>NW_026596427.1:3887080-3972012 GCF_907164565.1 Psammomys obesus | reverse complement strand
GAAAAACTTGAAGTTAGGAGGGACAGATTAGGGGAATAAAGGGGAAGTTGTAAGGAAGAAATTGGGATAGATGTGATCATGTTTTATTAAGTGCACTCGAGCATGTGTGTGTGCGTGTGCACACGCACACGCGCGCGCGCGCGCACACACACACACACACACACACACACACACACACACACACACACACAAAATCAGTTATATTTGTTGGAAGGACCCTGCTGTTTGGGATTGCAGTCCTACCAGTCTGAAGAGCCATTTTGAGTTCAGCATTAAGGTGCAGTGCTCCCTCTCCCCAGAAGGGCTTCCTACTCTCTGCCTGACTTCATCTGGAGAGTGTTTCTAGACATAGATGTCCTTAACCACATTTGATGTATGACCTTTGACACAGCTCCCTGCTAACTCTCCCCTCCTTGGGCCTATAGGATATTTAGGTGCTGTGTTCTTGTTCATATGAAAGGAGCCTGCTGTTTAAAGCAAATCAAGCATCCTTGAAATACCTAGTTTTAACCCATTATGTACACATATCCTTAGAGCCCCTGTCCTTCTCCCTAAAGGGTATATAGTCTTTGTTCTCTGGAATTAAATTTGAACTAGCTCCCTGAAGGGGTTCCTGGACTGTCTGGTCTCTGTTGTACTTGCTGGCCTTCCAAGCTCTACATCTCACCTCCTGTCCCTCCTGCCTTCATGGGCTGGTGGGAAACAGCCACCTCCCAGGCAAAAGGAGAACCACAAATATTTAATACTATATTACTTATGCATACATATATGTATATATACATATGCAAATTTTAAAAAAGGGCTATTTTCAATTTTGAATCATTGTTCTCTGAAAGGAGACTTGTGAACATTTCTAATTATTGTTCTCATTATTATTAGCAATACTGGAATGGATATTACTTTAAAAAATATTTGTTGTTATGTCTGAGTATTCGCCTGTATGCATCTGTGCATACCTCATATGTGTTTGGTACATATAGAGGGGAAAAGAAGGCACCTGGTCCTCTAGAAGTGGATTTTACTGTTATTGTGAGCCAACATGGGGGTGCTGGGTACCAAACTCAAGTCCTCTGCAAGAGCAGTGAGTGCTTTTAACCACCAGGCAATCTGTCTAGCCCCCGGAATGTATGTTCTTATACATATGTCTAATAATTATTTATGGAAACTCTTAGATATTGAAATGTTATTTCAAAATTATTTAAAATCTGCTAAAAGAACAGATTACTGATATCTCATGTTTTACAAATAGATACATAAATTATAAACTGTCAGAATCACAAAAGTACAAAAAGATTGTCCTAAGTACTGTTTTATGGAAAATAAAGAAATCAAAACAAAAAGTTCATGTACATAGTATAGTATGCCTTTCATATTTTCCCACAATGACCTAAAGCTTGTAGTATCTGATAATAATTATATATTATTTGACCTTTGTCTTCCGCTCAAGTATGCATTGCTGTAGGTGGGGAGCCTGTCTATTTAGTATGTTTCTATTATCAGATAGATATTCTCCATATTGTAGGCATTCAAATAGTTTAAATGGTTGCTTTAAAATATTTTAAAAATTATCATATGATAATAATCTTGGTCATATCATGTATTATACAGAGAACTGAATAAATTATAGAAATGAGTAACAGTATCCCAATAGCTCAAAACCATATATTATAGCATAAAAAGTACCACAATTACAGGAAATACAAAAAAAAAAACATTACTACAGTGAAACTTACCTTTATTTGTGTTCTATTAAGAAAAAAAAATACATCACTACATCACTGGGCTGAGGGAGTTATCTCAGTTAGTATTATGATTGTTTGCTTATGTTAACGTGACCCAAGCTAGTGTCATTTGGGAACAGGAACCTTGGCCAAGAAAATGCCTGGCTAGATTAACCTGAAGGCAAGCCTGTGGGGGCAGTTTTTGCTAGTTCTGCCTCTGGGCTGCTGGTCCTGGGTGTCATTAGAAAGAAAGCTGAGGAAGCTGGTAAGCAGCACTCCTCCAAGCCTCTGCATCAATTCCAGACTTCAGGTCCCTGTCTTCAGTTCTTGCTTAGACTTTCCTGTGTTGGACTACAAGTTATAAGACAAAATAAAACTCCCCCCTCCCCCTTCCAAAAAAAAATAAAAAAAGAACAAGAAACAGTGATTCTGGTCTTTATCCCATAATTCTATCTTTTTAGTTTAGTTTTGGTTTTAAATGTTGAGTTTTGTATCCATTCCTCTGTTGATGGACATCTGGGTTGTTTCCAAGTTCTGGCTATTACAAATAAAGCTGCTACAAACATGGTTGAACAAATGTCCTTGTTGTGTACTTGAGCAAATTTTGGGTATATACCTAGGAGTGGTATAGCTGGGTCTTGAGGTAGCACTACTCCTAATTGTCTGAGAAAGCACCAGGTTGACTTCCAAAGTGGTTGTACCAGTTTACATTCCCACCAGAGCAATGGATACAGAAATTGTGGTATTTTTACACAATGGAATACTACTCAGCAATCAAATGGGAGGAAATCATGAAATTTCCTGGCAAATGGTGGGATCTAGAAAAGATCATTCTAAGTGAAGTATCCCAGAAGGAGAAAGACAAACTTGGTATATACTCGCTTATATAGACCTACAAGATATGATAAACATAATGAAATCTACACACCTAAAGAAGATAATCAAGTAAGTGGACATGGGTGAAGATGATCAATCCTCATTTAGAAAGACAAATGGGATGTGCATTAAATGTATGACAGGAGTCTACCGCAAAAGGCATCTGAAAGACTCTACCTAGCAGTGTTTCAAAGCAGACACTAAGACTCATAACCAAACCATGGCAGAGCGCAGGGAATCATATGAAAGAAGGGGAGTTAGTATGATATGGAAAGGATAGGAGCTCTGCAAGGACCAAATATATCTGGGCACAGGGTCTTTTCTGAGACTGACACTCAACCAAGGACCATCTATGGATATAACCTAGAACTTCTGCTTGGATGTGGCCCATGGTAGCTCAGTAACCAAGTAGTTTTCCAAAGTAAGGGGAACAAGGACTATTTCTAACAGGACCTCAAGGACAGGTTCTTTGACCTTCCCCCCCCCAGGGGAGGAGCAGTCCTGTTAGGCCAGAGAGGAGGACTTCGCAGCCAGCCTTGAAGATACCTGATAAAACAGGGTCAAATGAAAGGGGAGGAGGTCCTCCCCTATCAGTGGACTTGGAAAGGGGCAGGGAAGAGACCAGGGAGGGAGAGGGAATGAGGGAGCTGGATACAGCTGGGACACAGAGTTAACAAAATGTAACTAAAAAGAAAAATAAATCATAACAAATAAATAAATAAATTAAAATGTTGAGTTTTTATTACCCTTTGAGAATAAAAACATATTGCATGCCTTCAATGGTAGAAAATAAAATAATTTTGTTTACTTAGCTGTCAGTGAATGGTAAAATATTCTGATACTTTAGATCCTGAGTTTTGTTTTGTTTGTTCATTCAAACATTTTAATCATGCAAAACAGAAAAAAAAATGATTTATTCAATGTGACCTCATTTGTAATAAGGATAAAGAGATCCAAGTAACCCCCAACTCATTCTTCTGGGATGTGAATTGAGATTAGAATTTTAAAATATGGTCAATGATATGAATATCTAAATAGTAGTTCAGGTCAAGGTGCTCCTGTCCAACAGTGATACAACATTGTCTACGGTGGTCTGACAAGTCCTTAGAACCCTATGAAATCTCTTTCCAGGAAATGAACAAGTTCATCTTTGGATGGGACCTTTTCTTCCTCCCATTAAGAAATGCCTGGCAGAAATTTCCATTTAGTTTGGGTCTCTGGTGGTTTGAATAAAATGTGTCCTGTTAGTCTCTGGCATTTGAATACTTAGGCCCTCTTTTAAAATATTTATGTGAAGATTAAGAGGTGTGGTTTTGATGGAGGAAATATATCACTGGCTTCTGGCTTTGAGGTTAAATAGCATCTCGTTATTCATTCCCAGTATGCTTTCTGCCTCCTGCTTGGAGTTCAAGATATGATCTCTCTGAAATTCCTGCTGGAATGCTTTTGCTCTACCATTATATAATCTTAATCCTTTGAATCTGTAAGCTTAATTAAACACTTTGTTTTAATTAATTTGTCTTGCTTATGGTGGGTTAGTAAAAATTGAAAAGTAACTAATACAGATCTGTTATTAAGGGGTAGGCTTCTGCTCTCTCTCTCTCTCTCCCTCTCTCTCTCTCCCTCTCTGAGTGTGTGTATGTGTGTGTGTGTGTGTGTGTGTGTGTGTGTGGTGTGTTTGGAGGAATGTGGAAGACTTTGGAATTTTGGAACAGAAAAGCAGCTTTCCATTTACATTCTAAGAAGCATTTAATAGGTCATCCTAATAAGATACTGTAAGACAGTGGTGCTTTAGCAATTCTGGGTTTCTTGTTATTCCATAGGAAGTTGAGGATTTTTCTTTCCAGGTCTGTAAAGAATTGTGTTGGTAATTTGATGGGAATTGCATTGAATCTGTAGATTGCTTTTGGTAAGATGGCCATTTTTACTATGCTAATCCTGCCAAGCCATGAGCATGGGAGATCTTTCCATCTTCTGATATCTTCTTCTATTTATTTCTTCAGAGACTTGAAATTTTTTTCATACAAGTCTTTGACTTGCTTGGTTAGGGTTACTTAAAGGTACTTTATGTCATTTGTGGCTATTGTGAATGGTGTTGTTTCCCTAATTTCTTTCTCAGCCCTTTTGTCTTTTGTATACAGGAGGGCTACTGATTTTTTTGAGTTAATTTTATATCCGGCCACTTTGCTGAAGGTGTTTATCAGCTGTAGGAGTTCCCTGGTAGAGTTTTTGGAGTTACTCACGTATACTATCATATCATCTGCAAATAGTGATAATTTGACTTCTTCTTTTCCAATTTGTATCCCCTTGATCTCCTTCAACTGTCTTATTGCTCTAGCAAGGACTTCCAGAACTATGTTGAAGAGATATGGAGAGAGTGGGCAGCCTTGTCTTGTCCCTGATTTCAGGGGGATTGCTTTAAGTTTCTCTCCGTTCAGTTTGATGTTGGCTATAGGTTTGGTATATATCACCTTTACTATGTTTAGATATGTGCCTTGTATCCCTGATCTCTCCAATACGTTAAACATTAATGGATGTTGGATTTTGTCAAATGCCTTTTCAGAATATAGATTATCATGTGTTTGAACACAAGGGTCTTCCCAGAGACTCATACTCCAACCAAGTACCAGGCATGGATTTAACCTAGAACCCCTGCACAGATGTAGCCCATGGCAGTTCAGTGTCCAAGTGGGTTACATAGTAATGGGAAGAAGGACTGCCTCTGACATAATTTGATAGGCTTGCTCTTTGTTCACTTCCCCCTGAGGGAAGAGCAGCCTTACGAGGCCACAGAAGATAACAATGCAGCCACACTTCTGATGAGAACTGATAGACTAAGATCAGAAGGAAGGAGAGGAGGACCTCCCCTATCAGTGGACTTGGGGAGGGGCATGCACGAAGAAGGGGGAGGGAGGGTGGACCAGGAGGGGAGGAGGGAGGGGCTTATGGGGGGGATACAAAGTGAATAAACTGTAATTAATAAATAAAAGTAAATTCTTAAAAAAAAAGACAGTGGTGCTGAGAATCATGTGGACTGCAGAGGCTTAGATCAAGAGGTTTTAGAAGGGAACAATATTATCAATTGACAGGTGTCTGTTTTTGCGATGTATTAGCAAAGAATGTGGATGCTTCCTGACTGTGAAGCCAAATTAAAAAAGAAATTGACTAAATTTTTTGGCAGAGAAAATTTCTAGACAGCTTAATGTTGACTCTTGCCATATGGTTATTTGTAATCCTTCTTACACTGGTCAACAATGAAAAAGAACAAATCGGACAAAAATAAGTTTAAAAAAATGAAGATGAAAAGAAACCATGCAAGCTAAATGCTACAACCAAATTTTGTGCTAAAATGGCTATAATTGTTGAGGATATTAGCACAATTAAAAACAAGGAAATTATGGAATTTGCAGGCAAATGGATGGAACAAGATCATCCCGAGAGAGATAACCCAGAAGCAAAAAGACACACATGGTATATACTCACTTATAAGTGGATATTAGACGTATAATATAGGAAAAACATACTAAAATCTATAGTCCTAAAGAAGATGAACAACAAGGAGGACCCTAGAGAAGAGGCTTAATCTTTATCCAGAAGGATGAGCAGGAGAGATATCAGGAGTAGGAGAAGACAGGGAACAGGACAGGAGCCTTCCACAGAGGGCCTCTGAAAGATTCTACCCATCAAGGTATTGAAGCAGATGCTGAGACTCATAGCCAAACTCTGGGAAATCTTATGGAAGTAGGAGAAATAGAAAGACTGGAGGGGAAAGGAGCTTCACAAGGAGACCAACAGAGCCAAAAATAATAACAATAATAATCTAGACTTGGTTGTTCCTGCAGACTGATTAATAAACCAAAGACCATGCATGGAGAACACCTAGACCCTCTCCTCAGATGTAGCCATTGAGCTGCTCAGTCTCCATGTGGATTCCCTAGCAAGGGGAGCAAGGGCTGTCTCTGACATGGTCCCAGTGGCTGACTTTTTTAACAACTCCCCCTGGCTACGTCACAGAGAAAGAGAATCCAGACAGTCCTGATTAAGTTAGGTTCAGATTGTAGGGGAGGAGGACTTCCCCTCTCAGTGGATAAGCCAAGGGAAATAAGGGGTGAAGAGAGAGGGGAGTGGGATAGGGAGGAGATGAATAAAACAGTTTAAGACATGAAACTGGAAATAGGAAAAAATAAAGAAAATCTGGAAGTGCATCATTTAGGAACTTGAACAGGATCCTCGGAGCCACACCAACAGAATACAAAAGATGGGAGAGAGACTCTCGAACACTGAAGATACCAATAAAAGAAATGAAGACCTCAGTCAAAGAAGATGTTAAATCTAATTTAAAAATCCCAGCAAAAGACAATCAGGAAATCTGGACCACTATGAAAAGATGAAATCTAAACATAATAGGAGTAGAGGAAGAAGAATAAACCCAGGTTAAAGGCATGGAAAATATTTTCAACAAAACCACAGAAGAAACTATACCTAACTTAAGGACATGTCGGTCAAGGTACAAGAGGTACACAGAACACCAAATAGACTGGATCAGAGAAGGAATTTTGCTTGGCACGTAATAATCACAACACTAAACATATGGAACAAAGAAAGACTATTAAAAGCTGCAAGAGAAAAAAAAGACCAAGTAATATATAAAAAACAAAACTATTAGAATTACATCTGACTTCTCAATGAAGGCTCTAAAGTTAGAAGGGCTAGACATATGAATGTGCTGCAAACTTTAAGAAACTCAGGCTAATATACACAACAAAACTTTCAATCACAATAGATTGAGAAAAGACATTTCATTATGAAGCTAAACTTAAGCAATAGCTGTCTACAAATATAGCTTTACAGAAGATATTGTAAGGAACACTTCGATAGAAAGAGATTAACCAAACCCAGGAAATCATAAGTAATAAATGATCCCAGATCAGAAAATCAAAAGGGGGCGGGGAACACACACACATGTGCCATGAAAAAAAATTACAGGAATTAACAAACTATTTTCATTGATAACTCTCAACATTAGTGGTCTCAAAACACCATACAATCAAGGATAGATATCACCTTAATGTAAAGGAATGGAAAAGATACTCTAAGCAAATGGAGCTAAGATGCAAGCTGATGTTGCTGTTTTAATATATTATAAAATAGACTTCAAACCAAAACTAATCAGAAAATATAAGGATGGATAATACATAGTCATTAAAGGAAAAATCCACCAAGAGAACACTGCAATTCTTAACATCTATGCCCTAAATGAAAAGGCACCCAAGTTGGTAAAAGAAATAATACTATAGTTTAAATCACATCTTGACCCTCAACACAATGACAGTGGGAAACTTGAATACCCCACTCTCACCAATAGACAGGTCATATAGACAAAAAATAAACAGAGAAGTGATGATTCTAACAGATGTTATAAATCGAATGGAACTAACATATATTTATATAACATTTCATTCCCAAACAAATGAATATACCTTCCTTTCAGCACATCATAGAACTTTTTCCTAAACTGACCACATGCTTGGAAACAAAGCAAGTCTCAACAGATATGTCCTGCATCGTATCTGATCAGCATGGATTAAAGCTGTACATCAACAACAGAAATAACAGGAAACTTAAAACTAATGGAAACTAAACACTATTGCTTGAAAAATGGGTCAAGATAAAAATTTAGAAAAAATTTTTAAACCTTCTAAAATTGAATGAAAATAAATATTCAACATACCCAAATATATGGAACACAATGAGGGCAGTTCGAAAAGACAAGTTCATAGGACTAAGTAGCTACATAAAAAGAAGAGGAAGAGAAAAAGGAGAGGGAAGAAATGGAGGAGGAGGAGAAGAAACAGAAAACTGGAGAGATCTCGCATAAGTAATTAATAGCACACCTGAAAAGAAAGTTCTAAAACAAAAAGAAAAAAAAAACATATGAAATAATAAAATAAAGACTGACATCAGTAAAATAGAAACAAAAAACAAACAAAAATCAACACAAAGAATCAATAAAAAATGTTGATTCTTGAGAAAAACAATAAGACTGACAAAACCTTATCCAAATTAAATAAAAGGTGAAGTAGATCCAAATTAACAAAACTAGATATGAAAATGGGGAAGATACAACAGACACAGAGAAAATTCAGAGACACATGAAGACATACTTTAAAATCCTATTCTCAACCAAATTGGAAAATCTAAAAGACATGGAAAAATGTCTTGATATACACCACCTACCAAGGTTAAATCAAGATCAAAGAAGCAATTTAAACCGACCTATAACCTCTGGTGAAATAGAATTAGTAATTAAATATGTACCAAAATCAGAAAAAAAAATTAATCCATAAAAATCAGTAGTGTTCCTACATACAAATGACAAATAGACTGAGTATGAAATCAGGGAAACAACACATTCACAACAAATTCAAAAAACATTATAAAATATTTTGGGGCTAATTAATCAGGCAAGTAAAAGACTTATGTGATAAAATTTTAAAACACTGAAGAAAGAAAGTGCAGATGTCAGAAACTAGATCTACCATGGTCTAGTTTAATACAGTTAATAGAGTAAAAATGCCCATCCTACGAAGAGCAAACTACAGATTCAATAATATCCCCATCAAAATTCCAACACAAATTTTCACAGATCATAAAGGGACATTTTTTAGCTTCATGTGTAAACAAACTAACAAACCAAATCACCACCACCACAGAAAACAAAAACAACAACAAAAATGAAGCATAGCTAAAAATACTATGGAATATTAAATGAACAGCAAGAGTTATCACTATCCATGATCTCAAATTGTACTGTAAACATATAGTAAGAAAAACAAATGATTGGTGAGTAAACAGATGGAGGCCTAGAACTGAAAGAAGTAGACACATGTCCCTTCTCTAACACAGAAGAAGTGATATTCAATTGATATCCACTTACAAATGAAAATTATTCTTCTCCAACTGAGTCTCACTGGGGAAACAAACTATTCTTTTTGAAATTATTTTTATTTTTATTAATTACAGTTTATTCACATTGTATAACCCCCTATACCTCTCTCCCTCCTCCCCTCACAATCCCAACCTCCATCTTCCCCACCTGTGTCCCTCACCCAGTCTACTGAAAAGGGATGCCCTCTTCCCCTACCCTCTGACCCTAGTCTATCAGGTCTCACCAGGAGTGGCTGCATTATCATATTCTGTGGCCTGCTAAGGCTGCTCCCCCTTCAGGGGTAGGTGATCAAAGAGCAGGCCAATCAGTTCATGTCAGAGATAGTACCTGTCGCCATTACTATAGAGGCCACTTGGATACAGAATTGCCATAAGCCACCTCTGTGCAGGAGTTGCAGGCCATCTCCATGAGTGGTCCTTGGTTGGAGTATCAGTTTCAGAAAAGACCCCTGTGCCCAGACTTTTAAGATCTGTCACTGTCCTTGTGGAGCTCCTATCATCTCCAGGTCTTACTATCTTCTACTTCTTTCATAAGATTCCTTGTATTCTGCCCAAAGTTTGGCTATGAGTCTCAATATCTGCCTCACTAGATCCATACTTATCACCCTGCACATAACTAAAGTACAAGTGGATCAAAGACCTCAGTATAAAACAAGACACACTAAACCTATTAGAAGAAAAAGTGGGGAAGGGCCTAGAAATCTTTGGCACAGGAGACAACTTCCTGAACAGAACATCAACAGCACAGGCTCTAACAGCAACAATCGGTAAATGGGACCTCAGGAAACTGAAAAGTTTCTGTAAAGCAAAGGACACTGTCATCAAAACAAAATGACTGCCTACAGACTGGGAAAGAATCTTTACCAACCCTATATCTGACAGAGGGCTAATATCCATTATATATAAAGAACTCAAGAAGTTAAACAGCAACAAACCGAGTAATCCAATTAAAAAATAGGGTACAGAGCTAAACAGAATTCTCAATAGAGGAATATCAAATGGCAGAGAAACACTTAAAGAAATGCTCAACATCCTTAACCATAAGGGAGATGCAAATCAAAACGACCCTGAGATTTCATCTTACTTTTAACAGAATGGCTATGAAGAATAACTCAAGTGACAATGCATGCTGGAGAGGATGTGGAAAAGGGGAACCCTCCTCCACTGCTGGTGGGAATGTAAACTTATACAACCATTTTGGAAATTAATCTGGCGCTTTCTTAAACAATTAGGAATAGCGCTTCCTCAAGATCCATCTATAACACTGTTAGGCATATATTCAAAAGATACTCATGTATACAATAAGGACATCTGCTCAACCATGTTTGTAGCAGCTTTATTTGTAATAATCAGAAGGTGGAAACAGCTCAGATGCCCCTCAGTTGAGGAATGGATACAGAAATTGTGGTACATCTACACAACTGAATATTACTCAGTGATAAAAAAAAAAAAAGAAAAAGGAAATGATGAAATTTGCAGGTAAATGGTGGAAATTTGAAACGATCTCCCTGAGTGAGGTATCCCAAAAGCAGAAAGACACACAGGGTATATACTCACTCATAAGTGAGTATTAGACATATAATACAGGATAAATATACTAAAATCTGTACACCTAAGGAAGCTAATCAAGAAGGAAGACCTTGGGTAAGACGATCAATCCCCATTCAGAAAGGCAGAGAGGATGGACATCTAAAGAGGTAGAAAACAGGGAACAGGACAGGAGCCTACCACAGAGGGCCTCTGAAAGATTCTACCCTGCCAGGTATCAAGGCGCATGTTGAGACTAATAGCCAAACTATTCTTAAGTATTTAGGCTGCAAGCCCAGCAGTAGATGGCCAACAGAAAATGAACTCATTGATACCTTTGGAAGTACTTTTCTCTTAAATTTAATTTTATTTATATGTTTATTATTACAATTATTTTCACTTTGTATCCCTGCTGAATCCCCCTCCCTCATCTCCTCCCAGTTCCACCCCTCCTCCATCATTTTTCCCAAAGCCCATTTCCTAGTCCCCTGATAGGGGAGGACTTCCTCCCCTTCTATTTGACCCTAACTTATCAGGTCTCATCAAGGCTGGCTGAATCATCTTTCTCTGTGACCTGGCAAGGCTGCAACCCCTCCTCCCCAGGGTAAGGTGATCAAAAAAGCTGAGTTCATGTCAGAGGCAGCCCTTGTAGCCCTCACTAGAAAGCTCACTTGGAAACTGAGCAGCAATGGCTTTCCTTTGTACAGGGGTTCTAGGTCCTCTCTATGCCTCTTCCTTAGTCATAGTATCAGTCTCTGCAGGTCCCTCTGGGCCCAGGTATTTTGGCTCTTTTGTTCTCCCTGTAGAGTTCCTGTCCCCTCCAGGTCTTTCTATCTCCCTCTTCTTCCATAAGGATTTGGCACTCTGACCAAAGTTTTGCCATGAGTCTCAGTATCTCTTTTTTTATATTAGTAATTTTATTTTTTTTATTAATTACAGGTTATTTACTTTGTATCCCATCCTTAGCCCCTACCTCACTCCCAATCCCACTCTGTCATTAATTAAAAAGAAGAAGCAGGAGGCAACCGATATTCTCTGTGAGAGATTTATTAGGAGGGAAAAGAGGGAATGGGAAGCAGGATATGGTGGGGAGAGAGAAAAAAAAAGGGAAGGGGAAGGGGTGCCTCGAGAGAGAAAAAGAGAAAGAGAGAGAAAATAAGAGAGTAAGAGAGAGAAAGAGTAAGAGAGAAAATAAGAGAGGGACCAAGTGTAGGTATCAGCCCTTTTAAGGGGCACGGTAACCATGCTTTCCAGGTGGGCAACCTGGCTGAGACACATGATGACATCATAGGCTGCTGGGTAACACAGGAGCAGGTTGTGTTCCAAAATACTAACACACTCTTCCTCCCTTTTTTCCTCCCTGCCTCTTTCCAAATCCACTAGCATGGGAGGTCCTTCTCCCCTTCCTTCTGACCCTAGCTTATCAGGTTTCTTCAGGACTGGCTGCAATGTTGTCCTCTGTGGCCTAGCAAGGCTTCTCCTCCCTCGGCGGGAGGTGGGGGGAGAGGGGAGGTTAAAGAGCCAGTCATTGATTTCATGTCAGAAATAGTCCCTGTTCCTTTTATTAGGGAACCCTCTTGGATACTGAGATACCATGTGCTATATCCTAGCAGGACTTCTAGGTTATATCCATACATGGTCCTTGGTTGGAGAAACAGTCTCATGAAAGACCTCTGTGCCCTGATAGATTTGGTCCCTGTGGAGCTCCTGTCCTCTCCAGGTCATACTAACTCCCCCTTCTTTCATATGATTCCCTGCACTCTGCTGAAGGTTTCATTATGAGCATCTGCTTTGATACACTGCTAGGTAGAGTCTTTCAGAGGCCCTCTGTGGTAGGCTCCTGTCCTGTTACTTGTTTTCTCCTACTTCCAATGTCCATCCCATTTTTCTTTCTAAGTGAGGATTGATCATCTTATCCATGGTCCTCCTTCTTGCTTAGCTTCTTTAGGCATACATATTTTGGACTGTCTCTGACATGAACTCAGTGGCTTGCCCTTTGATCACCTCCCCCTGAGGGGGGAGCAGCCTTACCAGGCCACAGAAGAAGACAGTGCAGCCAGTCCTGATGAGATCTGATAAACTAGGATCAGATGAAAGGGTAGAGGACCTCCTCTATCAGTGGACTGGGGTAGGGACATGGGAGGAGAAGAAAGAGGGAGGGTAAAATTGGTAGAGGATGAGGGAGGTGGTTACAGTTGGAATACAAAGTGAATAAACTATAATTAATAAAAAATAAATTAATTTAAAAATACAACCTGTTGAATCAGAAAAAAAAAAAACAGCAAACAAACAGAACAACAACAAAAACAGGTATTAAGAATCCCAGAATATAGTTTCATGGGTTTAAATTGTCTTGAAGAATCAAAAGGTCCACATTATCTGTGTGTAAGGCTTGAATTTAAGAATAATTTTAACAATAATGATATTATTAATGAAACTAATAATTAAGTTCTAATGGGTTCTTTCTCTATACCACATTTATGATTACCCTATTCTATGAACCTATATTTAGCACACTAACACATTTGTATTTCTTATAAACATTTTCAGGACGTATAATACTAGATGACTTAATCTTGCTTAATTTGGCTGAGATACAGTGGTTAAATATTTTGCCCAAGACTGCACAGTTAAAAGGTGTATTTGAAAATTCTAACCTGTTAGCTTATACTGGAATTCCATACCATGTACTATCTTGACTCACAAATTTACAAACTTTTCCAAATATGCATAATTCTGAAAGATAAATTGGTTTTTTACTTAGTGCAGTGGGGCAGCACAGAATTAATGGAATCCTACCTTTTATGTCAGATATACTTTTCTATTTGTCATGATGAGTGACATTTAAAATTTTTTTTGGGTTTCGGTTTAACAATTTAATTATCTATAAGACTGGGATACAGGTATGCCACTATAGAGGGGATAAATTAACAAATACATGTATAGATACTAATACACGTCCAAGACTTTACTACTTTCAAATTGATTCAAATTGATTATTTCGCTCTGTTTGTTTTGCCTATATCCAAGAAAAATGTCATTTCTACATGTTGGAAATATTTTATAAAAGGCTGGGGTGTTGCTCAGGCATTGAATGTTTACTGAGCATGCTTCAATATAAGTGCCTAAAAACAAAGAATCAAAGTATTACATAGACACATGTTGCTTAGACAAAATTAGAAAAGTAGGAAATTAAGGCCCAAAGAAGAGTATCAAATCTAAAGAAACAAAATCAATCAATTACCCAATAGAGAAATAGTCATAGAATGTAGAATTAGAAACATGGGCTCTGAAACAAGGTGCCATGGTAGGGTAACACTGATCAAGAAAGGATTTAGTTTTCTTTACTATTCATCTCTCTAAATGTTTCAATATTTTGCAGGATTTAGAAATCTAAAGCAATAAAAATGTTAAGCTGGGGGAGAAAATAATGTCACCCCTTCTACTTTTTTTGCAAACTACAAGTTCTTATCTTAGCATGTCTTATTACACAAAGAGTAAATTAGGATTAGATGAATGAGATGAAAATGTCAGATCAACTTTTTTTGGACTAGAGAATAATCTGTGACTTGGAAAGCACTTGGTGATTTATGTTTCCTAAGAAAATAGCTAGAACCCAGAGAGGTGGTTTAGAGGTTAAGAGACTTTGCTGCATTTCCAAAGGATCACAGTTTGATTCTCAGTAACCATATTAGGTAGCTCCCAGTGGTGTATAACTCCAGTCCCAGTCCCAAGCAGACTGATACCATCTTTTGGCATTCTGGCATCTGTGTGTACCAGCATATATATCACACACACACAAACACATTCACAAACACACCTTAAAATATAAGAAAACATTGAGGAGGATAACATTTCCTCCTTTTACACTAGAGTTGTTTGCCTGCGCATCTACACCACAGTTCAACATAGTCTAGTGGGGAGTAATATTGAAGGACCAAGCAATAATTATAAAAAGCAACAGACTAAAGGATTTGAGGAAATTTGTTTTTTAAATGTTTTTAAAAATCTAGCAAGTAGTCAGGAAAGTACATTGAAGCTATTGACAGCTGATGGTTGTATGTGGAGGAAAAATCCTTTTTTGAATAAATGCCCACTGGTAAGTTTTCCATGTTCCAGTGGTTGTCCTCATAGCCATGCACATATGATCAATACTAACTGGATTTAGTAGGTTGTCAGAGGTGGTGGAGGAAGTGGGAGGGGAAGGAAAGAGCAGAAGGGAAAAAATATGTTAGGAAGGAAGTTTTGGAAGGTAAGAATTAGACATGATCATGTTTCACTACATTCCTGCATGACTTTCTCAAGGATAAAATGTTATGAATATTGGAAAAAATTAAAATACGGGATGAAATGTCATATATTTTCATTTACTTGTACTAATACAATTGAGATCATATTTTTAACTTACTATATAGGAAACTGGGTGAAGCATTGTTTTCTAGTTGGTTAGTGAAAACTAGCATTTGATTATGTGGAACACTTTAAATGATATAAACTTAGCATAAAATGTTGTCAAAGTTTTGGAGAAATAAGTGCTCTGTAAGTGGAGCTTGTGAGATGACCTAGTGGTTAAAGTGACCTTTGCATAAGTATGAGGATGAGAGTTTGGATCCCTGGAATCCAAGCACCTGAAATCACAGCACTGAGAAACAGAGATTAAGAATCTTCATGGCTTATTGGCCATCCAGTCTAGCTAATCTGTGATCTCCAGCTTCAGTGACAGTCCCTGCTGCAAGACAAAAGGGTGCTGTTTTACACAGGAAAATGCCAGCTGTCACACACACACACACACACACACACACACACACACACACACCTTTATACCTTCATACCAGTCACAAAGCTTCACAAAATGAGTACCATATAAGCCATATATTCACTATCAAAGACAAAGTCTTTAATGATTCTTTGAGGAAGATGAAGGGGATGAAATCATACCAGTACCTGAAGACTGCATTAATGGATGTAAATCAGTAAAACTAGTAAGATTAGATGCTATTTAACTGTCTTTTTGATCTTCAAAACAGAGTTAACCATCAGAAATAAAAAGAGAATTAGAGTGTGGACATTTATCACAACAGGTAGCAGAGAATGCATGCTAATAATTGTTAAAATGTGACCAGACTTAAAAAGATATCTGGCTATGTTTATTTAATCATAGAATATATTAAGCCTGATGAGTTACATAATCAAGTGCAGAACAAAACAAAACAAAATTTTAGGCATTCCTTAACCCACATTGGGGACAGTCTAAATTTACCACTCGTTTTGAAATCTGAGTCAATCCCTGGGCCCAGGACAATCAGTTGTCAGTACCAGTAAAATCTTTCCTGTAACACTGTAAGTAAGTACACTCTCATCTTGGTAGCTTTATCATAACACAATGACTTATATTGATTTACCGAAATTACTATGTAATGAGACATGGAACCCAAATATTTCAGGTCCAATTTTAAAAGATATTGATTAATGAAAAAATTGAAGACACGTATGTCACCACATTCGGGAACAGGAATATACAGTTCTGAAATGTCAAAAGAAGTTTCCATGAAATTCTGTATGATCAAACACAAAAGCATGAGAAGTATTTGTGTATATGTATATGCATCAACAAATAAATGTCTCGAAGCAAACAGGCCAAGATGGCGGCACCAGGAGAACACCATGTCTGAGAAGCTGGACAACACACTCCATGCAGCGACCAGGAGACTGAACTCTGGGCCCTAAAACAACAGCGATCGACCGTGTTTCCCAGGTGAGGGGAGGCTCCCACAGCGTGGGAAGTGGTCAGGTCCACTCTCGGCTGCCCAGCCAGAACCCGGAAGAGAGCCCGGCAACGTGGGCTTTGGGTCTCCAGGCTGGTGCCACAAATTGTCACGAACAATTTCCCAGGTTGATTGGTGGGCACAAGGGGGCCTAAGGCTGGGAGTCCCAGTCGCAAAAAAACCCCACAAGGAAGGAAAGTTGCCAGACTGCTCACGGGTCACTCAGTCTTTCCCTGGAAGGTCTCTCCGACCACGGCGGGTACCTGCCGCCATCACAACTGAGCTCCCGCCTTGGGTGGATAGCAGCTGTGAGCCCAGCTCAAAATCCCAACTCCCTCTTCCGGGAGGCAGGAGGCATCCAGCAGAATCTGCCACAGACCACATTGTCTGTACCCCAACCCGAGATCGGGGCTGAGAAACCCCAATCCTTTTGGGCACTCCCCCAAACGCAGCAATCACCCTGCCGGAGCGGAGCAGAAGGATAAAGAGGCACACAGCTGCTTCACAGTGCCGGAACTCCACTGCTGCCGGCCGCTCCTAGCAAACAAACTACAGCTCGGATCTGGGACTGTGGTCATTCTACACATCCTGAGATTATCCTGGTCTAGCAGCAAGTTCTATCACCAGCGCCCCACCCCCCACCCCTGGCACAGAAACGCCACCGGCTCAGGGCTCAGGATCCGACTGAGAAGCCCCAACCCCTGCTGGCACTCCCCTGAGAGCACCTCCATAAGCTTGCCCTAGCAGAGGAGAAGGTCAGAGGGTAAGGACAGAGAGGCAGCCTGCCAAGGACACAGCACCCTCTCTCCAGCTCACCCAGCAGCCCCTAGCAGAGAAACCCAAGCTCTGGATCTGAGGACACTCAACCCTACCTGGTACTCTCTTGGGATCAACAAACATAGATTCTACCACTAGGCTGCTTCTGGCAGAGAGAGCTGGGTCCGGGATCTGGGATTGAGTACACTCACCCTAACTCTTTCCTGCGCCACCCAGGGACCAGTCAACATAACCCGTCCTGGCAGAGGGAAAGGACAAAGAGGCAGCACACAGGAAAGGTGGACACCGAGTCCTGAGGCCACAGTGTCAAAGAGCTGAATGGTAGCCTACCCGTGCACTTCCGCAGCAGGACCAAAACAGAGAGTAGTGAGCAAGGGGAACCCCTGTGCATTCCAACTGGTCCTGCAAGAGAGTGAGTGAGCCTTCTAGGGAGAGATTGCCCCAGACCCAGGGCCTCTCCACAGAAGCAACCAGACGAGATCCCTGCCACCCACACTCCTAGTGTGGGCATCAGAGGGATTCATGGGATAGCGACCCCAACATTGAAGCCTCTGCCTTGCGGATACACCAGGGCAATCCAGGCAAACACTCCCTGGATCTCAGTCAGAACTGCGTAATAGTGGCTTGCAGGCCACTGCAATAGTCAGAGAATCCTCGCATGCACACTGCACCTGCTAAAAGCACATGCGAATAGCACCAGCATCACATTCTTTACTTAGGCAAAACTGAAAACACAGTGTACACTCCCAAAGCAGTGAACCTCTCTCATCTTCCTGAAAAAACAGTCCAGAAAACAGAAAGAGAGGATCATAGCCCAAACTACAATCTCGAGGAACAACCAGTGAGGATTAAAAATAACCAGATGGCTAGAGGCAGACCTAAGAATACTCCCAACAAAAATCAGGACATAATGACCTTACCAGCAACCCCACAAAACAATGGACACTTCAATTCACTAGATATACAAGAAAACGACCTCAAAACTATGTTTCTCCAACTATTAGAGGCCCATAGAGATGAAATGAACAAAGCCCTCAGAGAAATAACCAAAGAAATCGAGACTAACCAAGAGGAAACAAATCGTGCTCTCAGAGAAATGACCACGAAAATTGAGGCAAACAGAGAAGAAATGCACAAAGCTCTCAAAGAAATGTCCACACAAATGAAGGCAAATAAAGAAGAAATAAACAAAGCTCTCATAGAAATACAGGCAATTATACCCAAAGAAGTAGAGGAACAATTAGTGATACATAGAGAGGAAATGGACAAAAAAATAGAAGCTATCATTGAAAAGCAGGAGTCCACATTCAAACAGATGAAGGAAATGGTGCAAGACATGAAAACAGAATTAGAATCAATAATGAAAACACAAATAGAGAAAAAACAGGAGCTGGAGAACATAGAGAAAAGATCAGGCATTACAAAGGTAAGCATCACGAACAGAATACAAGAGATGGAAGAAAGAATCTCAGGAGCCGAAGATACACTTGCAGAAATTGACATGTCTCTCAAAGAAAAAATAAAATCAGAAAAGTTCCAAACAAAAAACATCCAAGAAATCAAGGACACCATGAAAAGACAAAACCTAAGAATAATAGGAGTAGAAGAAAAAGAAGACATCAGGCTCAAAGGTCCAGAAAATATTTTCAAGAAAATTATAGAAGAAAACTTTCACAACTTAAAGAAGGAGATGGCCATAAACATACAAGAGGCCTACAGAACACCAAGTAGACTAGACCAGAAAAGAAATTCTTCATGTCACATCATAGTCAAAACACTGAACCTACAGAACAAAGAAAAAATTCTAAAAGCAGCAAGGGAAAAAGGCCAAGTAACATATGAAGGTAGACTGATCAGAATCACACCAGATTTCTCAACAGAAACTATGAAAGCCAGAAGGGCCTGGACAAAAATCATACAGTCCTTAAGGGACCACAGATGCCAACCCAAACTACTATACCCAGCAAAACTTTCAATCAACATAGACAGAGAATTCAAGATATTCCAAGACAAAACCAAATTTAAACAATATCTACACAGTAACCCAGCTCAACAGAAGTTACTAGAAGGGTAACTCTAAACCAAAGGAAACAACTACATCTAAGGAAACAGAGGAAATAGATAACTACACACACACACACAAAAAAAAAAAAGACAAGCAATGAAACTCAGTGACACCACCAACACCACATCTAAAGTAAGTAACAATTGTTGGTCACTAGTTTCTATCAAAATCAACGGACTCAACTCCCCAATTAAAAGACAAAGACTAACAGAATGGTTGCGGAAAGAGGATCCATCATTCTGTTGCATCCAAGAAACACATCTATGCAACAAAGATAAACACTACCTCAGAGTAAAGGGCTGGAATAATGTCTTTCAAGCAAATGGTTCCAGAAAACAAGCGGGAGTAGCCATCCTAATATCTAATAAAATAGACTTTCAACCCAAGTTAATCAAAAAACACAAGGACGGCCACTATATTCTCATCAAAGGAAAAATCCACCAAGAGGACATCACAATTTTGAATATCTATGCCCCAAATACAAGAGCAACTACATTCGTAAATGAAACAATATTAAAGCTTAAATCACACATTGATCCTAAAACCTTAATAGTGGGAGACTTCAACACTCCACTCTCACCAAGGGACAGATCAACTAGACAGAAAGTAAATTGGGAAATAAAAACACTTACACAGACCCTAAATCAGATCTTTTCATCCAAACTCAAAAGAGTATAAATTCTTTTCAGCACTGCATGGAACCTTCACCAAAATAGAACATATAGTTGGTCATAAAGCAAGCCTCAACAGATACAAAAAGATTGAAATAATCCCTTGTATTCTATCTGACCACCATGGACTTAAACTGGACCTCAACAACAACAGAAATAACAAACAGCTTACACGTACATGGAAACTGAACAACCTGTTACTCAAGGACAGCTGGGTTAAGGAAGAAATAAAGAAAGAAATTAAAGACTTCCTAGAATTCAATGAAAATTAAGGCACAGCATACCCAAATTTATGGGACACATTGAAAGCAGTGCTCAGGGGAAAATTTATAACACTAAGTGCCTGCAAGAAGAAATTCGTAACAGCACATACAAACAACTTAATGGCAAAACTGAAAACCCTAGAAAAAAAAGAAGCAGATACACCCAAGAGGAGCAGAAGGCTGGAAATAATCAAACTCAGGGCTGAAATCAATCAATTAGAAACAAATAAAACAATTCAAAGAATCAATGAAACAAAAAGCTGGTTCTTTGAGAAAATCAACAAGATAGACAAACCCTTAGCCAAACTAACTAAAAAACAGAAAGAATCTATCCAAATCAACAAAATCAGAGATGAAAAGGGTGACATAACTACAGACACAGAGGACATTCAATCAATCATTAGGTCATACTACAAAAGCCTATATGCCACAAAATTTGAAAACCTAAATGAAATGGACAATTTTCTTGATAAATTCCATCTTTCAACATTAAGTCAAGATCAGGTAGAAAGACTGAACAGCCCTATATCCCCCAAGGAAATTGAAGCAGTCATTCACAGTCTCCCCTCCACAATAAGCCCTGAGCCAGATGGCTTCAGCGAGGAATTCTACCAGACCTTCAAAGAAGTGCTAACACCAATTCTCCTCAAAGTATTCCACAAAATGGAAACAGAAGGAACACTACCAAACTCATTCTATGAAGCGACAGTCACCCTGATACCTAAACCACACAAAGACCCAATAAAAAAAAGAAAACTTCAGACCTATCTCTCTTATGAACATTGACGCAAAAATACTCAATAAAATACTTGCAAACCGAATCCAAGAACACATCAAAGATATCATCCACCACGACCAAGTAGGCTTCATCCCAGGCATGCAAGGGTGGTTCAACATACAGAAATCCATCATTGTAATCCACCATAACAAACTGAAGGAGAAAAACCACATGATCATCTCCTTAGATGCTGAAAAACCATGTGACAAAGTCCACCATCCATTCATGTTTAAAGTCTTGGAGAGATCAGGAATACAAGGCACATACCTAAACATAGTAAAGGCAATATACAGCAAGCCTATAGCCAACATCAAACTCAATGGAGAGAAACTTAAATCAATCCCACTGAAATCAGGGACAAGACAAGGCTGCCCACTCTCTCCCTTCCTCTTCAACATAGTACTTGAAGTCCTAGCCAGAGCAATAAGACAACTAAAGGAGATCAAGGGGATACATATTGAAAAGGAAGAGGGCAAAGTGTCACTATTCGCAGATGATATGATAGTATATATGAGCGACCCCAAGAATTCAACCAGAGAACTCCTCCAGTTGATAAATGCCTTCAGCAAAGTGGCAGGATACAAAATCAACTCAAAAAAAAAATCAGAAGCCCTCCTGTATACCAAAGACAAAAGGGCCGAGAAAGAAATTAGGGAAACAACACCCTTCACAATAGCCACTAACCACATAAAGTACCTTGGGGTGACACTAACCAAGCAAGTGAAAGACCTGTTTGAGAAAAACTTCAAGTCTCTGAAGAAAGAAATTGAAGAAGATCTCAGAAGATGGAAAGATCTCCCGTGCTCATGGATTGGTAGGATTAACATTGTGAAAATGGCCATCCTGCCAAAAACAATCTACAGATTCAATGCAATTCCCATCAAAATACCAATTCAATTCTTTACCGACCTTGAAAAAAAGATTCTCAGCTTCATATGGAGAAACAAAAAACCCAGAATCTCCAAAACAATCCTGTACAACAACAGATCATCTGGAGGTATTTCCATCCCCGATCTCAAGTTGTACTACAGAGCAATAGTAATAAAAACTGCATGGTATTGGCATAAAAACAGAAAGGAGGATGAATGGAACCGCATAGAAGACCCAGAAATAAACCCACACACCTATGAATACTCGATTTTTGACAAAGAAGCCAAAACCATTCAATGGAAAAAAGACAGCATCTTCAACAAATGGTGCTGGTCCAACTGGATGTCCACATGCAGAAAAATGAAAATAGATCTATATTTATCACCCTGCACAAAACTAAAGTCCAAGTGGATCAAAGACCTCAACATAAAACCAGATACTCTAAATCTGTTAGAAGAAAAAGTGGGGAACAGCCTAGAACTCATTGGCACAGGAGACAACTTCCTGAACAGAACACCAACAGCACAGGCTCTAAGAGCAACAATCAATAAATGGGACCTCATGAAACTGAAAAGCTTCTGTAAAGCAAAGGACACTGTCATCAAAACAAAACGCCTGCCTACAGATTGGGAAAGAATCTTCACTAACCCTTTATCTGACAGAGGACTAATATCGAGTATATACAAAGAACTAAAGAAGCTGAAAAGCAGCAAACCAAGTAATCCAATTAAAAAATGGGGAACAGAGCTAAACAGAGAATTCTCGACAGAGGAATATCGAATGGCAGAGAAACACTTAAAGAAATGCTCATCCTCATTAGCCATCAGGGAAATGCAAATCAAAACAACCCTGAGATATCACCTTACACCCATCAGAATGGCCAAGATGAAAAACTCAAGGGACAACACATGCTGGAGAGGTTGTGGAGAAAGGGGAACCCTCCTCCACTGCTGGTGGGAATGTAAACTGGTACAACCACTCTGGAAATCTATCTGGCGCTTTCTAAGACAATTAGGAATAGTGCTTCCTCAAGACCCAGCTATACCACTGCTAGGTATATACCCAAAGTTTGCTCAAGTACACAAAAGGGATATTTGCTCAACCATGTTTATAGCAGCTTTATTTGTAATAGCCAGAACCTGGAAACAACCCAGATGTCCATCAATGGAGGAATGGGTACAGAAATTGTGGTATTTTTACACAATGGAATACTACTCAGCAATCAAAAAGGAGGAAATCATGAAATTTTCAGGCAAATGGTGGGATCTAAAAAATATCATACTGAGTGAAATATCCCAGAAGGAGAAAGACAAACACGGCATATACTCACTTATATAGACCTATAAGATATGATAAACATAATGAAATCTATACACCTAAAAAAATAATCAAGAGAGTGGACATAGGGTAAGATTATCAATCCTCGTTTTGACAGACAGATGAGATGAGCATTGAACATTGACAGGAGTCTACTGAGCGCATTTGAAAGACTCTAACTAGCAGTGTTTTCAAAGCAAAGACTCATGACCAAACCTTTGGCAGAGTACAGGGAATCATAAGAAAGAAGGGGAGTTAGTCTGATGAGGAAAGGATAGGAGCTCCACAAGGACCAAATATATTTGGGTACAGGGTCTTTTCTGAGACTGACACGCAACCAAGGACCATGTATGAATGTAACCTAGAACCTCTGCTCAGATGTAGCCTGTGGTAGCTCAGTAACCAATTGGTTTCCCATAGTGAGGGGAACAAGGACTATTTCTAACAGGAACTCAATGACTGGGTCTTTGGCCTCCCCACCCCCCAAGGGAGGAGCAGTCCTGTTAGGCCACAGAGGAGAGCTTTGCAGCCAGTCCTGAAGATACCTGATAAAACAGGATCAGATGAATGGGGAGGAGGTCCCCCCTATCAGTGGACTTGGCAAGGGGCACGGTGGAGATGAGGGAGGGAGGGACAGGGAGGGAATGAGGGATCGGGACAAGACTGGGATACAGAGTTAATAAAATGTAACTGATAAGAAAAAATATAAAATTAAAAAAAAATCCCCCCCCCCAAAAAAAAATGTCTTACATACAAGGAGAGGATCTTAACACTGTTAGGCCCAAAAATTAAATGTAGAAATTTCCCTGTCAAAATAGTAAGTCAAAATTTCTTTAGGGACATCAGAGATAAGAAGCACAATGAATGAGAAAAAGTATGCAAGACTAGTAATTTCCCTCCCATCATTATTAGGATCTTTAATTTTGTTAGCAGAAAAGTTTATGGGGGTTGGAGATGGAAAATAGATTACCATATCTTTAATGAGGCAATGACTCTCACTGTTGTTGCTGATACAAATGTCTTCACTTCAACAGAGAATATCAGCTTTTTTCTTTCCGTACTCATGTACTGATTTTGTTAACACATTTTTTTTCCATTGTAACACACTGAGTCAACCAACTAAAAGTAGTTTTAAATGAAGTTAGGTAAGATTGCTTAATTTGTCTCTTTTGTCATCTCCTATAGCACATTTTCTGCTTGTCTTAAATTTTTACCTAAACAGTTGTCAGCTTCCTCTGTGAAAAACAAAGAGTAGACCAACAATTTACAAAGAAAAGTGGTTACAATATGTGGTATATTTTTAATGAGACCGCAGACACATGATTGTAAAAAAGTATATGCTTCCAGACAGTTTTAACTAGTCTGCTGTATGTGGAATTTGAGTGTTCAGTTCAGCAGACATGAATGAACTCAAATTATTCTAGATGTAGAGAATTAGTGAACCAACGTCATGCCCATATCTGAGAAAATGACTTGATTCTTGTATAGAAGAGAGATAACATCCATTGTCTACAAACAGTGAATGGCTATTAGTACTAAGAACAGTGGTGCCTGTTAGACATATGGCTCTTTAAAACAGCAGACGTTATGGTTGTTAAACTCTTGAGTAGCATATTTTGGAAGATAGAGCCTTGTTTTTGTACATTTTGTTGTTGTTTGTGGTATTAGGAATTAAACAGGGGACACTGCTCAAAACAGGAAGGTATTTAAACAAACTCTAGAGGCAGAGGCAGGCAGATCTCTGTGAGTTCAAGGCCAGCCTGCACTACAAAGACAGTTTGAGGACAGTCAAAGCTGTTACACAGAGAAACCCTGTCTCTAAAATCCAAAAATTAAAAATTAAAATACCTGCAATATTTGTAATGGTTAATGATAACGTTAGAAAGAAATAAAGAGAAATTTAATCAATCAAAGTTTGAGGTGGGAAGAGACCTAATCTGGGACATAAAGAGGCCTCTTTTGGAATGAGTATCATTCACTAAAGCCCTATTTCATGTAAAGAGGATCACTGGCTACAAAATCCATCAGAGATTGAGAATAATACTTTGAGATGAGGGTTAAGGACTGGATGCCAGATCATGCAGGCCTTTACAAAACCACTTTGAGGATTGCCACTTTTATCTTAACAATGTTAAGCTTAAATATTTTTCAGAAGAGAACTAACAATTGTAGCTGAACTTTCTGAACAAACCATAAAACAACATTTTTAGGAAAGTATGAAAAGATGTTGGCAAAGCAATTAACAGGTACAATGATCAGATTAATTGTAGTAATACAGATTTAGAAGTAAATTAATAGATTTCAGGAATATTTCTGGGTAAAAATAAAAATCAATAATATGTAAACTAAGATACTGAAGATGTTAAGAGAAATACACTTATAAAGCATGTCAGACATTGTTAGTGTCATAAATGATAAAAAATAGTGTTAGAATTAGCATGATCATGAACATGTATGACAAACATCAATAGAACACATCAATAGAATTACACAAGTTATCTGAACAGCAGTGAGTGAAGGGTGACTGGCAGGCTGTACTATGGAGCTCAAAATCCTGACCTGTTTCTCAGGTGAGAGGAGAAACAGGTCCAATACCGGGAAAAATTCCCTAGGTCCTGCTGGCATTGCCACAATCTTAGGCCACTTGCCCAAACCCACAATTGGTCTGGATACATTCCTCATTCCAATGGATTGTGGCTCTGATCCTGCAGCCCTAGATCATCCACTCAAGCCCACCTTTTGTGCATACTTTCCAGAGACCAGTAGCTGGAGGCTGGGACCTTGGGCACTCACTCTCACTGCCTGTGGAGTGAATACCTTCTTGTGCAGAGGGTGAGGCTCCAAACCTGGACACCCACTCTCACCTTCCTGTAGAGAGGATACCTTCTTGTACTGTGGGGGAATCATGACTCCATTCTGCCTGCTCCCCAACTGCCTGACTCACTGGGTCAGAAAATCAGCCATCACAGCACAGACAGTGAACACAGCAGAAATAAAGTAGGTTTGGGACTTAAGTCCCATTGTTCACCATCTCAAGGAAGCCAGTAAGGCACTGGAGCAGCTCTAGGAACAGAAATCTTTCTGCAGGCTACCCAGCAGCCTGGCACACCTGGGCCAGATACAGCTAGCCCAGCACAGAGAGTTGAGCTAGTCATGGGACCCAAGTTCCATTGTCCTCCTCCTCAAGGATGCCTATGAGGCACTGGAGCAACACTGGGCTTGGAGATTTTTCTACCTGCTCCCCAGCAGTTTAGCCCATCTGGGTCAGAAGCAAAAGCAAACAACAACAACAACAAAAAACCAGCACAGCCCATGACCCTACTGGAGCTGAGCCACTTGTGGGACCCAAATCCCATTACCTACCACTTTAAGGAAGCCTGTAGGGCACTGGAGCAGCTCTAGGTTTGGAGATCTTTCCATCTGTGCCCCAGCTATTTATTATACCTGGGTCACAAACAGTGAGCCAACAGAGACAATGAACACAGCAGAGACTGCTCAAGACATGTGGACCCAGTCTTCAGTACAGGCTCCAGGAACAACCAGTCAAGGCAACAAACAACTAGAAGGCTAGAGGTCCTTATAACAATACAGACAACAAAACCCAGGACATTATGGCTTCACCAGAAGCTCCCAAAACCAAAGGATATTCTATTGTGGCTGAAACACAGGAAAATGATCTTAAATGAAAACTTATGCAGTTATTCAAGGCCATCATGTTTCCAGAGAGGAAACAAAACAAGAAATAGAGGCCATCATGGACAGACAGGAATCCACATTCAAATAGATGAAGGAAATGAATAAACTCATTCAAGACATGAACATGAAATTAGAATCAATAAAGAAAACACAAACAGAGAAAACCCTGGAGATGGATAATTTAGAGAAGAGATTAGGAACCACAGAAGTTCCAATTAAAAAATACTCTCCTGACTCTGAACTGCAGAAAATGCAAAAAACTTGTTAAAGCCCAAGATGAAGAAAATAAGCAATGGTTGTAGATTGAGCTATAAACAATAGATATTTATACCATCGCTTCTGAGTCACAAATATTAGGAAAGAGAAGTCAGGAAGTTTTTGAAAACTAAAATATAGGGTGGAGGGTTATGAAATTCTATTCTTCAATTTTACCACAACTGTTGCAAATATTAACTCACAACAAATGCATTAACTTGCAATGGGCACAGAGAAAACCAGCTTTACCAACAATCAGAAAAGGAAGTGGGAAGGGCTCTCTAGACCCTACTTTACTTCTGAACTATTGCGCTATTGACAGAGACTGAGAGAGGTGACCACAGTCTTTAGTTAAAGGACACAATGATGAACCCAATATGCTCTAACAGATAGCTTCAAAACAACAGGCACACAGAAAGTCCTATTTAAACTCAATGGGTCCCAAAACAAAATGAGCAGAGAGATTTGTAGGGAAGAAGGAGTTGACAAGAGGAGAAAGAAGTTCAAATTTTAAGGTGGTTCCTTTGTGCACAGATGCAGAAACACTTAGAAATAAACTTCATGTTAGAAAATTTACATTATTCTGCTGGTATGTAAGGCTTTGTTTTATGTTTTTGTTTTCTGCAGTTGTAAGTTTGAAAAATAAATGAGAACCCTCTTTTAGGATTATAATTTAAAAATACATACCAAACCTACATGTACTTTGATTCAGCAAATTTTTCTCAAGAATTCATTAAATGAATATACTCAAAATAGGTATGCCACAAATGTACTAAAATATAAACACCATGAGGCACATTCCCAAGTTATGACCTTTAGAACCAGGAACTGAAAGAGCTTTAAACATCAATGTTACTTTTACAACAGAAAACCGAGCTTTTAGGAAGAATGGGAGATAGGCTGGCATGAAACAATATAAATGACTCATTCATTCACACATCCAGCAAACATTATAGTTCACACCAAGTTCTTGTCTTTAGTGATGCATCTGTGAACCAGAAAACATCCTAGTTTTACAATTTTTAAATGCAGTGAAAAAAGCAAACACTAAACAAACAAACAAAAAAACCAAACATATGTTATGATGTCTAATGTAATATACTAACAAATATTATGAAGAAAAATAGGGTCAAAAGTATACATTTCTCATTCAAAATCTGCCTAATAATTGGCAACTGTAGTCTGTCCTGTTTTAAGAGTAAAGACAATTTACACACATAAGTGCATATTTATATACAGTTGGGAAACATTTGTAAAGGATCCATGAGGCTTCAGTCAGGGAGGCTGAGAGCAGTGAACAATACGTCCTGTGTGAATAGCACCACTTTAACAAACATGTTTCTTTGACTTTGGTAAGAATTAATGCTAGATATTATTGGCAATTTGCAAATTGCTCATTTTTATTACTAAACTTATTTATGTTTTATTAGAATTCATATGACTTTTAAAAAACAAGTTAACTTTATTTATTTTTTAATTTTTTAAAATTATTTATTTATTATTGGTTACAATTTGTTCATTTTGTATCCCAGCTCTAACCCCCTCTCTTATCTCCTGCCAATCACACCCTTCCTCCCTCTTCTTCCTTTATGCTCATTCTCTAGTCCACTGATAGGGGAGGTCCTTTTCCCCTTCTTTCTGATCCTAGCCTATCAGTTATCATCGGACTGTCTGCATTGTCTTCCTCTGTGGCATGGTAAGGATGCTCCCCCCTCAGGGGGAGGTGATCAAAGAGCCAACCACTGAATTCATGTCAGAGACAGCTCCAGATCCCCTTACTAGGTTACTAAGAAACTGAGAAGTATTGGCTTTCTCTGAGATGGCATCAGGTCCTAGGTCCTCTCCATGCATGGTTTTGGTTGGAGTACCAGTCTCTGCAGTCCTCCCTGGCCCCAGGCATTTGTTGGTTCTGTTGGTCTCCTTGTGGAGCATCTGTACCCTCCAGGTCTTTCTTTCTCCCTCTTGTTCCATCAGGTTTCCTAAATTCTGCCCACATTTTGGCTATGAGTCTTAGTATCTACTCCGATACCCTGATGGGTAGTATTTCAGAGGACTGCTGTGGAAGGCTCCTGTCCTGTTCCTTGTCTTCTCCCACTTTTGATGTCTATCCTGTACTACAATAAGCATAAGAAAATGTCAAATTGTTACAGTGGCTTTCAAATTCCATGTTAATTTGTTCTCCTTACCTCTGTTTGCTCATTTTTTTTCCTTTCCACCACTCATTACCTGTCACACATGTTACTATCACTCCTTAGTCCACATAAAGTATATTTTCTGGTATAAACCACTTGCAGCTCAATTTGAATTGATACAAAACTCTATGCTAATTAACTAATATCCTGAAGTTAGTAACAGTTTGAAGTTTTTCTCAACTGAGTTGAAAATAGCAAATTGAGAGCATGCCTATTAATATTCCCATGCGTCATCAAATACCACCGGAATAAGCATTTTTGAAATAAATGAAAGACAAAAATGAATTTTCCTGTGCCAAGCAATTTTTCTGTATTTCCCTGCACATTTACCTAAAAGTTCTTTACATATGTGCACATTTATTATTTCATCAAAATAACATTCAATATATGAAGAAAAAGTTAACAAAATGTCACATTTAAGATCCAAATCAAAGGCTAGCAATTCACTAACTACATGAATCTTAAAAGGTTTTAATGCTTCGTAAACTTCCTGATTTTGAATGGCAGAGAAACACTTAAAGAAATGCTCAACATCGTTACTCATCAGGGAATGCAAATCAAAACGACCATGAGATTACCTCTTACACCCATCAGAATGGCAAAGATCAAAAACACAAGTGACCCCACATTGGAGAGGATGTGGAGAAAGGGGAATCCTCCTCCATTACAGGAGAGAATGTAAATTTGTACAACCACTTTGGAAAACAATCTGGCACCTCCTCAAACAATTAGGAATAGTGCTTTCTCAAGATCCAGCTATACCACTCCTAGGCATATATTGAAAAGATACCCAATATACAACAAGGATATTTGCTTAGCCATGTTTGTAGCTGCTTGATTCATAACAGCCAGAATCTGGAAACAACCCAGAATGAGCAATGGATACAGAAATTGTGACACATTTACACAATGGAATACTACTGAGCAATTAAAAACAAGGAGATCATGAAATTTGCAGGTAAATGGTGGGAATTAGAAAAGATCATTTTGAGTGAGGTATTCCAGAAGCAGAAATACACATGGTATATACTCGCTTATAAGTGGATATTAGACATATAATATAGGTTAAACATACTAAAATCTGTACACCTAAAGAAGCTAAGCAAGGAGGAGGACCCTGGGTAAGACGCTAAATCTTCATTTAGAAAGGCAAATGGGATAGACATAGGAAGAAGGTGAAAATAAGGAACAAGACAGGAGCCCACCACCGAGGGCCTCTGAAAGACTCTACCCAGCAGGGTTTTAAAGCAGATGCTGAGACTCATAGCTAAATATTGGGCAGAGTGCGTGAGACCTTATAAAAGAAGGGAGATATAGAAAGACCTGGAATTGTCTGGTGCTCCAGAACAAGAACAACAAAACCAAAAATCTGAGACTAGTGGTCTTTTTTGAGACTGAAACTCCGACCAAGGACCATTCATGGAGATAACCTGGAACCCCTGCACACAGGTAGTCAGTGGCAGCTCAGTCTTCAAATGGGCTCCTTAATAAGTGAAGCAGGGTCTGTCCCTGACATGAACTCAGTGACTGGCCCTTTGATCACCTCCACCTGAGGGGGGAATAGCCTTACCAGGTCACAGAGGAAGACAATGCGGCCAGCCCTGATGAGACCTGATGGTCTAGGATCAGATGGAATGGGAGGAAGACCTTCCTGTAGTGGACTAGGTAAGGTGCATGGGAGTAGGTGAGGGAGGGATGACAGGATTGGGAAGAGACAAGGGTGGGGTTACAGCTCGGATACAAAGTGAATAAATTGTAATCAATAAAAATTATATTTAAAAATACCTGATTTTATGCCATAAATTACTTTTTGTGTTAAATAGATTTGTTATCTTTTTTTCTTTTTTTCCCTTATTTCTGAAAAGTTGTCTTAAATGTATGTGTGAATTTTAAAAACATTTATTGAGAAAATTTAGGTTAGTATCATGATGCAGAAATAAATATGATATAAATCTTTAAGAATAAAATTGATTTTAAATTCTACCTAATTATTTAATATATGCCAGAAATATTGACTACTGAGTGTTTAATTTGGAAGACATGTAATAGGAACATTACAAAATTTGTTAATGATAATTAATCTTCATTGACACATGTTTTTTCTAATTTTTTGTTCTTTATTAAATTAAATAACATATTGACCAAGTACATATTCAAGTAATTTGTGTATAACTTTTTAAAATTATTATGCCTTTTATTTTAAAATTTAGTGTTTCACTTAATCTACTCCATAATTTCAAAAAATTATATTACAAGTGTCATAGACTGAATTCACACTGTTTGGCAACTATGGGCAAGTGGTGGCTAGTGAAGAAGCTGGTATTAAAGATCCTCAGATTAAAAATATATAAAAATACTTGTAGAAATCTATATGTAGTAACACCAGCTCCTTGTTCAGCTGGATCAATAACCTTGCCTTCCTTTTCAAATGTATGTAATAAAGACACTGGGCATCTGGGGTGCTCTGGCTTCTCCATTAGAGAGCCCAATCCACCTGATGTACATGTGCTTATGTAAAAGAAATAAAGAAAAAAAGAATATGAGAATAAAGGTAATTTGAGCTTGAGTTTGGGGATGTTAATCTCATTCTAAAGTACTTTATGTAAATCTTGTTTTTCTCTATGAAATGACTTTACTTGTTTTTTTATTTATGATGGGGTCCCATGTAACTTAGACTGGCCTCAAACTCGTTATGTAACTAAGGATAACCTTGGAATCCTGATTCTCCAATCTCTACTTTCCAAGTACTAGGAGTACAATCATTTGCTAACATACTCAGCATACAATCAATATATTTGATTCAGCTGGAAATGTTTTGTAAGCACCTACAAAATGTCAAGGGTATTGATTAGAATTTCAATCGGGGGTGGGGGTACAGGTACAGTTTGAGACGTGACTTATATTTTCAAATACATTCCAAATAGATTTCCTGTCCTCTTTGCTTTTTTTTTTTAAATTTTAACATGGATATGTTTACTCTAAACTTGCTTGTCACTATAATTTTTACATTCATATTTTTGCTATGGGAAGATTAACTTAATATGTATATCAAAGTGAAATGTAACATTCTAAAATCGACTCACAAAAACACAACACACCTACTTTTAAATGTGAGGAAAACAACCTGACAGGTGAAATAAAGCCTAACTGTTCCAAGAGCCTTTGTAATAGTATATATATATTTTTCATCTTCACTGCTTGTGTTTATATTTATTCTAATTTGCTATTCTTAAATATTGTCTAGAAAAGGCTAACAGTGTTTTAAAAAGACATTTTAAGCAAAAGAATATGACTTAGTTTCAAAACATGTATCATTGAGATGTAATAAGTGAAAAAATTTTGTGTGGAGCTTTTCTGGCAAGGTTAGATTCTGAAACGATTCTGTATTTCTAAAGATTTATTTTTAATTTTATTTATGTGTATGTGTGTGCATGCATGTATGTGCACACATGAGTAGAGGTGTCTGTGGCATATAAAAGAGGTCATCAGATACCCTGGAACTGGAGTTCCAGTAAGTTGTAAGCTGCCTGAGGTAGCTACTTTTAATAACTAAGCCATCTCAATTCAGATTCTCTGTGTGAATGGGTTGAAGACTAGTGTAAGATGATTATGAGCTCTGAAATCAAACACGTTAATAATTTAGCCCATGTCTGTGACACTCACAAATTAGGTATCTTTGAGAAGCTTGTCTGCTTTCAACTTTAGCGTCTTCATCTAAATTAAATGTGTAACCATATTTATTTTTCTCAGCAATAATGTGGATAGCCTAGCCGAAGGCTTGGCATGTAACAAAAGTGTAGTTAAAAACAGCAATAAGTATTATTGACTTGTCTATATCTAAGAAAATAACCAATATTTATGCCATAATTTATACAAACTATACATACTTGTGGATAGGAATTCATAAAGACAATTCTCCAGCTTATTTCAAGCAGTACAGTACTACTATTCAAGGTTCAAATTCTAAATTTCAAAAGTTACATTTTAATTTACATATAAGTATTATTGTTTTACAATTCAAGACAAGCAATTTAGTACTGATACAGGAAAGAATAAAGTATAAGGTATTAAGTGGCATGATAGACCACAGGTAAGACTATTTCTAACAGGAACTCAATGACTGGCTCTTTGGCCTCCCCACCCCCCAAGGGAGAAGCAGTCCTGTTAGGCCACAGAGGAGAGCTTTGCAGTCAGTCCTGAAGATACCTGATAAAACAGGATCAGATGAATGGGGAGGAGGTCCCCCCTATCAGTGGACTTGGCAAGGGGCACGGTGGAGATGAGGGAGGGACTGGGAGGGAATGAGGGATCGGGACATGGCTGGGATACAGAGTTAATAAAATGTAACTGATAAGAACAAAATAAAATTAAAAAAAAAAAAAGACTGAATCTAACTATTGAGCCTTGAACAAAATGTCCATTCTTCAGCTGAATTTCCAATGCAATGACAATTTGGATTAGATAATTACAGAAGCCATATTTTCTTGAGGTACATATTCATTGCATTTGCAAATTTAAGATAGCAATATTTTATTCTGTGTTGCCTGTAATCCTTGCATTCATGAGTCGGATATAAGAGATTGTCCTAAGATTGAGGCCAGTATTTGTGGCATTGTGAATTCTGAGACAGCTTAAATTACAGAGTTAAATAGTCTCTAAAACTCCAGAATAAGAAAATAAATCAACAAATATTGGAATAATTTAAATAAAAAGCCACATATAGAAATGCATTTTATGAATAAAATATTTTAAAGTGTATCATGAAAAGTTATGATCAAAAGGTTATGAAAATTATTTTACCTTTTCTCTAAAATATTAAGTCTTTTAAAGAAAACACCTCTAGATAATTAAACTACACTCTATCATGTGCAATAGCAAATACAACTTTTGTCTACAGGAATAATCTAAGAGGAAAAGGGACAATGCACAATATCAGTTGGCAACTGTTTTCTCTACTGGTCTAGATAATATGTAGTTAGATTCTGTGTACCTTGTCATTATGGTTGTGAGCAGTAAAGCTTTGTTTTATATTAGATGAAAGGATTCAGGATGTGTATCATGTTTACTGACTTGTAAAAAGGATGAAAGAGAAGATCATGGAAAATCAAGTTTTTGATAAGTGAGCCTTGGTTGGGCATAATATATATACATATAGATTATAACTTGATTAAAGCGAAAACAGTATTATTCACTGTAGTACAAAGTTAAAGAAAAATATGAGTCCTAGTGTAAGTACGCCACGGCTATAGCATATTTTATTCCTTCTTTTTTCCAAATTAAAAAATATTAAATCACACACTTGATGTTAATTATCCAGTCTAGCTCTTAAAATCATCTTCTGCCTGTCCATTGTCCTAAAATACTACTAAATAATCATGTTATTTTAGAGGAAAGGCTGAAAAATACAGGTGTCTTTAACGTGTTATTGCCCAACTATAATTCACTTTCTATTCTTAAACGTCTAAAATAATAAAAAAATAGTATAAGAAGTCAAGTTATTAGAATTATTTAACTCCTTTGTCATATCAAAGTAAGTAAAACTATATGCTAATTCGTTCTTTTTCTCTTTGAACCACACTAAAAAAGCAAAAAAATCAACTTGATAATTTATTTCCAAGCCATTTGTTTCCAACTTCAAAGAATGTTCTTTAAACTATGCTTAGCTTTGTTGAAAGATGTTTGTTCCCACTGTATAAAATGAAAAAAAAAACAAAAAACAAAACAAAAAAAAATTAGTTGTCATGGGCTACATCTCTGCAGAGGTTCTATTTTATCTCCATGAATGGTCCTTGGTTGGAGTATCAGTCCCAGAAAAGACCCCTGTCCCCAGATTTTTTTGTTCAGTTGCTCTCCTTGTGGAGCTCCTGTCCCTTCCAGGTCTTTCATTTCCCCATTTTCTTTTAGAATCATTGCACTCTGCCCAAACTTTGGCTATGAATCTCAGCATCTTCTTCAATACCCTGCTGGGTAGAGTCTTTCAGAGGCCCTCTGTGGTAGGCTCCTGTCCTGTTCCCTGTGTTCTCCCTCTTCCAACGTTTATCCAGTTTGCATTTTTGAATGATTACTGAACATCTTACTCAGGGTCCTCCTCCTTGTTTAGCTTCTTCAGGTGTACAGATTTTAGTATGTTTATCCTATGACAGCTCAGTCTCCAAGTAGGTTCCATAGTAAGGGAAACAGGAGCTGTCTCTGACATGAACTCAGTGGCTAGATTTTTGATCACCTCTTCCTGGGGAGGGGGCAGCCTTGCCAGGTCTCAGAGGAAGAGGATGCAGCCAATCCTGATAAGACCTAATAGGGTAGGGTCAGATGGAAGGGGAAGAGAGACTCCCCTAACACTGCCCTGGGTGAGGGGCATGGGAGGAGAATCAGGGAGAGAGGGTAATATTGAGAGGAGATGAGGGAGTGAGCCACAGCTGGGATACAAAGTGAATAAACTGTAATAATAAATAAAATAAAATAAAATAAAATAAAATAAAATAAAATAAAATAAAATAAATAATAAGGAAAAAATGAAAAAATAAAACAAAACAAAATATAACTAAACTTTGACATCAGTGCAATTTAAAATCATTATTTATTGGTGAATGTGCACTTTTCTGGCAACCAACAAAAGCAGTAGCAGGAAAGATACAGAAACGTGAGAAACTCGTGTTTTTTTTAACAATTGAATATATTAACAATTGTGTTCCAGTCTGCCCATCTTTTCTACTTCTCTGAATTCTGATGTAATTACAAATGTCAGAGTCCTAGATTCTACTGGGTTTGAGACCATATTATTTCTATCTTATGCGTAAGAAGCCTGAAGTCACATTGTAAAGTGAGTTTAAAGAAGAAACAGCATAGGTAAGTTTTCTAATTTTAAAAGCAACTGTATCAGAGTTCAGAGAGAATATTCTAAAAATTGCACCTCTCCTTCATGCTAGGAACTTAAAGTGCTTTTACTATATCATTAATTTTTCCCTCTACATAGCATGAGGCTCCATAATTCTTGGTAAAAATGAAATTCTACATTTGAGGAGAAAGGAGAATAAAAAATGACTGATGCCAGATATATTCTTGATAAAAGGAATATAATTTGGACTATCCTAAACCACCAAGACATTTTTTAAAATTATTATTGTTTATTACAATTTAATCACTTTGTATCCCTGCTGTGGCCCCTCCTTCTTCTCTTTGCAATCTTGCCTTCTCTCCCTTTTTTTCTCCTATGTCCCTTCCCTAGTCCACTGATAAGGGAGGTCCTCCTCTCCTTCTAGTTGATCCTAGCCTATCAGGTCTCATCAGGACTGGTTGCATTGTCTTCCTCTCTGGCCTGGCAAGGCTGTTCCCTCTCAGAGGGAGGTGACCAAAAAGCTAGCCACTGAGTTCATATCAGAGATAGCCCCTGTTCCCCTTTCTAGAGATCCACTTGGATTCTAAGTGTATGGGCTGCATCTGAGCAGGGGTTTTAGGACCTCTCTGTGCATTAGCTTGATTCGGGTATCAAGTTATGATAAAAACATAGTTTCAAGATCCAGGCCCACAAATTTAGGGACTCAGGATCTACGGTCTGATTTTTTATTCATAAAATAAAAATGTCACTACCATTATCCTCTTCCCAAATCTGGTATGAGTTGATTGTCAGCATTAGTAGAATGCTTAGACAAGCATGTGACACATGTGCCAATCACATAAAAATCGTATGTAGGGAAAGCATTGATGAAGAATAGTGACAAAATTAATTTATCTTGTCTAATGCCAATTACTAACATATCATTCTACACAATGAATATAGTTTTACTTTTCTGTCTCAGAGATTATAGCACTTTTTTGAACATCTTTGAGCTATACATTGAATAACTGAAATGCCAGTAATTAAATTACCTTATTTTTATTAAGAATTCTCAAGATGTACTCCACAAATTTGTACATTTCCTATATTAATTAAAAAAGAAAATATGATAAAACTTATTCTGAAATAATTATGTGATCTTAGTATCTACACTATTACAAAGGTCCAGTAACTTGTTCATGTTATTATAGAATTAGTTGGAAATTTCTAATTGCTATTGGCACAGGTGAATGCCATTAGTACCAAATTATGCACAGCAGCAGTTATTTCCTAAAAACTATGATTTCTTAGTGGCTAAAAACTTTAATGTAACTTCATTGACCAAGTCATTAAGAGAACTTGATTTAGGCACAGGGGTGATCTAACATAATGATTAACTCTGAAATAATAATGTAGCTAATAAAGGTTCTTGAAAATTACTATCAAACACACAAGTAGAAAGAAAACTTGTTTGAAAATGACATAATAATGATCAGAAAAAGCCAACCAATCTTTTCTTTATGTTTCCATAGTTCTTCTATTTATAAACCCTTCACAATTTAAAGAGTTTAGCATACTTCAGACTCTATATTACTGATTTTCAAAGTCTTATTATCATCTTTTGCCAGTGTCATTCAGTTTTCTAAATAGACTGAAACAGATGTATTCTAAGAAGCTATGGAATTGATGATATCAAACTATTCTACGACTGTATTTAATATATAAATAGTAATTTTCCAAAAAAGAGAAATTTTATTCGTAATGGGGAAACCAAGAATTGCTGATGTTTCTATTTCTGTAGGCCAGATGTATGTACAGCCTTTACAAAATAAATTTTGTGTGAATAATTGTGTGACACAAAGATTTGCAGAGATGATTATATATACAATAAGGGCAGAACCCTCTGAGGTCATTTTGACAGTGGTTGTTTCATTTTTGGTTCTTACTATGTAAAGATATGTGGTACTAGTGCATCCTGGATAGACATAGCTGATAATCTATGCAACTAAAATTTCTTTTCCAGAACATGTTTCTATTTTCTATGCCTCACAGGTGAAAATAAATCCTATTTTTTTAATTTTTAAATTTAATTTTATTTATATATTAATTTATTATAATTTTTCACTTTGAATCCTACTACAGCCCCCCCCCGTCTCTTTCCGGTCATTTAAATAAAATTTAAAAAATGTATTTTCTTTTCCTTAAAGAAAGGTTAGAAAATATTTAAGTTCGTTGTTAATTGATTTGGGGGCCAGTAACATTGTTTAGTAAGTAAAAGTGCTGTCACTAACTCAATTCTGATGTCCTGAGTTCCATTCCTAGAAACCAATGTAACAATCTGGTGTAATGGCACATATCTGCAATTTCATTACTTGTGCGAGAAGATGGGAGTTTGGAAACAGAGGAACCATCCCAAAACTTCCTTCCTCCTCAGCTTGAAGTAACCAGAAACAAAGAAATAACAAGAGAGACCCTGTCTCAAAAAATATGAAAGACTGGAGCAGATATCTAAAAGTTGTACCTTCAGACTTCCAAGAAGGCGGCGGCTAGTGTGCAGTTTAGCTGAAGGGGAGAGGACCCACAACACAGAAATTGGTGAGTGAAGGGGCTGATCAACCCAGAACAGAGTTATCTAGACTTCCAAGAAGAAAGAGACTAACCTTGATCTGAGTCCTTCTAGAATCAGGTCATGGCAGACTCCTCCGGGAGGAGACACCCCGAGAGGTGATCCCTGGGCACTTCCCCGCACCCAAAACCCTACTCCCTCTTTGGAGGAGGCAGGAAGCGTCCAGCAAAATCTGCCACGGACCACACTGTCTGTACCCCAGCCCCAGCGAGAGCTGCAGCTCCCACCAAAAACAAACAAACAAACAAAAAACCCGAGATTGGGGCTGAAAAAAACCCAATCCTTTCGGGCACTCCCCAAATGCCCCCATAACCCTGCCACAGCGGAGCAGAGGGATAGAGAGGCGCACAGCAGCTTCACAGTGCCCTGGCCCCAGTGCTGCCAGCTGCTCCTAGCAAAACAAACTTCAGCTCAGGATCTGGGACTGTGGTCATTCCACAGGTCCTGAGATTCTCCCAGGTCCAGCACAATAAGAATCAGAATGCCGCCATATCCCTGCCACAGCAGAGCAGAGGGTTAGAGAGGCACACAGCAGCTTCACAGTGACGGAACACCAGTGCTGCTGGCTGCTCCTAGAGAACAAACTTGAGCTCGGGATCTGGGACTGTGGTCATTCCACATGTCCTGAGACTCTCCCGGATCCAGCGCAATAAGGTCTAGCACCAAGTCCTAGCACTGGCGCCCCCCTCCCCCTGGCACAGGATCAGACTGAGAAGTCCAAACCCCTTCTGGCACTCCCCTGAGAGCTCCTCCATAAGCTTGCCCTAGCATAGGGGAAGGTCAGAGGGGAAGACAGAGAGGCAACCTGACACAGGACACAGCACCCCCTCTCCAGCTCACACAGTGGCCCCTGGCAGAGAAACCCAAGCTCTGGATCTGAGGACACTCAATCCTACCTGGTACTCTCTCAGGATCAGGAAACATAGGTTCTACCACCAGGCTGCTTCTGGCAGAGAGATCTGAGCCCTGGATCTGGGATTGAGAACACTCAACCCAACTCTTTCCTGCGCTACCCTGGGAGCAGTCACCATAACACCTCCTGACAGAGGGAAAGGACAAAGAGGCACCATGAAAAGACAAAACCTAAGAATAATAGGAGTAGAAGAAAAAAAGACATCAAGCTCAAAGATCCGGAAAATATTTTCAAGAAAATGATAGAAGAAAATTTTCCCAACTTAAAGGAAGAGATCTCCATAAACATACGAGAGACCTAAAGAACACCAAGTAGACTAGACCAGAAAAGAAATTCTTCACGTCACATCATAGTCAAAACACTGAACCTACAGAACAAAGAAAAAATTCTAAAAGCAGCAAGGGAAAAAGGCCAACTAACATATGAAGGTAGATCTATCAGAATCACACCAGATTTCTCAACAGAAACTACGAAAGCCAGAAGGGCCTGCATAGAAATCATACGGTCCTTAAGGGACCACAGATTCCAACCCAGACTACTATACCCAGCAAAACTTTCAATCAACAGAGATGGAGAATTCAAAATATTCCATGACAAAACCAAATTTAAACAATATCTACATAGTAACCCAGCTCTACAGAAGTTACTAGAAGGGAAACTCCAAACCAAAGAAAACAACTACATCTAAGGAAACAGAGGAAATAGATAACTACACAACACAAAAACCAAAAAAAATACAAGCAATGAAACTCAGTGACACCACCAACCCCACATCAAAAGTAAGTAACAATTGTTGGTCACTAGTATCTATCAACATCAACAGACTCAACTCCCCAATAAAAAGACACAGACTAACAGAATGGTTGCGGAAACAGGATCCAACATTCTATTGCATCCAAGAAACACACCTATGCAACAAAGATAAACACTACCTCAGAGTAAAGGGCTGGAAAAATGTTTTCCAAGCAAATGGTTCCAGAAAACAAACTGGAGTAGCCATCCTAATATCTAATAAAATAGACTTTCAACCCAAGTTAATCAAAACAGATAAGGAAGGCCACTATATTCTCATCAAAGGAAAAATCCACCAAGAGGACATCACAATTTTGAATATCGATGCCCCAAATACAAGAGCACCTACATTCGTAAATGAAACAATATTAAAGCTTAAATCACACATTGATCCTAATACCTTAATAGTGGGAGACTTCAACACTCCACTCTCACCAAGGGACAGATCAACTAGACAGAAAATAAATAGGGAAATAAAAACTCTTACAGAGTCCCTAAATCAAATGGACCTAATAGACGTCTACAGATCTTTTCATCCAAACACAAAAGAGTATACTTTCTTTTCAGCACCGCATGGAAACTTCTCCAAAGTAGAACATATAGTTGGTCATAAAGCAAGCCTCAACAGATAAAAAAAGATTGAAATAATCCCTTGTATTCTATCTGACCACCATCGACTAAAGCTGGACCTCAACAACAACAGAAATAACAAACAGCTGACACGCACATGGAAACTGAACAACTTGTTACTCAAGGACAGCTGGGTTAAGGAAGAAATAAAGAAATTAAAAACTTTCTAGAATTCAATGAAAATGAAGGCACAACATACCCAAATTTGTGGGACACGTTAAAAGCAGTGCTCAGAGGAAAATTTATGGCACTAAGTGCCTGCAAGAAGAAATTTGTAAAATCACATACAAGCACCTTAATGGCCCAACTGAAAACCCTAGAAAAAAAAAAAAAAGAAGCAGATACACCCAAGAGGAACAGAAGGCTGGAAATAATCAAACTCAGGGCTGAAATCAATCAATTAGAAACAAATAAAACAATTCAAAGAATCAATGAAACAAAAAGCTGGTTCTTTGAGAAAATCAACAAGATAGACAAACCCTTAGCCAAACTAACTAAAAAGCAGAGAGAATCTATCCAAATCAGCAAAATCAGAAATGAAAAGGGGGACATAACTACAGACACAGAGGAAATCCAAACAATCATTAGGTCATACTACAAAAGCCTATATGTCACAAAATTTGAAAACCTAAATGAAATGGACAATTTTCTTGATAGATTCCATCTTCCAACATTAAGTCAAGATCAGGTAGAAAGACTGAATAGCCCTATATCTCCCAAGGAAATTGAAGCGGTCATTCACAGTCTCCCCTCCAAAAAAAGGCCCAGGCCCAATGGCTTCACCGCAGAATACTACCAGACCTTCAAAGATGTGCTAACACCAATTCTCCTCAAACTATTCCACAAAATGAAACAGAAGGTACATTACCAAACTCATTCTATGAAGCGACAGTCATCCTTATACCTAAACCACACAAACACCCACCAAAAATCAGAACTTCAGACCTATCTCTCTTATGAACATTGACGCAAAAATACTCAATAAAATACTTGCAAACCGAATCCAAGAACACATCAAAGATATCATCCACCATGACCAAGTAGGCTTCATCCCAGGCATGCAAGGGTAGTTCAACATACAGAAATCCATCAATGTAATCCACCACATAAACAAACTGAAGGAGAAAAACCACATGATCATCTCCTTAAATGCTGGAAAAGCATTTGAAAAAGTCCAACACCCATTCATGTTTAAAGTCTTGGAGAGATCAGGGATACAAGGCACATACCTAAACATAGTAAAGGCAATATACAGCAAACCTATAGCAAACATCAAACTCAATGAAGAGAAACTTAAATCAATCCCACTGAAATCAGGGACAAGACAAGGCTGCCCACTCTCTCCCTTCCTCTTCAACATAGTACTTGAAGTCCTAGCCAAAGCAATAAGACAACTAAAGGAGATCAATGGGATACAAATTGAAAAGGAAGAGGGCAAAGTGTCACTATTCGCAGATGATATGATAGTATATATGAGCGACCCCAAAAATTCCACCAGAGAACTCCTCCAGCTGATAATACATTCAGCAAAGTGGTAGGATACAAAATCAACTCAAAAAAATCAGAAGCTCTCCTGTATACCAAAAACAAAAGGGCCGAGAAAGAAATTAGGGAAACAACACCCTTCACAATAGCCACTAACCACATAAAGTACCTTGGGGTGACACTAACCAAGCAAGTGAAAGACCTGTTTGAGAAAAACTTCAAGTCTCTGAAGAAAGAAATTGAAGAAGATCTCAGAAGATGGAAAGATCTCCCGTGCTCATGGATTGGTAGGATTAACATTGTGAAAATGGCCATCCTGCCAAAAACAATCTACAGATTCAATGCAATTCCCATCAAAATACCAATTCAATTCTTTACCGACCTTGAAAAAAAGATTCTCAGCTTCATATGGAGAAACAAAAAACCCAGAATCTCCAAAACAATCCTGTACAACAACAGATCATCTGGAGGTATTTCCATCCCCGATCTCAAGTTGTACTACAGAGCAATAGTAATAAAAACTGCATGGTATTGGCATAAAAACAGAAAGGAGGATGAATGGAACCGCATAGAAGACCCAGAAATAAACCCACACACCTATGAATACTCGATTTTTGACAAAGAAGCCAAAACCATTCAATGGAAAAAACACAGCATCTTCAACAAATGGTGCTGGTCCAACTGGATGTCCACATGCAGAAAAATGAAAATAGATCTATATTTATCACCCTGCACAAAACTAAAGTCCAAGTGGATCAAAGACCTCAACATAAAACCAGATACTCTAAATCTGTTAGAAGAAAAAGTGGGGAACAGCCTAGAACTCATTGGCACAGGAGACAACTTCCTGAACAGAACACCAACAGCACAGGCTCTAAGAGCAACAATCAATAAATGGGACCTCATGAAACTGAAAAGCTTCTGTAAAGCAAAGGACACTGTCATCAAAACAAAACGCCTGCCTACAGATTGGGAAAGAATCTTCACTAACCCTTTATCTGACAGAGGACTAATATCGAGTATATACAAAGAACTAAAGAAGCTGAAAAGCAGCAAACCAAGTAATCCAATTAAAAAATGGGGAACAGAGCTAAACAGAGAATTCTCGACAGAGGAATATCGAATGGCAGAGAAACACTTAAAGAAATGCTCATCCTCATTAGCCATCAGGGAAATGCAAATCAAAACGACCCTGAGATTTCACCTTACACCCATCAGAATGGCCAAGATGAAAAACTCAAGAAACAACACATGCTGGAGAGGTTGTGGAAAAGGGGAACCCTCCTCCACTGCTGGTGGGAATGTAAACTGGTACAACCACTCTGGAAATCTATCTGGCGCTTTCTAAGACAATTAGGAATAGTGCTTCCTCAAGACCCAGCTATACCACTGCTAGGTATATACCCAAAGTTTGCTCAAGTACACAAAAGGGATATTTGCTCAACCATGTTTATAGCAGCTTTATTTGTAATAGCCAGAACCTGGAAACAACCCAGATGTCCATCAATGGAGGAATGGGTACAGGAATTGTGGTATTTTTACACAATGGAATACTACTCAGCAATCAAAAAGGAGGAAATAATGAAATTTGCAGGCAAATGGTGGGATCTACAAAAGATCATTCTGAGTGAAATATCCCAGAAGGAGAAAGACAAACACGGTATATACTCGCTTATATAGACCTATATGATATGATAAACATAATGAAATCTATACACATAAAAAAATAATCAAGAGAGAGGACATGAGGTAAGATGATCAATCCTCATTTAAAAAGACAGATGGGATGTGCAGTGAATTTAATTTTATTTTTTCTTATCAGTTACATTTTATTAACTGTATCCCAGCTGTGTCCTTCTCCCTCACTCCCTCCCAATCCCACCCTCCCTCCCTCATCTCCACCATGCCCCTTTCCAAGTCCACTGATAGGGGGGGACCTCCTCCTCAGTGTTTTCAAAGCAGATACAAAAACTCATAACCAAACCTTTGGCAGAGTACATGGAATCATATGAAAGAAGGGGAGTTAGTATGATGGGGAAAGGATAGGAGCTCCACAAGGACCAAATATATCTGGGCACAGGGTCTTTTCTGAGACTGACATTCAACCAAGGTCCATGTATGGATATAACCTAGAACCTCTGCTTGGATGTAGCCCATAGTAGCTTAGTAACCAATTGGTTTCCCATAGTAAGGCGACAAGGACTATTTCTAACAGGAACTCAATGGCCTGCTCTTTGACCTCCCCACCCCCCAAGGGAGGAGCAGTCCTGTTAGCCACAGAGGAGGACTTTGCAGTCAGTCCTGAAGATACCTGATAAAACAGGATCAGATGAATGGGGAGGAGGTCACCCCCTATCAGTGGACTTGCAAAGGGGCAGGGTGGATAGGAGGGAGGGAGGGTGGGAGTGGGAGGGAATACAGCTGGGATACAGAGTTAATAAAATGTAATTAATAAGAAAAAATAAAATTAAAAAATAAAAATAAAAAAATCCAGAAAAAAAAGTACCTTGATCCTTATATGGCTTGGTACATGGGTCCACACACACACAAAAAGTAAAAAAAAAAAAAAAAAAAAAAAAAAAAAAAAAAAAAAAAAAAAAAAATTAAATAAAATAAATGTACATTTTATTAATTATATTATTCCGACCACATTTGGTTTACACTCACATTTTCAATTCCACCACTTTCAATTAAAATGTCACAATTTACTTCAATTACTATATTAGAAAACATCCTCTTTGTTCTCAGAAGTAATGTGGTAACATAGTGTAGCCCACCTTTTGAAGAATAATGAACCTATCCTAAAAAACATTAAATATATAGTGTAGTATGTTCTGGCAGTTATATGTATTCATGTGTATTCCCACCAATATGACATAAATCTCTTAACCAGAGCTAACCACTTTCTGCCATGAAGCATTTATCTTTTATATGAATTTTATATGAATGAAGCCACATATTCTGCAGTCTTAGGTTTCAAGTTTAAATTAAAGCATCATTTTTTTTTGAGATGCACACATGCTATTGTACGTTATCAATGCTTCATACCTTTTTAATTATTACTGAGCAATTGTCAAAATATATGGTCATATGCTGGTTTTATCTTTCTAATTTAAAATAAATACAAATATTGCTACTTTAAAAGGTTTCAAATATGGGTTACATATTCGGATGTTGGTCAAACATTTCATCTACGGTATGTCTGAGTATGTTCAGATTATCGACTGAACTGGTAGGCTGAATAACACTATTGCCCTGAATAATGTAAGTGGTCATCATTCAATTATTTAAAGGCCAGGATAGAAAAAAAAAAGCCTCCTTAGAATAAAAGGGTACTCCGGTTGTCTTGTTGTTTGGAATAGACCTTCTCTGGATTTCACTCTAGTTTTAAAATATCTGCTATTCTTTCAAACTCCTGGCTTTATAAAAGAAAAGTTCTACACTATTAGATCTTCTGGTTTTCAAACTGTTCAACACAATTTGAAACTGCATTAGTGGTTCTATACTTCCATCTTGCCATTTACAGATCCTGGTAGTTTTCAGCCTCAGTAATCTCATGAGCTAATGGATAATTTACATGTGCATATAAATACAAATACAGCACACAGGCATAGTAGGCGCATATATTGCCTCTATTTCCCTGTAGAATTCTGACTAATGGCCTTTTAATTTTTTTTTTTCATTTTGGTATATATCTAAGACTAGAAATTTTAAGCCATAAGTGCCTATTAGTATTGTATTTGAGTATAAACATTTTCAGGAGAAATAGCTGCTTATTTTCAAAACATACTAATTTTTAGTGAATGTGTCTTTGTACCAGTATTTTAATCTTTTGAAATTTCATACATGTATACTATGCATATTGATCATATTTGCCCTACACTAATCCATCCAGTTCCTCCCAGAAACACTCAGTTACATCTTCCTACAAACTAATATCTTTCGTTTAAAATTTATATGTCTGCCTGTATATATGTATTTATTATTTTAATGTACTAAGTCCAATAAGTACAACCTATAAGTACATGGATATAGGAGGTCATCCATTGGGATCACTGCCACAAATAAAAGTGATTAGCCTTTCCCCAGCAGATATCACCTGCCTAGAGTTTCTCTGCTGGAGGAAAAGATGGCTCTGGAACCAATCCTAGAATGTCAATAGGCATGTCCTTGTACAGGTCTTGAGTAAGCCGCCATATCTGTTATGAGATCATGTTTTCAACAGCTATGTCATGTCCAGAATACAAAATGTCTCAGAATTCCTCTTCTACCATTATCATCTGTCTCTTACATTCATACTGCCTCTTAATTGTATTTTAACTTGATTTTCTCTTGTGGATAATAATTTTGAACAGTTTCAGGTAACACTTTGCCACACAAAATTTTGTGTTAAAGAAAACACATGTTAATATAAAGTGTGGAAGTGAAATGCGTATTATTTAGAGGAATGTTAATCTAGCAACATGGCTGCTTTGGTAAGGTATCACATCCAAAGACCTTCTAGGTCTGTGTGATCTGGGTAGAATAACACACCTTTAATTTCTCTGTCTGGAATATAGCCATGCCCTTGGTACAAAACATTAATCCCAAACAATGAAAGTAAAGGTAGTTTGTAAGAAGAAGCACCCATGTTTGAAAGTGACATCTACTGAGGGTCAGAAAAAGTGACAGATGAGACAAAGATTTAACATAGTGAATCAGAAATAGAATACAATCAGCTCTTAGAAGAACAGACAGGAAAGAGAGCAGTGCAGAGGAGAGTTGAGTCGGTTCAATCCCTGCAGTTCAGCTGAGCTCAGTCAGTTGGGAGTCAGTCCCATGAGTACAGTGCAGTGGAGTTGAGTTCCTTCGTAAGTTTCTGAAGTTCACTGTAGTTCAGTAGAGGCATATAGAGGCAGTTGAAGCCGGAGAATAAGCAAGAACCAGAAAATTAGAACAAATTTCCAGAGTTAGTTTGAGGCCAACCAGATCAATTCAGTGAGAAGCAGAGAGAAACCAGATTGAATAAGTCAGGTTGGAGAAGAGTTTGAGCTAGAAGAGCTAATTTCAACAAGTTAGCCAGAGTGTGAAGACATAAAAAAGAAGGGGAAATTAAAAGCCAGCTAATTTTATTGTTCACCATGAGGTATTAATACCTGCTGTCTAAGAAAAAAATGTCTAAGTATATAATAAGAACTTCATGATAAACCATTGAATCAAAATGTTTTAACCTTTACATTTAAAAGTAAATAGAAATCTAAGCATTTAATATGAACAAATAAGTACAACTAGCTTACTTTTTAAGTATAAGAATTAAAATTAATCATAACTTTAATCACAGAAATATAACTACCGAATTATGAACCTGTGTTTATGACAATGAACATATGGACAAAATGAATTCAACTGGGCCCAATAGTAGATGCAAAAAACAAAACAAATCAATCAAACAAACAAAAAACAAATCAATGCTATTTTGGAGGAATTGGTTTTGTTAGTTGAATTTTAAAATAATTATTTTTAGTTCAATAAAATCAATGAAAATCATTAGACCATATAGAAAAGGAAAAATAACTGGACACAAAATAAGATAATGAAATCAATCAAAATCACTAAAGATGATTGGAAAAATTAATCAAAGACTTATTTTATGTTCTTGTAAAAATGATAGTAAATGGAAATTTTTATAGACAATTAAAATCTATGGGAAGAATTTCAAGAACAGAATGTTGAAACAGCCATTTTTCCAAATAATTGGAAATATTTTCAACTAAATAGTATCTTCCCCCTTGTTAATAACATCATATTCAGATGGTTTCACATTAAATTCTACAAAATTAAAAAGACTGTCATTCTTATTACCATCTGCCCAATCAAGAATATATAAAAAGCAATAATTCATTAAATTTATTTTCTAAAATATTAGTAACCTGACAGACTTTTATAAAAGGGAAAATTATAAAACATTCTCTTTTCACTCATAATAATGTACCTCATTGATGTAGTTTGATACAAATTAATATAATTTACTCCCATAAACATTGAGAAGATATTTTGACTATTTTCTAAAGCAAAGCAAAATATAAATGCATTGATAAACCAGAATTCAATGGTGCTTAAATAAAATTGTGTATATAATATATATATGTACATACATTTAATACACATACATAAAATCTATGTAAATATTTTATGTAATTAGGATATGTTGCTTGTGTTTCCACTTAAAATCAGAAAGATGACAAAATATTTCCCAAACTTCTCCTTAAATTATACAATATGTCTTATCTGATTATATAATTAACATATTTTAGAAAGAAGAAAAACAATGTAAAATTAAAAGCCAAATGCAGTAGTTAGCAGATATTACAGAAATGTAAGTGAGTCCTAGGCTAGACAGCTGCTAGAAACAGGAAATTACTGAAATATAAAATTAGTTTTGAGAAGTCAACAGATATCTAAAAAGACCCATTAAAACCAAATGTTTAAATAGTTTTATTCATTAAAGCAAAAAGAAAAAAAATTAAATGTAGAAAGTAATTAGAATAGATGTAAAATATAACTTTGAGTTGGTAATGAATTTGTGAGTTACAGAATTTGTAAATAACAAATTAATATATTTTCTGTTACTGATTGATTTGTTATTGCATATGTTTTATGTCCTAATACTAAGTAAACACAGTTGAAATTTCATATTGGATATGTTTTTCAAACACCTCCCCTCAAGGCTCATAACTCTATTAGAGGAGGCAAAATGATTGTAAGAGACAGAGGAGTGGAGGACACTAAGTAAACAAGGCCTTCTAGACATAGCAAGGGCTGACACACATATGAACACAGGATCCCAGCACTGAGAAGTTAAGTGGTCAGAAGACCCTATCCCTAACCCAGCAGCTGTCTCCAAGTGATGTGTTAACAAAGAAACATTTATGGGGGGATAAAAAAATGAATAAAGTGTAATTAATAAAAGTTAAATAAAAAAAGAGAAACATTTAGTGTTCTCAATCAGTCTTTTTCAGCATACAAACCACAAAAGGCAGTTCCTATGACCAGCAGTAGATGGCCAACACAAAGCCAGCTTAATGGTTATTTTGAAGGGATTGTTATCATCATCATCATCACTATTATTACTGTTGCTAATTGCAATTTATTCACTTTGTATCAAGTCTGCAGTTCCCTCCCTCATCTCCTCCCAGTACCACCATCTCTCCCTTTTTGCCCTTCATGTCCTTCCCTTATTCCACTTATAGAGGAGGCCCTCCTCCCCTACTATCTGTCCCTAGCCTATCAGGTCTCGTCAAGATTGGCTGTATCTTCTTCTTCTATGGCTTGGCAAGGCTGATACCACCACCCTCAGGAGGAAGTGATCAAAGAGCCAAACACAGAGTCCATGTCAAAGCAAGTCCCTGCTTCCCTTAATAGGAAACCCACATGAAGACTGAGCTGCCTATGGGCTACATCTGAGCAACACATCTAGGTACTCTCCATACATCATCCTTGGTTGGAACATCATTCTGTAGACACCTCTGTGTCCAGATCTTTTGAATCTGTGAGTCTCCTTGTAAAGGTCCTGTCTCCTGCAGTTCTTTCTATCTCCCCTTCTCCCATAAGAGTCCCTGAAATCTGCCCAAAGATTTTCTATGAGACTCAAGATCTGCTTTGATACCCAGATGGGTAAAGGTTTTAAGAGGCTCTCTATTGCAGGCTTCTGTCCTTTTCTTTGTCTTCTCCTGCTTCTGATTTCTATCCTGTTTGTCTTTGCAAAAGAGGATTAATCATTTCCCTAGGGAACTCCTTGTTGTTTACCTTCTTTAGGAATATAGGTTTCAGTATGTTTATCATCTATCATGTGGCTAATATCCACTTATAAGTGAATATGAACCATATGTGTCTTTCTGCTTCTTGGCTGTCTCACTCAAGATGATCATTTTTTAGTTCCATCCATTTGCATGCAAATTTCATGATATACTTGTTTTTAATTACTGAGTAGTATTCCATTGTGTAAATGTACCAAATTCTCTGTATCCATTCCTTCGTTGAGGGACATCTATGTTGTTTCTAGATTGAGGCTATTATGAATAATGTTGCTATGAAAATACTTGAGCAAATGTCCTTGTCGTGTGGTTGAGCAACTTTCAGCTATATATAGAGGTGTAGCTGGATCTTGAGGAAGTACTAGTCTTAATTTTCTGAGAGAGTGTCAGATTGATTTGAAAAGTGGTTGTTCAAGTTTATATCCCAACAGCAATGGAAGGGGGTTCCCCTTTGTTCACATCCTCTCCAGCATGTGTTGTCAACTGAGCATTTGACCTTAGCCATTTTGACAGGTTTAAGTTAAAATGTCAGGTCCTGTTGATTTGCATTTCCTTGATGACTAAGGATGTTGAACATTTTTTAAAGAGTTTATCTTCTATTTGATATTCAACATAAAACCAAACACACTAAATCATTTAGGAGAAAAAGTGGGGAATAGCCTTGAACTCATTAGCAAGGAGAAAACTTCCTGAACGAACACCAACTCTAAGATCAACAATCAGTAAATGAGAGCACATGAAACTGAAAGCCTTCTGTAAAGCAAAGGACACTGTCATCAGAACAAAACGGCAGCTTATAGACTATGAAAGGATCTTCACCAATCTTATATCTGACAGAGGGCTAATATCGAGAATATATAAAGAACTCAAGAACATAAAAAAGATATTATACACCATAACCAAGTAGGCTTCATCGCAGTCATGCAGGGGTGATTAAGTATACACAAATCCATCAATGTAATCCACCATATAAACAAACTGAAGGAGAAAAAGCACATGATCATATCCTTAGTTGTTGAAAAAGCATTTGAAAAATTCAAAACACATTTCATGTTTAAAGTCTTGGAGAGATCAAGGATACAAGGCACATACCTAAACATAGTAAAGACAATATATAGCAAGCCTATAGCCAACATCAAACTAAACAGAGAGAAACTTAAATCAATCCCAATGAAATCAGGGACAAAGCAAGGCTGCCAATGCTCTCCATATCTCTTCAACGCAGTACCCGAAGTCCTAACTACAGTAATAAGACAAAAAAAGGAAATCAAGGGGATAAAAATTGGAAAGGAAGAAGTCAAAGTATCACCATTTGCAAATGATATGATAGTATACATGAGCAACCTTAAAAATTCAACCAGAGAACTCCTTCAGCTGATAAAAACCTTCAACAAAGTGGTTGGATACAAAATCAACTCACAAAAATCAGAAACCCTCCTGTATACCAAAGAAAAAAAAAAGGCTCAGAAAGAAATTAGGGAAACAATACCCTTCATAATAGCCACTAATAACATAAAGTACCTTGGTGTTATTCTAACCAAGCAAGTGAAAGACCTATTTAAAAATAAACCCTCAAGTCTCTGAAGAAAGAAATTGAAGAAGATATCAGAATTTGGAAAGATATCCCATGCTCATGGATCTGTAAGATTAACATAGTGAAAATGGCCATCCTTCCAAAAGCAATCTACATATTCAAGGTAATGCCCATCAAAATACCAACACAATTCATCACAGACCTTGAAAGAAAAATTATCAACTTCATATGGAAAAACAAAAAAAAAAAAAAAGCCAGAATTGCCAAAACAATCCTGCACAAGAACAGATCGTCTGGAGATATCTCCATCCCTGATCTCAGTCTGTACTACAAAGAAATAGTAATAGAAATTGCATGATACTAACATAGAAACAGAATGGTGGATCAATGGAATAGAATTGAAGACCCAGAAACAAACACACACACCTTGAGTTTTTACAAAGAAGCCAAACCATACAAAGGGAAAAAGACATCATTTTCAACAAATGCTGCTGTGCAAATAGATCCATATTTTTCAAAGTGCACAAAAAAGTACAAGTGGATCAATGACCTCAATATAAAACCGGACACACTATATCAGTTAGAAGAAAAACTTGATCTTGTTGGCACAGGAGACAACTTCCTGAACAGAACACCAACAGCACAGGCTCTAAGATCAACAATCAATAAATGGGACTTCATGAAACTGAAAAGCTTCTGTAAAGCAAAGGACACTGTTATCAGAACAAAGCGACAGCCTACAGCCTGGGAAATGATCTTCACCAACCCTAAATCTGACAGAGGACTAATATCCAGAATATATAAACAACTAAAGAAGTTAAAAAGCAACAAATCAAGTAATCCAATTAAAAAATGGGGTACAGAACTAAACTGAGAATTCTCTCTAGAGGAATATAGAATGGCAGAGAAACATTTAATGAAATGTTAAGTATCCTCAGTCATCAGGGAGATGCAAATCAAAATAACCCTTAGATTTCACCTTACAACCACCAGAATGACTAAAATCAAAATCTCAAGTGACAATACATGCTGGAGAAGATGTGGAGAAAGGGAAACACTCCTCAATTGCTGGTGGGAATGTAAACCTGTACAACTACTTTGCAAACCAATCTAGAGCTTTCTCAGACAATTAGGAGTAGAGCTTCCTCAAGATTCAGCTATACCATTCCTAGGCATATATCTAAAATATGATCAACCATAAAACAATGACATTTGCTCAAGTATGTTCATAAAAGTTATTCATAATAGTCACAATCTGGAAACAACCCAGCTGTCCCTCATTGAGGAATGGATACAGAAATTTTGGTACATTTACACAATGGAATACTACTCAGCAATTAAAAACAAGGAAATCATGAAATTTGCAGGCAAATGGTGGGAAATGATCATCCTGAGTGAAGTATCCCAGAAACAGAAAGACACACATGGTATATACTCACTTATAAGTGGATAATTGACATACTAGACATATAGTATAGGGTAAACTTACAAAAATCTGTACACCTAAAGAAGCTGAGCTAGAAGGAGGATCCTGGGTAATATGATCAATCCTCACTCAGGAAGGCAAAAAGGACAGAAATCAGAAGAGGGAGAAAACAGGAAATAGGACAGGAGCCTATCACAAACGGCCTCTGAAAGACTCTACCCAGCAGTGTATCAAAGCAGATGCTGAGAATCATATCCAAACTCTGTGCAGAATGCAGGGAATCTTATGAAAGAAGTGAGAGATAGAAAGACATGGAGGGGACAGGAGCTCCACAAAAGGAGCAACAGATCCAAAATATCTGATCCCAGGGGTCTTTTCTGATACTGACACTCCAGCCAAGGACCATGCATGGATATAACCTAGAACCCTTGCATAAATGTAGCCCGTGGCTGCTCAGTATCCAAATTTTCCTAGTAAGGGGAACAGGGACTGTTTCTGATATGAACTTAGGGGCTGTCTCTTCGACCACCTCCCTCTGCGAGCTGAGCAGCCTTATCAGGCCAAAAAGGAGGACAATGCAGCCAGTCCTTAGGAGACCTGATAAGCTAGGGTTAGGTGCAAGGAGAGGAGAACTGTCCTTATCAGTTACCTGGGGGAGGGCTAAGGGAGGATAAGAGGGATAGAGGATGGGTTTGGGAAGGGATGAGGGAAAGGGCTACAGCTGAGGTACAAAATGAATAAACTGTAATTAACAAAAAATTAAAAACTTCTAGGACTGCTTATCTTATGCATTTAATTCTCTGGGTTAACAATTTTATTGAGGGTAGGTCTACTTTAAACATGTAGTGAAGATGGAAGTGGGATATAAAAGAGATAAGAATAATCAGAATGTATTATGTAAGTGCGTGGAATTTTCAAAGAATAAATTTATTAAAAAGCACACAAGTGCACTATAGAGATTTGTCTTAGTTAGGGTTATTATTGCTGCAATGAAACACCATGACCAAAACACAAGTTGAGGAGAAGAGAAGTTTATTTGCCTTACATGTCCACATTGCTATTCATCAGTGAAAAAAGTCAGAACAGGAACTCAAACAGTTGAGGAATCTGGAGGCAGGAGCTGATGCAAAGGCTTTGGAGATGTTAGTGGCTTACTGCCATGCTCATCATGGTTTATTCAGCCTACATTCTTCTAGAACCCAGGACTGCCATGGTGACTCTTACACTACAAAGTTCAGCTGCTTTGACCATGTCTAGAACATAGATTCTGTGTGCTGACTCTCAGAAAACAATTTACAGAAGATAATCACCTCAGTGTTGCTGGTCTTTTTTTAATTACTACTTATTTCTCAGCTCCAGCTGACCAGCATCAAGTGTCTCACCAATGCAAAGGTTGCACTTTAGTAGTTCTGATATCTTCTTAATCAAAGATCATTCTTCAGGTCCAGCTGACTTGACAATACAGATTCTCCACACAAAGGCCCAGTAGAATCTTAGTCTCTGAACACACAAAGGCCCAGTAGAGTCTTTGCTTAGTCTCTAAAACTTCATGAGCTAGGCCTCATTGTCTACATTTTTATCTCCCAAGATCCTTCAGAACTGATCACTGAGCTCTCAGTATTCAGTTACTTAAATTTCCAAACTCTTTCCACAATCATTCAAAACCAACACAGTCAGCTTTCACAGCAATATCCCCACCCACTTATCATTACAAATTGCAATGAATATATTTTTGAGTTTGCATAAATATGGAAGGATATAAAATATAACTATAAATACATTTTATAAATATATGATATAGATATATTTTATAAATATAAATGTACATCAGTACCTTGTAGAGCACAGTGAACAGCGATGAAGGTAACAATCATGTATCTGATATGATTTTATCATCTCTAATTCTACTACTTATTCAAAAAGCTAATGATAGAAATGTATGACATTATGTCCCTGATTTCCAAGTTTGAAATATTATTTAAGTAATAATTTAAATTTTCTGTTCATTTTTGTGATATGTTTATCTATACAGTAAAAGAAAGATTTGGGTTGAATTTGACACAGAACCATTAGATATTTTCGAAAAATAACACAAGAATTAAAGTAATACTTTACCTGTGCTGTAAAGGATGAATGTCCATTGCTTGCTTCCTTTATCATTAAAAACTATAGTAAACTACTTGGAAATTGAGTGTGAACCATTTAGGACTGTAGAAATTATTTAATTATCTGTTATGAAGAACAAGGAAAGACACTTCTGTATTCTAACAGTAATTATGATATAATTCAATAGATTTGCAATTTTCTACTTTTACTGCAGCATATTAAATTCATAAGGCAAGAGAAAAGGGGATGAGATGGGAATCTCTCACTGTGTATCTCATGGCAGTCCTGAAACTCTTAGCATGGGTCAGGCTAGCGTTTAATTCACAGAGTCTTACCTGTTTCAGCATTCTAACTGATGGTATTATAGGTATGCACCATCAGACAGAAAAAAAGGAGCTAGTAAATTTTCATTTCACCAGATCATGTTTAAACAGAAAAGGTAGTTTTTCACTTCTACAGAAACAATTCTCAAAATAACTAATAAGTTCACATTTACTGACAATTTGATAGACTGTTGTCTGATTCTTAATTAAATGTAGTAAACCCACTTTCTTCTTCTGGGTAATTTTTTTAAGTCTATCTATGTATATTTTTAAATGATATTAAGAAAAAATGAGCTGCAGTTAGGACCTCTTACAAATCTTGCAGAGGACCAGAGTTTGGTTTTCAGCACCAACAAGGTACTGAACCATATGTAACTCCTATTCCAAGGATTCCACATCTTTTCTTACCTTGGCAGGCACCAGCAGGAACAGGGTCAGAACACAAACCTACACTCAGGAGCAAACATATACATATAAAACTAAAACTGAAAAATATTAATAAAATAAGTAGAATGAGAGGTAAACAAAGAGTTGCTTGAATGACTTTACTCTAAACGTGTATTCTGAGTTTTCAGGAAAAATAAACAACAATTTGCTCATTTAAACAATTTTAGTTCTAAGTAACTATTAAGGGAAGAAAATAATAATACATGTTTCATGTCAGATATTGCATTCCAAGCCATACTTGTAATTTCATATTTATAAATTGCTTTTCAATGGAGACTTTTAATAAAATTAGTTGTGAAAAATGCTAGCTGCTAGACAGAAAGTCTCTGCCTACAAGGGTCTACTGCATGTGCCAAGTGAGAATCCTGAGCTGAAGCTTTTGCAGCTTGGCAAGATTCATTCCTGGTGTCAGTTAAATAGGTAATATGGAGGAAGACACAGTGAAATACCAATCTCATTTAGAAAGGACATGCAAACTGTCTAAGGAATGCATCCCCCTTCAAAAATATTTCAAATACTACTTAAGTTTCAAGACAAAGGCTCAGATCAACAACTCCCCTGAGATTAAACAGTAGCTAGAATTAAAGACTTGTTTTGTTCTAAGAACTGATTCATCTGTGGTAAATAGAATGTGACTTGCTGAATACTCATACAGGCATTTTAAATAGGATTGAAACCACAATATATTTAACTATTTTAAACTTTTTCAAATTTTATATTTTATAAGGGCCTATATAGTCTAACAGATATATGATCACAACCTGCGAAAATAAAGTCCACACATCGCATTTTAAACACAATTGAAGACAGAGAACCATGTTAGATTTAGAATGGAATAACATCTGATTTAAAACAATTACAAATGAACTATATTACATTTGAAGTTAAAACATCAACTTCTCAAAGAAATAATAAGCAACAACTTTCTCAGAAACAGAAATCATTGCTAATATTCTACATGTATATTTATTCATGAAATAAATGTAGATAAGAGCCAAAGACTGTGTTAATAAAATATTGACTCATTGGGGTTCCTCCTTCTCTAAGAAGGAGGGAATGAGGGTAGAGGATATGAGGGCAGGACTGGAAGGAAATGGGGAAGGCAGCTTGGATCAGGCTGTAAAGTGATTAAATGAAACAAAAACACAAAAACAAACAAAAATATTTGAAATATAATGTTCTTTTAATGTCTTTATCAATAATCCATATATCTTTAAAAGGCAGTGTGATTTCACATTATATTAATTTTTGTATTATATTTTATAGTTATATACTTTGATTACATACCCTCTTCAATATGACACCTGCTTGGTAACATATCATAATAATGACAATGACCAGCTTCTATAATTTTCCTGTGTCCTATGGGAATATCCCTGCTCCCACAAATACAATTTCTCCAGAACATCAAATAGTTATTTTCCTGTATTCTCATAAATTCTTACTTCTAATTGAGATTTGGAGGGCCAATTTTAACAGTTCTTTCTTCAGAGTAATTCAAAGCCCAAAGGGTATTTGGTCCATTTACATGACTCTAGCTGCCATGAAATATGTATATAATACGTGCCAGTCATGAGTCATGCATTATTTCATATATCTTTAAGAGTATATCAAAGAGTCGGGTGGTGGTATTGCAAGCCTTTTCAATGTGGCACTCAGGAGGCAGAAGCCAAAGTAGGTGGATCTCAGTGAGTTGGAGGCCAGCCTGATCTACAGAGTAAGTTCCAGGACAGCCAGGGCTACACAGAGAAACCCTGTCTCAAAAAACAAAAACAAAAAAAAAAAACATCAAACCAAACCAAATCAACCAACCAACCAACCAACCAACCAACCAACCAACCAACCAACCAACCAAGAACTAAATAAAAAAAAATAAATAAAATAAAATAAAATAAAAAGATCACATTAATGTAACTACAACATTTTATAAAACTTTAAATTTTGTCATTTTGTATACAAAGTTAGGTGAATTACATGTGGAAAAGTGATATGGTTCAATGAATAAAAGTCCTTGCTGACAAGTCTAATAACATGAGTTTAATCCCATGGCCCCAGGTGGTAAAAGGATAGACTGAGTATTGCAAATTGTCCTTTTGCTTCCATGATTGTGCAATCACACACACAAGCGCGCGCGCGCGTGCGCGCGCACACACACACACACACACACACACAGTTTATACTTCTTAACCTTCATATTGTTAGTACATTCTCTATGATGTCACTTTTTTTCAGGATTTAGAAGACTCTAAATCCTACATCTCTATTTTCATCATATACAAAAATTCTTACCCTGAACAAAAATAAGTTAAAAATTAATCAAAGACCTTAATATTAAATATATATGCATAAACAAGACATTAAAATCTCAGGAAGTAATAGTGAGACTTGACAAATGTAAAAAGAAAATACTGTGCTAAGAGCAAAGAAAAAAGAAAGGAAGATAAAACCTGTAAGATCAGATAAAATCTTTGCTGCCTATACTTTTGACATGGATTACTATGAAAATATATCAAAAATTTCAAAGTAAACTCAAGCTAAATAGTAAAGAAATCCAAATTAAAACTACATTGGGATTCCACCTCAAAATAAACTGGTTATCATAAAGAAAATAAATAGAAACAAATCTTGTGAGACTGAAGAGAAAGAGAATCTTTTACACTGCTGATGTAAAGGTAAATTATACCATACATTTTGAAAATTATACTAACCATTGTGATAAACTAAAAGTAGAACTAGTATATGAAATATCAATAACAGTTCTGAGCATATATCTTTAGGAATCTAAGCCAACATATCAATAGTCTCATTATTCAAGATATGCAACCAGTTTTGGTTTCTATAAACATAGAAATAGATACAAAAATGTGTTATGTACACACAATGGAGTATTATGCACCCATAAAGAAGGATGAAATCATGTACTTTGCAGTGAAGTAGACTCAAGTGAAAATCAACATACTGAGTGAAATAAGCTACTCTCAAAAAGACAAATATTGCATGTATCTATTATTTGTAGATCCTATATGTCAAATAAGTAAAATCGTATATAGTATATGATTTAGTATATATGACACAATTTATATGCATATCATACATTATATATGTTTATATATAATGTTTATGTAATGTATATAAACATATATAATGTATATGTGACAGAAGAAAGTCTGTAGGTCTTAGGAGGAAGAACAAAGAGGAAGAAAGATTAAAGAGTAATACATAATACAAGATATATTTGAAATAAGTTGTTTTTATGAAATGTAGCACTATGTTTGAGGAGTATACACCAACAAAAAGAACAAAATAAACCTTATGCAGAGCACAGTGAGTGTTGCAGAAGAGTGGGGGAATAGAAGGATATGGAGAGGGCAAAACTCCACAAGGAGACCAACAGATCCAAAAAATCTGGACCCTGTGGGATCTGGAGGGACTATGCATGCAGAGAACCTAGAAGCCCTGCTTAGATGTAGCCAATAGACAGTTCGGTCTCCATGTGAGTTCCTTAGTAAGAAGAGCAGGGAATGTCTCTGACATAGACTCGGTTGCCCGCTCTTTGATCACTGTCCTTTGGTGATGCAGTCTTTCCAGGCCAGAGGAAGAGGATGCAAGCAGTTCTAATTAGACTTGATAGGCTGGGGTATTATGGTAGGGGAAGAGGGCTCCCCTTTCAGAGGACTAGGGGAGGGGAATAGGAGGTAGAGGAATGGAGGGTGGGACCTGGAGGACACAAGGGAGGGTGGCTAAAATCAGGAAGTAAAGTAAGTGAAGTATAAAAATAAATTTAAATATATAAAAAGACAGCAAAAAAAACATTTCAGTGTAACTCATACCCTCGTTTTTCTATCCACATACACTGCCTTCTAGTTTTACTCTGCATATTGCCTCCAATCAATATATTAGTACCAAAGAAGTTTTCTTTTGCTTAGATGACTTATTTCATTTTATGTGTATGAATGTTTTGATTGTATGCTTTTAAGAACACTACATGCATGTCTAGTACCAGAGGCCAGAAGAGAGCATCAGAGTGATGGAACTTATGTGGCAGATGACTGCAAGACACCAAGTGGGTGCTGGGAACCAACTCTAGCCCTCTGCAATAGCAAGTGCTCTTAAGTGCTAAATTCCAGCTTCATGACATATGTTTTGTTTTCCAAATTATTGTATTTATAGCACTTATACTATTGCCTGTTTAGTAAACATTTGCTAAAAACTATGTTTGTGCAAAGTTTTTAAAACATGATGAGTGCTTCTACTTATGTTTAAAAGATAATATAATTGTTTAAAATAAATATTAAAAGAAAAAATTGTAAAATGTAAATTAAAATATAAAATAAAAGAGGTGCAATATAAAGTTCTTTAATGATAAAGAGTTAGAAGATACTTGAGGTTTAGCAAGGTGAAAATGAAGAGGGTACAATTCTTTAAGATGTAATAATGAAGGAGATGTGGAGGATGTAACTTCATACATTATAATTTATATCTAAAGAAATTCAATAAATTATAGTATTTGATGAATATTACAAATGTAATGAATTATTTAACTACGGAGTAATCATGATACAGAATAATTCTATAATCTCCAGAAGACTTCTTTCTAATATTTTTATATTCAGTCCTCTTCAATGATTCTGTACTTAGGGCAAATAATATTGATTAGCAAAGAAAATTTCCTATAAGTATCCTGTATTAGTCTGTCTCGGTTAATAACAAAATAGCAATAGTATTATAAACATGGTCTAGGACAGAACCCACTACTATCACTTTGATAAATGGACATGATATTAAACTGACCCTTAATAACCTATTACCCCCAGAGATTAATTTATCTCTCAACCTTCATCAGAAAACCTATTTGTATTAGATGGTGGCTGACAGAGACCCACACTAACCAATATGCAGAGAAAAAGACTATGGAATTCTTAGCCCTAGATAAGACATCTATGTCACACCTTATTAAAAGTCTCTGCATGGGTTCCATTGTAATAGGAACAGGGACTGTCTCTGACATGAACTGATTGGCCTGCTCTTTAATTACCTCCCCCTGAGGGGGAAGCAGCATTATCAGGCCAAAGAAGAAGACAATGCAGCCACTCCTGATGAGACCTAATTGACTAGGATCAGAAGGAAGGAAAAGAAGTCCTCCCCTATCAGTGGACTTGGGGAGGGGCATGCATGCAGAGGGTGGAGGAAGGGAGGGATTGGGATGGGAGGAGGGAGGGAACCACAGGAAGGATACAAAGTGAATAAAGTGTAATTAATAAAGAAAAAAAAAGAATAACCAAGAGTTAATTGGGTAAAAGTTGGAAAAGCCATGTGTAGTCACCAAGAAAAGCAGACATGTTTTCAGTGTAAAGGCAAATAAAGATGTGATAGCATGTAATGACATGTTCAAACAAACAAACAAAAGTCTCTGGGATTGTTGCAGAAGAGGGAAGAGAAAGAATGTAAGAGTCAAAGGCAAATCAAGACATGGTGGCACACACTGGTAATTCTAGCATGTAAGGAGGGAGAGCAGGCAGATCTCTGTGAGTTTAAGACAAGCCTGGTCTTCAAAGAGAGTCCAGGACAAGTTGCCAGAGAAACCCTGTCTCAAAAAAACCAAACAAAAAAAGGCAGCACATAACAATAAGGAAACAATAAGGTCAAAACAAGGCATCTATAAATGTGAATTTATATGCAGATCTTGTTTAGGTAAGTATATTGTTGAGATTGAATGGTATAACTTCCTTGTCATATATAGAAGACACTATCTCACAATAGATTCCTTGGTCATCTGGCTCTTTTAAAGAAGTTACCTTAACAGTTTTATGATGTTACTCATGGTGGTTTTCATTTTTATTTCAGCAAATAATAATAGTTCTCCAAAACAAAAACCAACAAAAAACAAAAACAAAAAACAAAAACCCCAATAAAACTGTCCACTTAGTTGAGAAAATTCTTTCTATCTTGCTCTTTAATTTTTTAAATTTCTTCTTACTGACACTATTTTTATCTTCTTGTGGAAGAATAGATGACTGATCCTATGGGCAGAGTGGATTTGGGAGACACTGGCATATAATAACACAGTTTGTTTCCAAGAAGGAACTTTCATAAAAACCTACTCTCTACACACAAACACTAACTAAGTCTCCTTTTACATGTCACTTACCAATGTCTCATGGGCAAACATAAGCTATATATTTAAGGCCAGAATAAAAAATGGTGAATTGAACATTTGTGAAAAGAAGTGTTCTGAAGATACATACATACACTCTCACAAAATGTTATTAAAAATATTTAGACTCCTTTCCTTTTATCTATTAATCTGTAATCCTGTGTTCTGCCAGAGAGAGAGTAAATGCTGTAAGTGTTAAAGTGTGGAATTATTCTTTTGAAAAAGATCCAACTACTTTGATAGTTGTGGTTGAAATTATTAAGTGAGATGATTTTATTATTTATAATTTTTTAAAAGGTAAAGGAAGTGATGTGAGAGCCAGCAAGATGGACCAACAAGTGGAGGCAAGCTAGGTCAAAGGAACTGAACTTAAATCCCAGGTCTCACATGATGAAATGAAAGTAGCTCTCTGTACACTCTGGGCTATGCAACACATATGGGCAGGCACACATACAAACACATAAACACACACAAATCCAAAAATGAATAAAATGCAATAAAACTTTCAAAATTGTTTGCTATCTTACCAGGTGCCATTTTCCCTACTTCAATATTACCAGCTTCATTTTACCTATGACCATAAAGACCCTTAGTAGTGATGTTACTGTTCATTAAAATTATAAAAATACCTAAAGAATGCATGAATATCCAAAATTTTCTATTCATTGAGAGATTAATTGAATATTTAATTAAAAATCTATGAAGAACAAATGAAACAAAGTTTTCAAGTTTTATTTTCAATATATTCTGTATATAAGCCCTCTGTCAGATGTAGGGTTGCTGAAGAACTTTTCCAAGTCTGTCAGCTGTCACTTTGTTCTGACATCAGTGTCCTTTGCTTTATAGAAGCTTTTCAGTTTCATGAGGTCCCATTTATTGATTGTTGATCTTAGAGCATGTGTTGTGGGTGTTCTGTTCAGGAAGTTGTCTCCTGTGCCGATGAGGTCAAGGCTCTTCCTCACTTTTTCTTCTAACAGATTTAGTGTGTCAGATTTTAGTGTGTCTGAGTTCTTTGATCCATTTGAATTTACTTTAGGGAAGGGTAATAAACATGGATCTATTTGCATTTTTCTACATGTAGACACAATTTGTTGAAAATGCTATCTTTATTCCATTGTATGGTTTTGGCTTCTTTGTCAAAAATCAAGTATCCATAGGTGTATATTTTGTTGTTGTTGTTGTTTATTTCTCGGTCTTCTGTTCAATTCCATTGATCCACCATTCTGTTTCTCTGCCAGTACCTTGCAGTTTTTATTACTTTTGTTCTATAGTACAGTTTGATATCAGGGATGGAGCTAACTCCAGAAAATCTTTTATAGCACAGGATGGTTTTAGCAATTCTGGTGTTCTTGTTGTTCCATATGAAGTTGAAAATTGTTCTTTCAAGATCTATAAAAATTGTGTAGGTATTTTGATGGGAACCGAATTAAATCTGTAGATTGCTTTGGTAGGATGGCCATTTCAATGCTATTACGACTAATCTATGAGCATGGGAGATCTTTCCATCTTCTGGCATCTTATTCTATTTCTTTCTTCAGAGACTTGAAGACTTTTTCATAAAATTCTTTCACCTGCTTGGTTAGAGTCACACTAAGGTACATTATGTCCTTTGTGGCTATTGTGAAAGTTATTGTTTCCCTAATTTCTTTCTCAGCACATTAGTCTTTTGTATACAGGAGGGCTTCAGATTATTATTATTATTATTATTATTATTATTATTATTATTATTATTATTTTGTATCCAGAAACTTTACTGAAGATGTTTATCAGCTGAAGGAGTTTTCTGGTAGAAGTTCTAGGGTCACTCATGCATACTATCATATCATCTGCAAACAATGATACTATGAAATCTTACTTTCTGATTTGTATCGCCTTGATCTCCATGAGTTGTCTTATTGCTGTAGTTAAGACTTCCAGCACTATGTTGAAGAGATACCAAAAAAGTGGACAGCCTTGCTTTGACCCTAATTTCAGTGGGATTGATTTAAGTTTCTCTATGTTTAGTTTGATATTGGCTATAAGCTTTCTCTATATTGACTTTACTATGTTTACGTATGTGGCTTCTATCACTGATCTCTCCAAAACTTTAAACATGAACTTATAGCCCAATTAAAAAATGGAGTACGTTTACTTTGTATCCCTCCTCTAGTTCCCTTCCTCCTCCCCTCCCAATCTCTCCCATGCAAAGTAAAAAAATAGAATTAAAAAATAAAAAAAACAGAGTACAGAGCTAAATGGAGAATTCTCAACAAAGGAATATTGAACGGCAGAGAAACACTTAAAGAAATGCTCAATGTCCTTAGTCATTAGGGAAATGCAAATCAAAACGAACCTGGGATTCTACTTCACACCCATAAGAATGGCTATGATCAAAAACTCAAGGAATGAACAAGCTGGAGAGGCTGTGGAGAAAGGGGAACCCTCCTCCATTTCTGGTGGGAAGTAATCTTTTACAACCACTATGGAAATCAATCTGGTGCTGTCTCAGACAATTAGGAATAGTGCTACCTCAAGATCTAGCTATACCTCTCCTGGGCATTTATCCTAAAATGCTCAACCATACAAGTAGGATGTACTCAACTATGTTCATAATGGCTTTGTTCATAATAGCCAGAATCTGGAAAATCCCTAGATGTCCTTCAACTGAGGAATGGTACAGATATTGTGGTACATTTATACAATGGAATACTACTCAGCAATTAAAAACAAGGAAATCATGAAATTTGCAGGCAAATGGGTGTAACTAGAAAAGATCATCCTGACTGGGGTTACCCAGGCACAGAAAGACATAAATGGTATATACTCACGTATAAGTGGATATTAGTCATATGGGATAAGATAAACATACTAAAATCTATACTCCTAAGGAAGGTAAACAACAAGGAAGACCCTAGGGAAGAGGCTGAAACCTTATTCAGAATGAAAACACAGGACAGACATAGGACTTAGGAGAAGACAGGGAACATGCCAGGTGTGTTCCATAGGGGCCCTCTGAAAGACTCTACCATCAGGGTATTCAAGGCAGATGTTGAGACTCAGCCAAATTTGTACACAGTGCAGGGGACCTTATGGGAAAAGTGCAAGATGAAAAGACCTGGAGGGGACAGGAGTGTCACAAGTAGATGAAAAGTGTCAAAAAACTGGGCACAGGGGTTCCAGTAGAGGCCATTACTACAACCAAGGACCTTGCATTGAGAGGATGTAGATTCCCTGCTCAGATGTATCCTTTAGACTCAGTCTCCAAGGGGGTTCTCAAGTAAGGGGATCAGAGAATGTCTCTAAAATGAACTCAGCGGCAGGCTCTTTGATCACTTCCCCCTGAGGGAGAGCATCCTTACCAGGGCACAGAAGAAGATGATGCAGACAGCCTTGATGAGACCTGATAGACTACTGTCAGAGAGTAGGGCATGAGGTTCTACCCTATCAGTGGACTGCGAAAGGGGCACAGGGAGAGAAGAAGGAAGGTGTATGGGACTAGGAGAAGAAGCTGTAGGGGACTACAGCAGGGATATAACGTGAATAAATTGTAATAAATAATAATAAATAAATTTTAAAAAAGGAAAAGAAGAGAAAAAAAGTTTACTTTCCCTGACTACCACAATCTGTAACTCACTAAATTGTGCAACCAAGAGAAATGTGTAGTATGTATTAAAAGTGGGGGAAAAAGTATTCAGAGTTAAGGGGGTCCCTTCATCCCTTTATGTCAGGTGGTAGTCATTCATTTTTTAGAGATTTTGATATATTTTTGTATAATTAAATGTAAAAACACAGTAATTATAATAAAATGAGTGCTATATTATATCTATGCCAAAGCTTCTCTTTTTAACTTTAGAATGATTCACATACACTTGGTATGAATCAATTATCCATCCTGTAGAGTACAGTGAAAACAAAACATAAAGATGGTATGCTAAATAGACAATTACTTGATGAAATAACAACTCTAAAAATATGGAACAATGTGCAGCAAAGAAGGATATGAAAACTAATTCCATTTGGTGTTTAAAGTACTCCTTCCTGTCTATTGGGGATGCTTTCCGGAAAACATGAAGTCAGATAGTTTTGTTACCTTTTGAACTCATTTTAAGCCATTAACAGCATATTCCACATGATGTTACTTTATTTCTAATCCCGTGATTTCTGCATAATAAATTGAGTTATTAATATCCCTGCTTAGTGATATTTATTAACATTTTTATTTGAGTAATTTGGCATATTTTCACTGTACATCGTACCTAACTGTGTAAGGGTATTTTTAAATTATTTTTTTAATTTTTTTTATCAATTACACATTTTTACTTTGTATCCCCCTGTAGTTCCCTCCCTCCTCCCCTCCCAATCTCTCTCTTCCTCCTCCTTCTCCATGTATGACCCTCCCCAAGTCACTGGTAAGGGAGGTCTTCTTTTCCTTTCTTCTGATTCTAGTCTGATAGGTCTCATCAGGAGTGGCTGCATTGTCTTCCTCTGTGGCCTGGTAAGGCTGCTCCCCCCTCAGGGAGAAGTGATCAAAGAGCAGGCAATCAGTTCATGTCAGAGACAGTCCCTGTTCCCATTACTATGGAATCCACTAGGAGACTGAACTGTTATGGGCTACATCTGTGCAGGGGTTCTGGGTTATCTCCATGCATGCTACTTGACTGGAGTATCAGTCTCAGGGAAGACCCCTGTGCTCAGATTTTTTGGTTCTGTTGCTCTCCTTGTGTGGCTTCTATCCTCTCCAGATCTTACTATTTCCTACTTCTTTCACCAAAACGCCCTCAAATGAGGAATGGATACAGAAAGTATGGGTACATCTACACAATGGAATACTACTTAGCAATAAAAACCAAGGAAATCATGAAATTTGCAGGTCAGTAGTGGGAACTGGAAAATATCATCCTGAGTGAGCTATCCCAGAAGCAGAAAGACACACAAGGTATATACTCACTCATATAGACATATAATATAGGATAAACCTACTAAAATCTGTACACCTAAAGAAGCCAATCAAGAGGAAGGAATCTGGCTAAAATGCTCAATCCCTATCCAGAAAGGCAAAGAGGATGGAAATAAGAAGGAGAAAACAGGGAACAAGTTTGGAGCCTGCCACAGAGGACCTCTGAAATGCTCTGCCATGCAGACTGTCAAAGCAGATACTGAGACTTATGGGCAACCTTTGGGCCGATTGCAGGGAATCTTATGACATTTATTAACTTTAACTGCAGCTTGTATAATGAAAGAATGGTGATAGGACATTTTTAAATATTTTCTAAAACCAGTTATTTTTGTGTGTTTTCTTTTAAAAATATTTTCTTTATTCTTGAGAATTTCATACATGTATCAATGAAATGATAAAGTTTACCTCCCATTTTCCCTTCCAAATCTCTCCATATCCCCTGTCAACATATCTATGTTCAAAACTAATGTCTTTTTTTTCATAATGTATTAAGTCCAGTTAGTGCTTTCTATATTTGTATGGGTAAAGGGACTCTTACTGGAGCATAGGAATCCTCAATAAAGAATGGTTCTCTCTCTCTCTCAGTAACTATCAGCTCCTCATAGCTTTTTAATGAGTGGAAGGGCTGAAATTTTGGCTGGCTTGATTGTGGGCAGGTCTTGTGATGGTAACCACATTTGCTACAAGTTTATCAGTGCGAAAGTAATTCTATGTACAGAGGACATTATTTCACAGTACTTCTCATCCCACTCTCTGTAATTCCTATTATGTGCACATTTGAATAATTATTTCAACAGATTCATTCACATGATTTTAAAGGTAGTGCAGTTCCCATGTTCTGGGTGGAATCTGAGTATATTAAAATGAATCTGAACACAAAACAGTATCCACTGAGCTGCAACCAAATTAATCCCAACTAGAGGGAGTAAATATGCACTTACTAATATAACCAGAAATACAGGCCAACAACCATTTAAAAATTCCTATTAAATATTTAAAACACTAAAACTTTAAAAATAAAGACCAAGATATCAAAAGTACTAAAAACAAACACTAAAATATCAAAACATTGGAAAGAAATATTATAATGTAATATGATGTTGGCTTAATTAGATGAGACAATTATAAGACTTTCAAGCCTAAAGTGCCAAGAGGGACTCAGTTTCCAAAAGCAATATACATTTGCCATATTCAAAATGAATACAAAAGCTAACTCTTCAAAATTCACTCCATTTCCTCCCTTCCATAAATCAAGATCACCCGCTATAGATAATTTGTAAACACTGTGTTGTCCCCCTTTTCCTCAATGGGAGCTCTCTAATATGCAAATGAAGCTATTTTTAGGTACTCAAAAATGAATTACATGATGCGGCTTTATTTACTTCTCTGTGTTATCACTTTCATTAAATAGATGATTAAACCATCATTTACCTGGATGACATTTAGAGTTATTTAGCTTGTTCTTTCTTTTGTTTCTACAAATCTTTCCTGGGTACCAAAAGCTAATGTTAAAAGAATCAAAACTGGTACCTGAAGGGATTAGGGAAATATCTCAGTGGGTAGAAAATCCTCCTGTGCAAGCATGATGGCCTGATTTGGGAGACCAGGACATATATAAAATGTATGCCTACACATGCCTTAATCCCTGGGCAGTACAAGACAGAGACAGTAGAATCACTGGTGATTACTAATCACCATCCATATTCCAGGTTTAGTAAAAGACCCTGTAACAAATAAGTATGGGAGAGGGTGACAAAGACGATGATGACATAACTTCCTCTGATATTGGTGTATGTAGGAGTGTGCCTATACATATATAAATCTATTTACCACACACATAAAACACACTCATAAACATACATACACATGTGCACACAAAGTTTATAATTGATACTTGAATATGTATAATAGTCCAATAGCAGGAATAAGACCCTTAATTCAAGCACCATAATAAATAAATTAATATATATATGAACATATAAATATATGTCTGTATAAACCAGAAGTACTTGCTTTAAAATAATTCATTCTTGAATGGAGGGAGACAGACACTAGTATTATAACTAAATCTCTATGGCAGTCCTTCAACATAGAATGTGATATTGTTCATATTTAATTTGTTTCCAAACATCTAGCTTTGCATTTTTACAACTTATTTCCTCCCCCGAGAGCACAATTTGCAAAATACTAATGTGATCAGGTAATTCCTACCTGAATTATTTATGTATCATCTACTACTTAAATGCAGCTTTTCAATATCTGTGTTAATTGTCAAAGTATCCCTGGGAACAATGTGGTGGAAATGTCTCAAACCTGTTCAGTGCATTTTTTTGATAATGCATTTTTTTTTTCTTTTTACCCTCTAACAACTTTACTGCTAACTTTCCCAACCACCACATAACCTGGTATGTAGAATCAGATTGCATGAAGAAGCAAATATGTGAAACCAGATGTATTCTAATAAATCAGATAATAAAGCATAATAAAACACACAAAATGGTAGAAACAATGGTAATCTCCTCATTAAATGTATTTTGTTTAGGAAACATTAAACATCTTTTATAAAATATACACTAAACATTAAAAATCTTTCATAAAATATATACTGTTTGTGGTAATATCCAAAGGTTTAACTGTTATTCTAAATATAGTAATAAATAGCTAAACAGTTTTGAGCTTTAACTTCTGATATGATCTATAACAATAGACAAAACTCTCATAGACTGTGATTTATGGTTCTTTATAATTTTTAAGAGTACAAAGAAATCTTAAGGTGTAAAAGTTTGGGAACTTGTGCAATAAATCATATTCTGTTATGAGTTTGATATTTCTCATGCTGCATATACTTACACTTTCCTCACTACCACCCAAACATTCTTTTTTTCTACAGTCTGTCCTGTGCTCACCTGTTATCTCTACCAATCTTCCACCTTACTGGATCCTAACCAGAGAAGGAATTGAAACAAATGAAGATGAGAGAGGAGTATGAGCATGTACAAAAAGGTCAAGAAGAAAATTCAAATTAAGTGGCTTTCCACTGCACTGTTATACTTCATTCTTTTTCTTTCTCGAATTGAGAAAGGGTTTCTCTGTGTAGCTCTGTCTGTTCTGGACTCAGTTTGTAAACCAGGCTGGAATTAAACTCACAGAGATGCACTTTCCTATGTCTCCCTGAGTATTGAGATTATAGTTGTTGTGCTTCCTTCATTCTTACATGCAAATGTATTTGCTGGAAACTAGTTTACACACTACCATTAAAACAATACAATCATTATTATTTTTTGTTAACTTGTTTTAACAAGATCTTCAGTGAAAAATTCACATATTATGGTTTGATTGCAATCACATTTGCTTTAGAATTTTGTTTTACCTTTTTTGATTCCACGTGATAGTCTGATCTTCCTGAACATTGAAAATTGGAATTATCAACTTCTGAAATATAGAAAACATTTATAAGTTTTTACACACTTTATAAAAATGTTTATATTAATCTTAGTATGCAGTTCCATAATTTTTTATTTACATGTGTACCTTATTTATGTGCAAGAGAGGTGTACATTTATTTATGTACATGAGAGTGTATATTTATTTACGTATATTTATTTATGTACATGAGAGGTGTAATATTACCTTGCAGAAATAACTATCTCTTGTAAGGCTAAACACTTGGGATAAATGTGTTATTGATTTTTTGATTAATGTTTTCAGAATTAGGCCACCATATTTTATTATGATAATAACACCATAGAATACATATTTTTAATTCCTCACTTTATACCCCTAACTAGAAAAATAGTTTGGATTTTCTTTGAATCTAGTTGTGTGTGCTTACTACATTCCTACACTTGAACACACTGCCAAATATTTAAGAATCATTTAGAGCTTGCCTAGTTGACCATTAAACAACTGGATTTTTCTCCTTCCCTGTTATGACACTATCAGAAGCACAAACAGCACAGGAAAATGCATGTGGTGGGTTTGTTTTTCTGGTCTCATATCCCTGAGTTCATGAAGAGTTGGCACAAGCCCTGAGGTGTTTATGAACTCCTTGTTCTGCCCCATAACTTAGTGTTTCGAGACATAACTCCACAAGGAGAGCAACAGAACAAGATAATTTGAACACAGGGAACTTCCCAGAAAATCATACTCCAACCAAGGACTATTCCTGGAGATGACCTGGAACCCCTGCACAGGTGTAGCCCATGGCAGTTCAGTGTCCAAGTGGTTTACATAGTAATGAGAAGAGGGACTGCCTCTGACATAATCTGATTGGCCTGCTCTTTGATCACTTCCCCCTGAGGGGGGAGCAGCCTTACCAGGCCACAGTAGAGGACAATGCAGCCACTTTTGATGAGAACTGATAGACTAAGATCAGAAAGAAGAGGAGAACTTCCCCTATCAGTGGACTTGGGGAGTGACATGCATGCAGAAAGGGGAGGAAGGGTGGGATCAGGAGGGGAGGAGGGAGGGGCTTATGGGGGATACAAAATGAATAAAGTGTAATTAATATAAAAAAAATAGCTTCCTGTCAAAACACTTCAAATTGACCAACAAATGTGGGTATCTTGCACCAGCCTTGCAGATCACCATGCAATTACCGTAAAATCATCCATAAATGCTAGAATTGTCATTTAAATTTTATTTCAAATCTATTTTTTACTACCCGCACCTTCCCCACTATAATTTAAATGCATTAATTTCTCATATGACTTAAAAGAAGTGTTTAGTACTTCTTTCCACTCTGCACTATTTTAATACCAAACAGTCAGCAGAATTTTTTTAAAACAAGAAACATAATATATTAAACTGTTCAAAATATTCTAAATGTTTCCATAACACTTAGAATATGGTAAAAATTAAGGTTCACATGATGCTTAATGTAAACTGCTTAATTGTGACTTCTAATTCTAATTGACTTACCATATGTCAACTCAAATGAGTAGGTTTATCATTTTACATTCTAACTACCTGTAATTCTTCACAGTGATATTTTTGAAGATTTAGATACATATTCAACTATTTCAAAGAATTTGTATTCAATCCATCCTACTGGAAGTATCCCTACCCTATATACATAGCTGTGTGTTTCTCTTAGTAGTCATCTGTCTACTTTAAAGGTATACCAATTCTACTCTATGTATTGAATTGTTTTGTGTCTCTTTTCCTCATGGCATGAATAATCTGTGAATTATTCGTGCTCCAGGCTTCCTGCTCTGTTTTCCACATATGAATGAGAACTTTGTTAGTGAACGTTTTCTTTTTTTATTTTACCCATCAATTTTTAGGTTTATAAGCTTATCTTTCATGTGCTTGATTGTTCTATCTGCATGCATGTATGTTCACCATGTTCATGTCTGGTGCCTGCCAAGGCCAGAAGAGGCCTGGAACTGGAGTTAAAGATAGTTTCTGAGTTTTCCTGTAGGTGTTAAGAACTGAATCCCATTCATTTGTAAAACAAATGTTCTTAAATGTTACCCCATCTTCAAAGCCCCCGGTTTCTCTTTTTAAAATTTACTAGGCATGGTGGTACCCACCTTTAATCCCAGTACTTAAGAGGCAAAATCAGATGGATCTATGTGATTTCAAGGCCAACCTGGTCTTTGAAGTTCCCTAGCAAGCCAGAATGCCACAGTGTGACCCTGTCTCAAAACAAACAAACATATTCTGCTATATACATATAAAATGATCTGTAGGGTAGTCAAGGTAGTTCAACAGGTAATAGCACTTGGCTAAAAAGCCCAGTGACCCAAATTTGATATTCAGGATCCATAAGGTAAAAGGACATAACTGACTCTTGCAAGCTGTTCCCTGATCTCTACATTAGGTACAATGTGTACACATGCTCATGTGAAAACATACACACATGTACCCACAAAATAACTGAAATTTTGTAAAGTTATATACAATTATATGTCTTTCAAAAATAGTAAAAAGGAATAAAACCTATCAATAGAAATAATTAACTGTAAATATATGAAGAATGTTTTAAACTCTCTCTTCTGGTGTGGTGGTTTAAATTAGACTAGACCACACAGGCTCATATATTTGAATTCTTACTCACTGGGGAGTAGTGCTATTGGAAAAAAAATTTAAAAGAATTAGGAGGTTTGACCTTGGTGGAAGAAGTGAGTCACTCAGGAGTGGGTTTTAGGATTCCAAAGCCTATGCTAAGTTCAGAGTCTCCCTCTGTCCCTCTCTGTCTTTGTCCCTCCTTCCTTCTCTGTCTCTGTCTCTCTCTCTCTCCCTCCACCTCCTCTATCTCCCTGCCTATGGATCAGGATAGATCTCTAAGCTACTTACTGCTATAGCACCTGCTTGCATGGTGCCCTGCTCCCTGCCTTGATGACAGTAGACTAAGATTCTGAAACTGTGAGCAAGGCCCAGTAAAATGCCATTTTTTTTAAAGTTACTTTAGTCATGGTGTCTCTACACTTCAGTAAAACAGTAATGAAGTCAGAAATTGGTGACAGAGATTGAGGGTATCACTGTGACATGTCTGACCTTCTTATTTGTTGAGGGAATATGGAAAACCCTGGGACGTTAAAGTGGAAAAGCAGTTGGGTATTTTAAGTAGGGTTTACTGAGCCACTCTAGTAGAAGCATGAAAAACAATGTCAATGGGGATTTTAAATGTGGGCCCCCCACTCGAAAAGTTTAAAAGGGGAAGAATATTTGTACATGACCTAGAGACCATCCTTGTGGTATATTGGCAAAGAATGTGGCCGCTTTCTGTCCATGTCTGAAAATTTTACCTGAAGCTAAATTGAAGTGTTTGGCATTAATAATGTTGGCTGAGGACATCTGAAAAACAACCTAGTATTGACTCTGTTGTTTGGTTATTGGTGGTCACTCTCCTGCAGATCTATAATGAAATGAACCAAGCTGAGTTATGAAAAAGTATACTTTGAGGAGAAACAGAGCAACAGGAAACATTAAAACCAAGTACAGTGCTTGGAAAAAAATAAAAATAAAAGCCTGATGCTAAATGGAATATTGGGACTGGTTACATCAGCATAACACTCCACCCTGCTAAGCTTCCAATTTGTGAAAAAAATAATTAAAAGAAACCTTAAGCAGTGAAGGAAAGCAGCAACAACAGAAAGCTTATGCAAATGTAATTGTAGGAGGGGACGATGTTCTATCTCCAGCAATCAACAGAATTTAGCACATTCAGCCAGGATTTTTTGGCCTTAGAGTCGAGAATACAACGGGTTGTGCAATCCCCCTTTGTGTCTAAGAAAAGCTACCAAGGAAAGGCCTGTGTTAGGGGTGTCTACATGGAGGCCCAAAGAGGCCATTGGGTGAAGTTGTAAAAGTGAAGCCTGTATTGTGTTGGACACCCCAAGAGACAGGAAATGGCAGCACCATGGGACAACTGCTAAGGAAAGCTGCTAACAGGGAGTTAAACCAGCCCAAGACAGAGAAGTATATCACAGTCAAGAAAGCCAGAAGAAGTTGGAGTTCAGAGGAGCACTCTGACATTAAACATGGAAATGCAGAGTTTGGAATTGGCTCCACTGAATTTTTTTTTTCTTGTATTGGTCCAGTATTTTCCCACTATGCTACCTTTCCTCCCTTTTCAAAAGGTAATGCATATTCTGTTGTTATATATTGGATTTATATAAAGGGCTTTTTGATTTTAATTTTGCAGAGGGTTATAACTAAGAGATTGCCTTGAATCTCAGAAGAGACTTCTATGTATGGACGTTTAGCAGTCTGTTAAGAATTTGGTAATTTTTAAGATGTACTGAGTGTATTTTGCATTATAATATGGATGGATATAAGATTATGGAGGCCTGGGAGTGGAATGGAACAGCACAGGAGCCTTTCTCAGAGGTCTTCCCAAAGACTGTACCTATCAGGGTATCTATGAAGATGAGACACATAGTTAAACTTTCCCCAGAGTTTAGGGAATCTTATGGAAGAAGGGGGAGATTGAAAGACCTGGAGAGGAAAGGAACTCAACAAGGAGACTAAAAGAACCAAACAATCTTAGCTCAGGGCATCCTGCAGAGACTGATGAATCAACAGTGACCATACATAGAGAGCACCCTTCAGAGATGTAGCCCATGTGCAGCTCAATCTCCATGGGGGTTCTCTGGTAAGAGTAATAAAGGGCTATCTCTGACATGGACTCAGTGGCCAGTTTTTAATCACCACCCCATAGGGAGATGGCCTAATTATGCCACAGATAAAGTTGATCCAGACAGACCTGATGAGACCTGATAAGCTAGGGTCAGAGAGTAGGGGAGTAGGATATCCACTATCACTGGACTAGGGGAAGGATATAGGGGGAGAAGAAGAAATGAGGGTGGGAAGTGGAAGAGTTGAGGGAAGGTACTACAGCCAGAATACAAAGTGAATAAAATGTAATAAATAATAACAAAGAAAACAATTTAGAAAAAACGAATGTCCTCCAAAGGCTCATATATTTGAATGCTTAGTCACCAGGAAATATGGCTTTGTTGGATGAAGTGTGTAACAGGCAATAAGCTGTAACAAGTTTGCAAAAGCCTTTTGTTGAAGATGCTGTCTTTTTTCCATTATATTATTTTGGCTTCTTTGTCAAAACTTAAGTTTCCATAGGTGTGTGGTATTATTTATGTGTCTTTGATCGATTCCATTGATATACCAGTCTGTTTCAATGCCAGTACTATGCAGTTTTTATTACTGCTGCTCCATAGTACAGCTTGAGATCAGGGACAGAGTTACCTCCCAGAGATATTTTCTTATATAGAATTGTTTTGGAGCTATTCTGGATTTTTTTGTTTTCCATATGAAGTTGAGAATTTTTCTTTTAAGGTCTTTAAAAAATTGTGTTGATGTGTTGATGGGAATTGCATTGAATCTGTAGATGACTTTTGATAGGATAGCCATTTTCACTATGTTAATCCTACTGACCCATGAACATGGGATATCTTTTCATCTTCTGATAACTTCTTCAACTTTTTCTTCAGGGACATGAAATTTTATTTTTTATTTTATTTATTTTTTTAAAAAAGGTCTTTTACTTGTTTGGTTAAAGTAATGAATGGTGCTGGTCTAACTAGATATCTACATGTAGAAAAATGCAAATAGATCCAGACTTATCACCCTGCACAAAGTTAAAGTCCAAGTGAATGAAAGACCTCAACATAAAATCAGACACACTAAATCTTTTAGAAGAAAAAGTGAGGAAGATCCTTGAACTGATTGGCAAAAGAGACAACTTCCTAAACAGAACACCAATAACATAGGCTCTAAGATCAACAATCATGAAACCTAAAAGCTTCTTTAAAGCAAAAGACACTGTCATCAGAACAAAACGACAGCCTACAGACTGGGAAAACATATTCACCAACCCTACATCTGTCACAGGGCTAATATACAGAATATATAAAGAACTGAAGAAGATAAACGCCATCTAACCAAGTAATCCAATTAAAAATGGGGTACAGAGTTAACAGAATTCTCAACAGGGGAATATCAAATGGCAGATAAACACTTAAATAAATGCTCAACATTCTTATTCATTAGGGAAATGCAAATCAAAATTACCCTGAGATTTCATGTCACACACATCAGAATGGCTATGGTCAAAAACCTGAGGGATAATGCATAATGAAAAGTTTGTGGAGAAAGGGGAACCCTGCTACATTGCAAGTGGGAACTTAAACTTGTAAGACCACTTGAAATCAACATGGCATTTTCCAGACAATTAGGAATAGTGCTACCTCAATAACTAGCTGTACTCCTCGTAGGCTAACCCCCCCCAAATGCCCCACCATTCAATAAGGACATTTTCTCAACTATGGTCATAGCAGCTTTATTTGTAATAGCCAGAACCTGGAAACAACCCAGATGTCCATCAACTGAAGAATGGGTACAGAAATTGTGATATTTTTATACAATGGAATACTACTCAGCAATCAATAACGAGGAAATCTTGAAATTTGCAGGCAAACGGATGAGATCTAGGAAAGATCATTCTGAGTGAGGTATCCCAGAAGGAAAAAGACATGTATGGTATATACTCACTTACAAATTGTCATTAGCCATATAATACAGGAATACTAAAATCTACAGTACCAAAGAAGCTAAAAACAAGAAAGACCCCAGGGAAGATGTTTAATGCTCATTCAGAAGGGCAAACAGGATATACATCAGAAGCCAGAGAAGGCAAGTAGCAGTGTTATAGGAGCCTTCCACAGAGGACCTCTGAAAGACTCTACTCACAAGAATATTGAAGGAGATACTGAGACTCAAATCCAAAGTATGTGCAGAGTGAAGGAAATCTTACAGATGAAGGGGCAGATAGAGAGAGACCTGGAGGGGACAGGAACTCCACAAGGAGAAAAATAAAGGCAAAAAAGAAAAAGAAAACTGGGCCCATGTGGGCCTGCAAAGACCAATACCCCAACCAAGGACCTTGCATGGAGAGGACCTAGACCTCCTGTTCAGAGGAAGCCAATAGGTTGCTCAGTTTCCAAGGGGGTTCCATAGTAAAGAGCATAGGGGTAGTCTTAGACGTTAGGTCAGTGGTTGGCTCTTAGATCACCTCCCCCTGCAGGATGCAGCCCTTCCAGGCCACATAAAAAATGATGCAGCCAACCTTGATGAGTACTGATAGGCAAGGGCCAGATAGAAGGTAAGGAGGTCTGACCCTATCAGGAGATTAGGGAAAGGGCATAGAGGGAGAAGAGGAAGGGTGGGTGGACCTGGGAGGAGATGAGGGAGGGAGCTGCAGCAGGGATACAAAGTGAATACATTGTAATAAATATGTAAATTAATTTATTAATAAAAATTTAAAAGAAAGCCAGTGCCAGATCAAGTCTCTCTCTCAGCCTAAATAAGAAGTTAGATAAGTAGCTCTCCAGCACCTCTCTGCATGCTGTCATGCTTCCTTTCATGAAGACAATGGACTAAGCCTTTGAAACTATGAGCAAACCCTCAACTAAATGCTTTCTTTTGTAAGAGTCGCCTTGGTCATGGTGTCTCTTCACAGCAGTAGAACATTGGTTCAGACACCAAGCTTCCAAAATCTATGAAATAATGATTGTTCTTTCTTGTGAGGCAACTGTTTTCTTGCCTTTCAAAACAGTTACATTAGTGATGAAAACTACATAGATTTGCATAAAAGTCAAATTTCTAGTTATCATTCTTCCACTATTTTTTTCACTAAGCACTGTGCTTTTATGAATCATCCATGCTTTATGTAAAACAAAACAAAACAAAACAAAACAAACAGAAAAAAACTTGACACAAACTTTGATATATTTTAGCCTGGCCTTGAAGTAATTCTGTAGTCAAGACTGTCCTTAAAATACTGACTCCCTTCCTCTAAATCCTAAGTGCTGGTGTTATAGGAGTGAGCCACCATATCAACTTGATTATAGTTCTTTCATGCTCACTTCTATACTTTATTCATTCTAGGAATTAATTTTTACCACATTAACATTAATCAAAAAATGCTTTTGCTAGAGTCTAAGCAACTGTTCTATTCTTAAAAAGCTGTTATGAATATTCATTTTTTTGTAGTTTTCCATTATTATTAGCCTTAGAACTTTTCTTTACAGGAGACTTCATACTACTATTTTAATCAATTTTTCATTATGTTAGAATTATTTTCATGGATTCTTGTTTTTCTTCTTCTGGCATTATATCTCTCAGCAATGACTATAATACATAGAAATAGCAGTTGAAGAGATGGTTAAGTAGGGCAAATGTTTGCCTTGCAAGCATGAAGACCTGAGTTTAGATCCCTAGAAAACAGGTCAAAAGCTGCACATGGTAGTGGGCATTTGTAAGCCCACTGCTGAGGAAGAAAGCTGGACAGAATCTTGGGGTTTACTGGCCATCCAGTCTAAAAAAAAAGGGGAGGGGGAGAAAACGGGCTTCATGTTCTCTGAGAGTTCATGTCTCAAAAATACCAACATTACCCTCTAGTTTGCAGAAGTATGCACACACAGGCGAACACATCCATATGTGCATGTGCACACGCACATCCATATGTGCATGTGCGCACACACACACGCACACACACACACAGACAAACACACATACACACATGTATTAACACCATACCTATTACTCATCCACACACAAAAGAAAATACAGTCTTAGCGTCCTAACAGTAATTCACTCAAATGTGAAGGTAACTAACACAATGACACCAATCAACTGCCTTTATGAAGCTGCTCTCTTTTTTGAAAACAATCCATAAAAGCCTCTTATACATTTTGAAGCCTATCGAAAGTATTCTGACAGTTCAAAATTATCCATTTTTTTCTTCATAAAATTAGGTTGGTGCTTCATATGTGACTAAATTAAATGGACTCTAAAAATATATTCATAGAGTTTCATTTAGAAAAAAGAAATAGAACATACTTCTGTCTTAAAGTGGTGGATCCGTTATTCATGTCCATGTACTCTTTAAATTCACCAATTAATTTCAATTTTGATTATATGGAGGGGGCAAAATTCTGCTCACTAAGGGATCCTGAACAAACTTCAGGAGACTTAAGTTAATCTCAAATTTCAGATAACAATAATAATTTCTGTGGGAATTTCTGTCTAATGTACAATCTGAAATCTATTCATACTAAATGGTACTTGTTGAAAATCAATTAGTTATACTGTTATTGTCTGCTAACCCCTACACAACGTTTGCCAGATACATGTTTTCATAGTTTTCTCAATTCTTTGGAATTCTTTAAATTCATTATATGTTAAAAGCACACCAGCTATGGATTTCTTAGTTGAACTTTAATTGGTATTGCTTTTCTTTTCCTTGCAGACTTTAAAGCACTGAGAGGTTTTTGAAACCATTTTATTTAAAGACAATTACCTTCTGGTGAGAGCTTTCTACTAAGTATAATTTCAAAAGTGTACCAAGTTGCAACATTCAAAAAAACTCTGTGTGGGCTAAAAGATGGTACAGCCAGTAAAAGCGCCAGTATCCAGTCCTGACATGAGACGAATCCCCAAATCTCACCTCCTCAGGTTGTCTTTCTGTGATATAAATTCCCAGTTCATTCCCCACAAGTAAATTTCAAAAAGAAAAAGAATAAAGAGAGAGAAAGAAGAGCATGTATAACAGCTCATCTCTGTGGAAGCAAAATTTTTAAAATGCAAAAAAAAAAAAAGATACAGAAAAAAATAAATGAAAAGAAAAAGGAAAGGAAAAAGGAAAGGAAAGGAAGGGAAGGGAAGGGAAAGGAAAGGTTAAGAAGAAAGGAAAGGAAAGGTAAGGAAGGAAAGGAAAAAGGAAGGGAAAAAGGAAAGGTAAAAGGAAAGGAAAGGAAAGGAAAGGAAAGGAAAGGAAAGGAGAAAAGGAAAGGAAAGGAAAAGGAAAAGGAAAGGAAACAGAGAAGGAAAGGAAAGGAAAAAGGAAAGAAGGAAAGGATAAGAAAGGAAAGGAAAAGGAAAAGGAAAAAGAAAGGAAAGGAAAGGAAAGGAAAGGAAAGGAAAGGAAAGGAAAGGAAAGGAAAGGAAAGGAAAGGAAAGGAAAAAGGAAAAGGAAAAAAATATAATAAGCTATCTTTAGAAAAAGGAGGAAAGAAAAATAAAGGGAAGCAAAGCAAAGGAAACAGAAGACAAATGTGAACAACAACAACAACAAAAAACCCAGTAAGCTGCCTTGAGCAATCAGGATAGCTGAGACAAGAAGCTTTCTGAACCTCATCAGCTACCGTAAGTTATATCATGTCAGCAAGCAGTTTCTAGTCACTCCATTTTGCTTGTCTTCCGTTTTACCTTAGAAGCTGTGGTGCGCTTGCAGCTCTTCGCTTCTATGGTCTGTTTTCTTACATTTTGTCACCTCTTCTTTTGATGGTGAGCCTGCTGCAGGCTTTCCTGAAGACCTAGTGGTTAGTGACTTCCACAGTTCACTTCCAGGAGAGCAAATAGCCTTCAAAATGTTGTCCCAACAGCGGAAGACAAACGCTGCCGGGAAGTCTGAGAACGAAAGCTGCGTGAGTGAGGCTTCTGGTGCCCTGGTGAACACAGAGACAATTTCTGATATCAAAACCACGGGTCCAGAAATATCTCCGACACCAAGCAGTGAGGATACTGGCACATGGGACAGCAGTGTTTCCAGCCCTCAGGGTACTGGCGAAAACACTGGCTATGGTGACCAGGGTTACTATGGTGACAATGATCATGACAATATTGATGATGATGATTCCAAACTTCCTGACATGGAGGACTCGGACAATTTTATCATAACTTTTCTTCTTAACAAACCCTGGCTATCCTGGACTTACACTGTAGAATCGCTGGTCTGGAAATCACAGAGATCACTCTGCCACAGTATGTCAGATTGATGAGAATACAGGGAAGCACCACAGCTTGAATTTGTTCACTGTTCAGTTGACTTCTGATAGCCTCTTTGAGCCAACCCTCTTGGAAGGTCTTGTTTTGTTTTGTTATGATTTTTTTCCTAAATATTTATTCTCAATAAGATGCCCTATATTCTTTTTTTAAATTATACTTTATTTACTTTGTATCCCCCCTCTAGTTCCCTCCCTCCTCCCCTTCCAATCCCTCCTTTTCTCCCTCTTCTCCACACACTCCCCTCCCAAAGTCCACTGGTAGGGGAGGTTTTTTTTTTTTTTCCTTCTGATCCAAGTCTGTTAGGTCTCATCAGGAGTGGCTCCATTGTCTTCCTCTGTGGCCTGGTAAGGCTGCTCACCCCTCAGGGGAAGGTGATCAAAGAGCAGGCCAAACAGTTCATTTCAGAAGCAGTCTCTGTTCCCATTACTATGGAACCCATTTGGACACTGAAATACCATCTACATCTGTGCAGGGGTTCAAGGTTGTCTCCATGTATGGTACTTGGTTGGAGTATGAGTCTCAGGAAAGACCCCTGTGCTCATATTTTTGGTTCTGTTGCTGTCCTTGTGGACCTCCTGTCCTCTTAAGCTCTTACAATTATTTCCCACTTCTTTCATAAGATTCTCTGCATGCTGCCCAAAGTTTGGCCATAACTCTCAATGTCTGTTCTGATAGTCTGCAGGGAAGAGCCTTTTAGAGGCCCTCTGTGGGAGGTTCCCAACTTGTTTCCTGTTTTCTTCTTCTTCTGGTGTCCATCCACTTTGCCTTTCTGGATGGGGACTAAGCATTTTAGCCAGAGTCCTCCCTCTTGATTATTTACGTTTACAGATTTAATAGGTTTATCTTATATTATATATCTATATGAGTGAGTATATACCGTGTGTGTCTCTCTGCTTCTAGGATCGCTCACTCAGGATGATCCTTTCCAGATCCCACCATTTACCTGCAAATTTCATGATTTCCTTGTTTTTGATTGCTGAGTAATACTCCATTGTGTAGATGCACCACAATTTCTGTATCCATTCTTCAGTTGAGGGGCATCTAGGTTGTTTCCAGCTTTTGGCTATTACAAATAAAGTTGCTAAAAACATGATTAAGCAAATGCCCTTATTGTGTACTTGAGCCTCTTTTGGATATATGCCTAGGAGTGTGGTATAGCTGGATCTTGAGGAAGCGCTATTCCTTGTTGTCTGAGAAAGCACCAGATTGATTTCCAGAGTGGTTGTACCAGTTTATATTCCCACCAGCAGTGGAGGAGGGTTCCCCTTTCTCCACAACCTCTCCAGCATGTGTTGCCACTTGAGGTTTTGATCTTGGCCATTCTGATGGGTGTAAGGTGAAATCTCAGGGTCGTTTTGATTTGCATTTCCCTAATGGCTAATGGCGTTGAGTATTTCTTTAAGTGTTTCTCTGCCATTTGATATTCCTCTATCAAGAATTCTCTGTTTAGCTCTGTTCCCTATTTTTTAATTGGATTACTTGATTTGTTCCTTTACAACTTTTTTATTTCTTTATATATACTGGATATTAGCCCTCTGTCAGATAAGAGGGTTGGTGAAGATTATTTCCCAATCTGTAGGTAGTCGTTTTGCTTTGAGGAATTCTCAACTTCATATGGAATAACAAGAAACCCAGAATTGCTAAAACATCCTCTACAATAAAAGATCTCCTGGAGGTATCTCCATCCCTGATCTCAAGCTGTACTATAGAGCAACAGTAATAAAAACTGCATAGTACTGGCATAGAAACAGAATGGTGGATCAATGGAACTGAATAGAAGACCCAGAAATAAACCCACACATTATGGACACTTGATCTTTGGCAAAGATCCCAAAACCATACAATAGAAAAAAGATAGCATCTTCAACAAATGATGCTGGTATAACTGGATGTCTACATTTAGAAAAATGGAAATACATCCATACTTACCACCCTGCACAAAACTAAAGTCCAAGTGGATCAAAGACCTCAACATAAAACCAGACACATTAAATCGGTTAGAAGAAAAAGTGGGGAAGACCCTAGAACTCATTGGTACAAGAGACAACTTCCTGAACAGAACACCAACAGCACAGGCTCTAAGATTAACAATCAATAAATGGGACCTCAGGAAACTGAAAAGCTTCTGTAAAGCAAAAGACACCATCTTCAAAACAAAACGACTGCCTACATATTGGTTAAGAATCTTGTTATGATTTTTATGTTTTTTTTTCTTTGTGTTTTTTTGTATGTGTTTGTGTGTGTGTATGTGTATTTATGTGTGTGTATGTATATTTGTGTGTGTGTACAGCGTTGTTGTTATTTCAGTGCTAAAAAAACAAAAGCCTTGGCTTTTCTTGAAACACATTGTGGACCCGACTGACAGGAAAATCACAGATACCTCTTTGCTTCTGCCTCCTAGCGTGTTGAGATTATAGCCAAGGACCACCCTGTGCTCAGCTTGGTAAGTGGACTCCTTGTCGCCTCTGAATTTATAGAGTGCTGCAGTAGGAGGAGGGTGCACTGTTGGGAGCAATCTTTTTGTTGTTGTTATTTGCGTTAGGGTTTCCCTATATTACAAGTTCTGGGTTACTGGGTTCGAAGTTTAGACCTTGATGACCTCCAACTCAGAGAGATCAGCCTGCCTATGCCTCCCAGAATGCTTAGACTAAAGGACACGACCAGGGTGCCCTGGTTGCTCTGTGGACAGTGGACATGTAATAGCCCCTGATTGCATGGAGTGCCACCAGTCCAGACCTGTAAGAATTTTGGGGCACATCCTTGCATGCACCTTTCATTTTTACATACTATCTTTATATCCAACTATCTATCTATCTATCTATCTATCTATCTATCTATCTATCTATCTATCTATTTAAAATTCCTTCTTTATTTTTCTTTCTTTGTCTTTCTACTTTCTATTCTTCATTCCTTTTACTT
>NW_026596427.1:3872080-3882080 GCF_907164565.1 Psammomys obesus | reverse complement strand
CACACTCAACTTACTCTGGTACTTTGTGATATCAGAGGCTATCAGTTTAATGAAGATCTGGGCTCAGTGATGCTCCCTGTAGTCTAAACACTCAGGGAGGCAAATTCAGGCAGAACTCTGTGAGTTCAAGGCTAGCTATTCTATAAAGCAAGTAATTCCAAGATAGCCAGCATTTGTTAAGCAGAGATAAAAATAGGAATGAGAAGAAAACTGCTTTCAAGGTGTGCACCCTAATCCTTACAAGTCTGGTATGTTGACACTCCATGTAATTAGATATTATAGGAAGTCCACTGTCCACTGAAAAACTGGCACTGTTGTGCTCACCTATACTATCAGCAATCTGTGCTGCAGAGTGGATCTCTCTGTGAATTCATGGCCACCCTTGTCTACAAAGAAAGTCCTGAATAGCTAGAACATTTATGCAAAGAAAAATTTTTTCCAAAAAATAAAGAAAAACTGAATGAAATAAAGACAGACATAAAATAAGAAAGCTGCTTGCAGGGATGTGCACTCAAATCCTTACAGACCTGGAATGGATGAACTCTATGAAATCAGAGGCTATCAGAAGTTCACAGTCCACTGTGCAAGACAGGCACCTTTGTGGTGTTTGGTATTCCCAGCATTTTCAGAGGCATAAGAAGGCTGGTCCCTGAATTTGAGGTCATCTTGTTCTATCCATTGAATCTATAACTCCAGGAACTTCTAACACAAAGAAACCCTGTCTCAACCAACAAAATCAACAGCAGCAAAAGAACAGAAAAAAAAGAAAGGTTACTTGCAAATGTACCCCTTCTCCTACTGTGGCTCTTTTTAAATTTAGACTCTATAAGAAGTCCATTGAACAAACTGGCACAGATTGGTCCTTGGCTATAATCTCAGCACTCTGGGAAGGAGAAACAAGCAGATATCTGTTAGTTCCAGGACAGTCTGGACCACAATGGTAGTCCAAAAAACCAAGTATTCTTCAACACTGAAATAACAACAACACACACACACAGGAACACAAACACACATACAATAAAAGAAAAAAAAAACTATTCCAAGAGCCTTTTCCAAATCCTTACAGACCTGTTTTTGAAGCATTTCATGAAATCAGAGGGTGTCATTACTCCAATCCACCGAACAAACCAAAGCTTGCAAGTAATCTCATCAATTTGGCAGAAAGAGGTAGGGTCATCCCTGTGAGTTTCAGGTCACCCGGACCTATAAAGTGAGTGTAGGACAGCCAAAACTTGTTATTCGGGGAAAGAGAGTCTCAAAAACATAGACACAAAATACAAACAAGCAAATGACTAAACAACCAACAAAAAAATCCTTAACAAAAGGGTACACTCTCAAATTATTCCAAAACTCTGTGAAATTAGATATATATGAAATCCCCTCTTCCCTAAAAAACTGGTACATTGGTGCTCACCTATAATATCAGTATTTGAGGCTACGGACATGGATCTCTGTGAATTCAAGTCCAGCCTGGTCTACAAAGAGAGTCCAGAACAGCCAGGACTTTTTATACCTTGTTTTTTAAAAGAAAGAATTAAAGAGAAAGAAAATGAAAGAGAGAAAGAACAATAGACAATTAGATAGACAGACAGACAGACAGACAGATAGTATGTATGTAAGAATGAATGATGCTTGCAGTTATGTGCACCTAATTTCTTAAAGACCTGGAATAGTGGCAGTCCATGAAATCAGAGGCTATCACAAGTCCACTGTCCATAGAGCAAGAAGGCCACCCTGGTGGTATCGTGTAATATCAGCATTCAGAGAGGCATAGGCCCGCTGATCACTCTTAGTTTGAGGTTCTCCTGCCTTATACATCAAATCCAGGACACCTATATCATGTAATGCAGTGAAATTTTGTCTCAAAAAACAAAACAACAGAAGAATAGAAAGAAAATAAGGGTGGTCCTTGGCTATAATCTCAGCACTCTGGGAGGCAGAGGCAAGCAGATATCAGTTATTTCACTGTCTGGTCCTAAATGTGTTTCCAGAAAAGCCAGGGTTTCTTCAGCATTGAAATAGCAAAAGAAAATACATGCGTACACACACTACAAACAACAACAAATCTGAAAAACCCTGCTCAGATGTAGCCCATAGCCTCAGTCTCCAAGCAGGCTTCCTAGTAAGGGGAACAGGGACTGTCTCTGGCATAAACTCAGTGACTGGCTTTCTGATCACCTCCTCCTGTTGGATGCAGCCTTACCATGCCACACAGGAAGACAATGCAACCAGTCTTAATGAGACTTGATAGGTTAGGGTCAGATAGAAGGGGAGGAGGATCTTCAATATCAGTGGACTAGGGGAGGGGCATATGGGAAGAAAAGGGAGGGAGGATGCTACTGGGAGGAGACAAGAGACAGGGCTACAGCCAGGATGCAAAGTGAATAATGTGTAATAAATAATTAATAATTAAAAAATAAAAATAAAAAAAATACCCGAAAATATACAAAGCGGCATCCAAGAGTGTTTGCTCTACTCCTTACAGGCATGGTATAGAGGCACTTCATGAAATCAGAGGTTATAAAAAGTCAACTATATACTGAAAAATCCGAAGCTATGCTGCTTACCTATAATCTCATTAATATGGGAGGCAGAGACAGGGTGATGTCTCTTATGTCCAGGCCATGAAGGTCTACAAAGAGAATCCAGGAGAGAGGAGAGAGGTAACTTATTACTCAGAGTAACTTCTCTCAAAACACACATACACACACACACACACACACACACACACACACACACACCCCAAAACAAAAGATAGCAGCAAAACATGGTCAAAATTTGTACCCTCAAATTATTCCGGCACTGTGTGAAATCAGAGGCTATCACAAGCCCAGTGAACAAACTGCAGTCAGTGAGGCTTTCAACAATCAGGGAGGCAGAGACCTGTAGACTCTGCAAGTTCAAAGCCAGCCACTCTACAAAGCAAGAAATTCTGGGACAACCAGGGTTTGTTAAGCAGAGAAAATATACAACAAAAAAGTAAGGAATAACCTGCTTAAAAGAGTTTGCATACTAATACTTACAAGCCTGGTATTTTGACAATCCATCAAATCAACATTATATGAAGCCCACAGTCCCTAGGAAAAACAGGCACGATGGTGCTCACATGTAATTTCAGCACTCTGAGCTGCAGAGATCTCTGAGAGTTTAAGTCCAGCCTTGTCTACAAAGAGCATCCAGAACAACCAGATCATTTTATGCAGAGAAACCTTGTCAAAAGAAAGAAAGAAAGAAAGAAAGAAAGAAAGAAAGAAAGAAAGAAAGGAAGAAAGAAAGAAAATAAATAAATGAAAGACAGAAAGAAAGTGAAAAAGAGAAAGAAATGAAGGAAAGAAGGAAGGAAGGAAGGAAGGAAGGAAGGAAGGAAGGAAGGAAGGAAGGAAGGAAGGGAAAGGAAAGAAGAAAGAAGGAAAGAAAGAATACAGACAGGCAAACAGAAAGACAGAAAAACAGGAAGACAAACAGACAAAAAGAAAAACATAAAGAAACACCAAAAGAAAGAAACACAGAAAAAGCAGTACAATGGGAAAAAAAAAAGACAGCATGTTTAACAAATGGTGCTGGTCTAACGGGATGTCTATATGTAGAAATACTCCCATATTTATCACCCTGCACAAAGTGAAGGTCTATATGGATCAAAGACCTCCACATAAAACCAGACACACTAAATTGTTTAGAAGAAAAAGTGGAGGAGAGCCTTGACCTCATTGCCACAGGAGACAACTTCCTGAACAGAACACCAACAACACTGGCTCTAAAGAGCAACAATCAATGAAGGGGACCTCATGAAACTGGAAACCTTCTCTAAAGCAAAGGGCACTGTCATGAGAACAAAATGACAGCCTACAGACTGGGAAAGGATCTTCACCAACCCTACATCTGCCAGAGAGATAATATTGAGAATATTTCAAGAACTCAAGTAGTTAAAAAGCAACAAATTAAGCAAACCACGTAAAAATGGGGTACAGAGCTAAACAAAAAATTATCAATAGAGGAATATCAAATGGCAGAGAAGCATTTAAAGAAATGCTCAAATTCCTTAATCATCAGGGAAATGCTAAGATTAAAAACTCAATGAAAACACATGTTGGAGAGGATGGGGAGAAAGGGGAACCCAATTCCTTTGTAGTTAAAAAGTAACAAATCAAATAATTCACTTAAAAATAGGTACAGAGCTCAACAGAAAACTCCTGATAGAGGAAGTAAGAGCTGGAGGGGACGGAAACTCCACAAGGAGAGCAACAGAACAAGATAATTTGAACACAGGGAACTTCCCAGAGACTCATACTCCAACAAAGGACTATTCATGGATATGACCTGGAACTCCTGAACAGGTGTAGCTCATGGCAGTTCAGTGTCCAAGTGGGTTACATAGTAATGGGAAGAGGGACTGCCTCAGACATAATCTGATTGTCCTGCCAGTTGATCACTTCCCCCTGAGGGGGGAGCAGCCTTATCAGGCCACAGTAGAGGACAATGCAGCCACTTTTGATGAGAACTGATAGACTAAGATCAGAAAGAAGAGGAGAACCTCCCCTATCAGTGGATTTGGGGAGTGGCATGCATGCAGAAAGGGGAGGGAGGGTGGGATCGGGAGGGGAGGAGGGAGGGGCTTATGGGGGGATACAAAATGAATAAAGTGTAATTAATAAAAAAAGCTCAAATTCCTTAGTCATCAGGGAAAAGCTAAGATTAAAAACTCAATGACAACACATGCTGGAGGGAATGTGGAGAAAGGGAAAGGTTCTTCTTTTGCTGGTGAGAATGGAAACTTGTACAATCACTTTGGAAATCAATCTGGGCAGTCACAGAAAATTGGGAATAGTGCTACCTCAATATCCTGCTGTACCACTCCTAGGCATATATCCAATTGATGCTCAAACATACAACAAGGACATTTGCCCAACCATGTTTGTAGCAGGTTTATTCTTGAAGGCCAGAATCGGGAAACAACCCAGATGTCTCTCAGCTGAGGAATGGCTGGGGAAATTGTAGGGGTCTTTACACAATGGAATACTACTCAGATATTAAAAACAAGGAAATCATGAAATTTGCAGTCACAAGGTGGGAACTAGAAAAGATTATCCTGAGTGAGGTATCCCAGAAGCAGAAAGACACACATGGTATATACTCACTTATAAGTGGATATTAGACATATAATATTAGATAAACACACTAAAATCTGTACACCAAATTAAGATAAGCAACAAGAAGAACCCAGGGTAAGATGATCAATCTTCACTCATAAGAGCAAACGGGACAGACATCAGAAGAGGGAGAAAACAGGGAACAAGACAGGAGCCTACCACAGAGGGCCTCTGAAAGAATCTACCCAGCAAGGTATCTAAACAAATGGTGAGACTTATAGCCAAACTTTAGGCAGAGTGCAGGGAATCTTATGAAAGAAGGGGGAGATGAAAGACCTGGTGGGGACAGGAGCTCCATAAGGAGAACAACAGAACCAAAAAATTCTTGGCAAAAGGGTCATTTTTTACAGTAATACTCCAACAAGGAACCATGCATGGAGATAACCTGGAAACCCTGCACAGATGTAGCCCTTGGCAGCTCAGTCTCCAAGTAGGTTCTCTGGTAATGACAACAGGGACTATCTCAGACATGAACTCCATGTCTCGCTCTTTGATCACCTCCCCCCCCCCCAGTGGGGAGAAGCCTCACCAGACCACAGAGGAATACAATGTAACCAGTCCTGATGAGACCTGATAGGATAAGGTCAGAAGGAAAGAGAGAAGGACCTCCCCTTTCAGTGGACTGGGGTAGGGTCATGGGACTAGATGAGGGAGAGGTAGATTTGGGAGGGGATGAGAGTGAGATTAAAAGTGAATAAACTGAATTTATTAAAACAATTTAATGATGTTTTCTAAAGAATAAAAAGAAAGACAGAAGTAAATTAAGAAAGCTATGTGCAGGGGTGTGTAGCTAAAACCATTCAAACGTCCAATGGTGACACTCAATGAAATCAGAGGCTTTCAGAAGTCCGCTGTCCACTGAGCAAGTAGGGCACCTGGTGATGTCCTGTATTCTCAGCATTCTGGGAGGCAGAGACAGGCTCATCACTGTGAGTTGGAGAGCCTCCTGGGCTATTCATCGAAACTAAAATTCCCAGAAATATTAATATAGAGAAACCCTGTTTCAAAAAACCAACAAAATAAGAGAAAGAAACAGAAAGTTGCTCCCAAGATTGCCACCTCCTCCTACTGTGGCTCTATAAATTCAGAGGCTTTCACAAGTCCACTAAACAAGCTGGTAGAGGGTGGTACTTGGCTATAATCTCAGCACTCTGGGAGGCAGAAGCAGTCAGATATCTGTGAGTTCCAGGCCAGCCTGGTCTACAAAGAGCATCCAGAAGAACCATGGCATCTTAAGTGGAGGGGAAAAAACAATAAAGCAAAATGCTTATAAGAGCGTGAACCCTAATCCTTACAAGACTGTTATGATGGCACTCTGTAAATCCAGAATATCTCAGAAGTCCCCTGTGAACTGAACAATGGTGAGTGCCCTGGTTATCATCTCTGATCCATGTACTATAGAATGAGAAGGCAGGCAGATCTCTGTGAGTTCAAGGCCAGTGTGGTCTACAAAGCCAAACCAGGTCAATCAGGGTTTGTTAATCAGAGAAACAAAAAAAAAAAAAAAAAAAAAAAAAAAAAAAAAAAAAAAAAAAAAAAACAAAAAGAGTAAAATATTTGCTTGCAAGAGTGTGTGTCCTAATCCTTACAGGCTTGGTATGGTGAATCTCTGTGAAATCAGTTACTACCAGAAGTACACTGTCCACTGAACAAGCCAGAGTAGCTGATATTTGACTATAATCTCAGCACACTGGTAGGCATAGGCAGACATGTCTGTGATTTCCAGACCAGTCTGGTCTTAAATCAAGTTCAAGAAAATCAGAACATGTAATGCAGAGAAATACTGTCTCAAAAATAAAAAATAAATAAATAAATAGATAAATAAATAAATGTATAAAAGAAAAAGGGAAATGAAAAAAATGAAAAGCTGTGCACAGGGATCTTTACTGAGACTGATACTCCAACCAAAGACCATTCACGGATATTACCTAGAACCCCTGCTCAGATGTAGCCCACAGCAGCTCACTCTCCAAGTGGGTTCCCTAGTAATGGGAAGAGGAACTGTCTCTGAATTGAACTCAGTGGCTGGCTCTTTGACCACCTCCCCCGAAGAAGGGAGCACCCTTGCCAGGCTACAGAGGAGGACAATGCAGACAGTCTTGATGAGAACTGATAAGTTAGCATCATGTAAGTGGAGGAAGACCTCCCCCATCTTTGGACTTGGAGAGGGGCTTGGGAGGAGATGAGGGAGGGACGGTGGTACTGGGAGAGAATGAGGAAAGGGGCTACAGCTGGGATACAAGGTGAACAAACTGGAAATAATATGAAAAATAAATTTAAAAATGTGACAGGCAAAAAAGAAAGAAAGAAAGAAAGAAAGAAAGAAAGAAAGAAAGAAAGAAAGAAAGAAAGAAAAAGAAAAGAAAAGCTTCTTTTAAGAGTGTGTGCCCTAGTCCTTACAAGCATGCCTGTTTTGGTGGCGCTCTGTGATATTAGACACTATATGACATCCAGTACCCACTGAACAAGCCCAGGAGAGGTGGTTCTTGCCTGTAGTCTCAGCAGTATGTGAGGAGAGGCTAGTGAATCTATGTGAGTTTGAGTCCATCCTGATCTACAAAGTTCGTCCAGGACAGCAAAGTCTACACAGAGTAACCCTGTCTCGAAAACAAACAAACAACAACAAAAACAAAACAAAACAAAAGAGACCAGCAAACTTCTGATTCACAAGCTCTCCTTCGAGCCTCTGGTTTAAAAATTGCTTAGGACTTCAAAAGAGATACATGCTGCCAGAATGCAACAATGATGCTTCGTAGCAGAGAAGTGGGTCCTATCTGGTTGGCCTTTTTGAAGGCCATGCCGAACATGTAGAAATCATGCTAAAATATGCCCACCTAACATGCCCAGTACCGGTAGAACATGCCTACCACTCTAGTATGAGGCGAAACATTTCATTCTCAAAATGTTTTCCCTCTTCTTTGAGAAGTAGTTCTGAATGTTAGATAGTTTTCCATGGGACCAAAGGTAACTAAGTATATGATCGTGAGTGGAAAAAGAGGGGATACATGTCAGGTATTTGCAATTTTTTTCCATTTTTATTTGTGTGTGAATTTTTAATATCAATTCAAGGCATAAAGCAATAATGTAAGCAACATGTTTCAGTGAGCACATTTCAATAATTTGACCTTACCAATAATAAGAAACGTATTAAAAATTTCTGGACATTTCCAGCATTTAGATTCCTTTAAACAATAAGTATGGTATTGACGACAACGATATTGTTCCAACCTTCATGCAAGTATATGTTCTTAATATTGTCTGTCTTCTGTGCTGTTCTTATAAGGTTGCTATTAACATACATTAAACAATTTAAAAAAACATGAGAATGGTAGGCTGGTCATGGTAGGCTGGTCATCATGTGTCCTTGGCCTGTCCATCTCTAAATTTTCATGACCTAGCAAATATATATCCATATTTACTGAGTTCTCTATCAGGATATAAAAACTAAGTATGGATTTACTCTCATTTACTTTTGAAACTGCAGTTTAGACAAATTAAGATAGCAGATATACGAGGAAGTAAACACAGGACTGTGATTGCTCTATGTTTTACTTTAAGCTCATAGTATGGCAACATAAACATTGTTGTCACTTTGGACTAGCAGATCTCTCCAAAATTTTTTGGCCTCCTCCTTAGCAATTATACTAATGTACAGTTTTTTTTTTTTTTTCAATCTCTAGTCATTCGCACACCTGTCTGTTTAAGGGGATTTGACCAGCAGATGTCCTTCAGTTTTTTGTTTTTTTTTTTAACTACAGTTTGGAATTTGTTACAACTTTATGCAACTAAATTCTGGACATAATTTGGAGACCATTATACTATTGCATGAAGACTATGAGACTTTCCAAGGATCTGTTCTGTAGATGTTACAAACTAGAATTAAAATAAAGTGCTCTAAACTATTAAATTGAAGTAGTTTCCCCCATTGTCTCAAGAGATTTATCTCTAGCCTGTCCATCTTTTCTCTCTATATAAACAGGACCAAAGTGTGCAAAAATAAAAAATCATGTAAGTTTTCTAAGAACTACTATATTGCCGTTAAAACTTGTGAAGTGATTTATTATTTAAGTTGTGTATGGTGTATACATAAGGCACATGTGAAGGCCAGAGGACTCCAGATGTCTTCTATTGCTCTCCCTCCATGATAGTTTCTCTCACGGAACGTGAAGCTTGCTGCAGCTGCTAACAAGCTCCAGGAAACATGCTTCCTAATCCTCCGTCCACCTCCTAATGCTGTGCTTGCAGTCATGTGTACCCTTACCCAGCTTGGTGCTGGAGATTTGAATTCCTGTATTAAACTTAGTAAGCCAAATGTTCTCACCAACTTAGCCAATCCCCCTAGCTCCCTTTTTGCCTATACAATTCTAACTATACTTTCGTTCTGTTTTGTGACAGGGGCTTGCTACATACCCAGCCTTTCCTTGACCTCAGTATGTAATCCACACTAGACAGGACTGGAATCAGGATTTTCCTGCTGCTACCTGCAAAGGGGTGAGGTAACAGGTTTGTGCCATGAATTTTCTCTAGTTAACTTTTAATTTTCCTTCTACAGATGAGAAAGATATGTGAATAGATAACATATTATATCCCTACCTATCTATTTAAAATATTATGTATGTTTGTATTCACATATTTATTTAAATGTTTTCCTTTATATCCAATTAATTCGCCAAAATGGTAAGTATGCAAATCCCACTAATTTATAAATGTATCCTGCAAACTTGTAGGGGAGAGGAGGTTGCACAGTTCAGGTGCAATCAGAATAACAGAAACATTGTGGGTGAGACATGTTTAACCAGGTATTTAAAATTGTGTTTAAACGTAACCTTGGGAGCTCTCTTTGCACTTAAAAT
>NW_026596427.1:3852532-3862080 GCF_907164565.1 Psammomys obesus | reverse complement strand
CAGACTACTGAATTTATGTCATAGACAGTCCGTGTTCCACTTATTACGGTACTCACTTGGATACTTAGCTGCCGTGGGCTACATCAGTGCAGGGGTTCTAGGTTATATCAATGAATGGCCTTTGGTTGGAGTATCCATCTCAGAGAAGACTCCTGTGCCTAGAATATTTTATCTCCTTTGGGAACCCATGTTCCCTCCAGGACTTTCTGTTTCCCCCTTCTTTAATAAGATTCATTGCACTCTGCCCAAAGTTTGGCTTTGAGTCTCAGTATCTCCTTCTATACCATAATGGGTAGAGTCTTTCAGAGGTCTTCTGTGGAAGGCTTCTGTTCTTTTACTTGTCTTTTCTGGCTTCTAATATCTATCTTGTTTGCACCTCTGAATGAGGATTAAGCATCTTCAAAATCAATATAGGTAAAAAACAAACAAAAAAAAACAAAAAAAAACATTCTAAAAAAATGTGATTTCAATCAAACTATAATATGTGAATTATTAACTGAGGATCTTGTTAAAACAGGTTTAATATTTCACCTTACACCCATCAGAATAGCTAAGAGAAAAAACTCAAGTGACAACATATGCTGGAGAGGTTGTGGAGAAAGGGGAACCCTTCTCCATTGCTGGTGGGAATGTAAACTTGTACAACCACTCTGGAAATCAATCTGGCACTTCATCAGACAACTAGGGATAGTGCTTCCTCAAGATCCAGCTATACCACTTCTAGGCATATACTCAAAACAGGCTCTAGTACACAATAAGGATATTTGCTGAACCATGTTTGTAGCAGCTTTATTTGTAATAGCCAGAAGCTGGAAACAGCCCAGATGCCCCTCATCTAAAGAATGAATACAGACATTGTGGTACATCTACACAATGGAGTATTACACAGCAATTAAAAAACAAGGAAATCATGAAATTTGTGGGTAAATGGTGGGATCTGGTAATGATGATCCTGAGTGAGCTATCCCAGAAGCAGAAAGACACACATGGTATATACTCACTCATATAGAATTATAATATAGGATTGATGCAGACCGGCCCCCTCTGGTGGCCTGAGTCCACGGGAAAATCAGAGAATTCGGATATCAGGAAGGCACAGATAGGCGAAATGACAGTCAGACCCATACCAGGTGGTATTGGTTTGGATCTTCTGCGTTTTACTGAAGTCAAGCCAACACTTTTAGAGTAATCTTACAAAGAAGCACCTTAAAGTAGACATATTCCCCAGAACATTTACAAAGTTTATATTTTAACTGAAAGAGTAACCTGGTAGAAGCAGTGTCTACAAAAAAAAAAATTGGCCTAACAGCCTCTTAAGCAGAGCAAACATAGAACTAGTGACTTGTTTGCCAATTTAGCTAGTAAAGGGCCAAGGGCTTGTTAAACTTGTGGTCTGTTTACGTAGTTTATTGTTAGTTAATTAGGCATTGTTAATAATCCTCCGAACTAGGTCAGCTAAAGATTTACAACCTTTCCTTAGATAAGATGCTTGAACTAGCCTGTCCATAAAACTTATAGTATAATGCAAAACTTTTGACCTCTTATGTTTGCCTATCTTCTTTCTGCCTCATCATAAATACCTGTGTTAGGTAATGGTTTTGTAGTAACTTTACTGCAGTGGGAATATCCAGAGCATTTATCCTAATAGATCCTGATTAAACATTTTCTTTAGAAAGCACTAAAACTCTTGTCCTTTTACTACCTACAATGTTTTGTTTTTCCACAAGCATTTCCTGATGCTGAATCTGATTTATTACCTCTCCTAAAATTTTATTTTCCTTCTACTCTTATTTGCTAAAGCTTTTAGTGATCTATTAGAAATGTTTCCTTGAATAGTTAATTGTACTGTTTCAAGAATCATAGAGAAACAGCAAAAAAATCTCATCAATTTAATCCAGCAACCAAATAAGTGTGGGACTTAAAATATATCTTTTGGCTTAGATGGCCATGTTAGGGTTCTTGCTAGGGACTTCCAGGAAGCTGATTCCCATAGGAAATGTGTCTTCTCCTCTGTTTGCATAATTTTATGCTTGCATAACACATGTTTATGCTATACAGACTTTCTGGAGTTAGTGTAGCATAAGATAAACCTACTAAACTCTGTACATTTAAAGAAACTAATCAAGAGGGAGGACTCTTGCTAAAATGCTCAATTCTTACCCAGAAAGGCAAAGAGGCTGCACATCAGAAGAAGGCAAAAAGAGGGAACAAGTCAGGAGCCTGACACAGAGGACCTCTGAAAGGCTCTGCCCTGCAGACTATCAATGTAGATACTGAGACTTATGGGCAACCTTTGGGCAGAGTGCAGGGAATCTTAGGAAAGAAGTGGGAAACAGTTATATCTGGAGAGGACAGGCACTCTACAAGGAGAGCAACAGAACCAAAAATCTGAGCACAGGGGTCTTTCCTGAGACTGATATTTCAACCAAAGACTATGCATGGAGATAACCTAAAACCCCTACACAGATGTAGCCCATGGCAGTTCAGTATCCACGTGGGTTCCATTGTAATAGGAACAGGGACTATCTCTGACATGAACTGATTGGCCTGCTCTTTAATTACCTCCCCCTGAGTGGGCAGCAGCATTACTAGGCCACAGAAAAAGACAATGCAGCCACTTCTGATGAGACCTAATTTACTAGGATCAGAAGGAAGGAAAAGAAGACCTCCCCTATCAGTGGACTTGGGGAGGGGCATGCGTGCAGAGGGGGGAGGAAGGGAGGGATTGGGACTGGACTAGGGAGAGAACCATAGGGAGGATACAAAGTGAATAAAGTGTAATTAATAAAGAATTTTTAAAAAGAAAAAAAAGAGTTTAATAAGAAATAATAATGATCGTATTGGGTCAATGAGAGTATGTAAACTAGTTTCCATCAAATATATTTGCATATAAGTATGAACGAAGCACAACAACTATAATCTTATCACTCAGGGAAATAGATGCAAGTGGATCTCTATGGGTTTGATCCAGTCTGGTCTACAAATTGAGTCCAGAACAGTCAGAGCTACACAGATATATCTTGTCTCAAGAAGGAAAAGAAAAAGAATGAAGTATAACAGTGCAGTGGAGAGCCACTTAATTTGAATTTTCTTTTTGGCCCATATTCCTGCCTCATCTTCATTTGTCTCAATTCCTTCTCTGGTTAGGATCCAGTAAGGTGGAAGATCGGCAGAGATGAACAGGTGAGCACAGGATAGATTGTAGAAAAAAGAATGTTTGGCTGTTAGTGATCAAAGAGTAAGTATATGCAGCATGAGAAATATCAAACTTATAAGAGAATATTGCATAAGTTATTGCACAAGTTCCCAAACATTTATACCTTAAGATTTCTTTGTACTCGTCAAAATTAAGAATCATTAATCACAGTCTATGACAGCTATGTCTATTGTTATAGGTCATATCAGAAGTTAAAGCTCAAAAATGTTTAGCTATTTATTACTATATTTAAACTAATAGTTAACACATTGCATATTACCACAAACAGTGCAAATTTTATAAAAGATGTTTAGTGTTTACTAAACAAAATGCATTTAATAAGGGATTACCATTTTTCTTCCATTTTGTTTGTTTTATTATCTAATTTATAGGAAGACATCTGGATTCTTAAATTTGCTTCTTCATGCAATTTGATTCTACATAACAGGTTATGTGGTGGCAGGAAAAGTTGGCAGTAATTTTGTTAGAGGGTACAAAGAAAAAAAATTGCATTATCAAAAAAATGCACTAAACAGGTTTGACAGATTTCCACCACATTGTTCCCAAGAATACTTTGACAAGTAACATGGATATTAAAAAGCTGCATATAACTAGTAGATGATACATAAATAATTCAGGTAGGAATTACCTGATCACATTAGTATTTTTCAAATTGTGCTCTCAGGGCAGGAAATAAGTTAGAAAATGCAAGGCTAGATATTTGGAAAGAAATTAAACATGAACAATATCACATTCTATGTTGAAGGACTGCCATGGAGATCTATTTATAATACTAGTGATATTTATGTGCCTGTCTCCCTCCATTCAAGAGTGAGTTATTTTAAAGCAAGTGCTTCTGGTTGATGCATATATACATGTACATATATTTATATGTACATAGGTATTTATTTATTTAATGTGGTGCTTGAATTTGGGGCCTTATTCCTGATATTGGACTATTATACATATTCACATATCAGTTTTAAACTTGTGTGTACATGTGTATGTATGTTTATGAATATGTTGTATGTGTGTGGTATATAAGCCTGTATATGTATAGGCAAGCTCATAAGCACAGAAATGTCAGAGGAGTATATATACTCTCCTTCTTTGTCACCTTCTCCCTTACTTCTTTAAAAAAGGGTCTTTTACTAAACCTGGGATATGGATGGTGATCAGTAATCACCAGTGATTCTACTGTCTCTGCCTTATACTAACCAGGGATTAAGGCATGTATAGGCATATCTTTTACGTAGGTCCTGGGTTCCAAAATTAGGTCATCATTCTTGCACAGGAGGAATTCCTACCCACTGATTTATTTTCCTAATCCCCTGCAAGTATCAATTTTGATTCTTTTCTTTTAGCTATAGCTTTTCGCACCCAGGAAAGAATTATAGAAACAAAAGAAAGAACAAGCTAAATAGCTATTAAAGTCGTCGAGGTAAATGATGGTTTAATCATATTTTTCATGAGAGTGAAAACACAGAGAAGTGAATAAAAACTGTATCATATGAATAATTTTTGATTAATTAAAATAGCTTTAATTGCATAATATAGAGGGCCCTATGGGGAAAAAGGGGGATAATACAGTGTTTACCGTTCATCTATAGTGCGTGATCTTGATTTTTGGAAGGGAAGCAATGGACTGAAATTTGAAGAGGTAGTTTCTGTATTCATTTTGAATATGGCAAATTTCTGTAGCTTTGGAAAACTGAGTCTCACTTGGCACTTTGGCTTGAACATTGTTATAACTGTCTCATTTAATTAAAACAACATCACACTACATTATAATATTTGATTCCAATGCTTTGATATTTTAGTGTTTGTTTTTAGTAATTTTGATATCTTAGTGAATATTTTTTTAAAATTTTAGTGTTTTAAATATTTAATAAGAATTTTTTAAATGGTTGATGTATTTCTGGTCATATTAGTAAGTGCATATTTAATCCCACCAGTTGGGAATAATTTGGCTACAACTCAGTGGATATTATTTTGTGTTCAGATTCATTTTAATATACTCAGATTCCACCCAGAACATGGAAATTGCACTAAATTTAAAATCATATGAAGGAATCTGTTGATATAATTATCAAAATGCACACATAAGATTAGAAATCTCGACTCAATTCTCCAATAAAAACACACAGACTAACAGAATGGATGTGTAAACAAAACCCAGCAATCTGTTGCATACATGAAACACACCTAAGCCACAAAGATCTAGACATTACCTGAGGGTAAAAGGATGGAAGACTGCTTTCCAAGCAAATGGACCCAAAAAGCAAGAAGGAGTAGCCATTCTAATATCTGATATAATAGACTTTTAAAAAAAATTAATAAAAAGAGACGAGGAAGGACATTTCATACTCATCAAGGGATATCCCACCAGGAAGACATAACAATCCTAAACATCTATGCCCCAAATACAAGGGCACCAAAATTTGTAAAATAAACATTGATAAAACTTAAACCACACATAGATCTCCACACATTAATAGTAGGAGACTTCAACACCCCACTCTCAACAAAGGACAGGTCAACAAAACAGAAATGAAACAAAAAAACAATGTGTCTAACAAAGGTCATGAATCAAATGGACCTACCAGACATTTACAGAACCTTACACCCAAACACAAACATGAGGTGCTTACCTTCTTCTCAGCACCTCATGGAACCTTCTCCAAAATAGACCATATAGTTGGTCACAAAGCGAACCTCAACAGATATAAGGAGATTGAAATAATCACTTGTATCCTGTCTGATCACCATGGAATAAAGCTGGATCTCAATAACAACATAAATAACAAAAAGCATACACACACATGGAATCTGAACAACTTACTACTAAATGACAACTGGGTCAGGGAAGAAATAAAGATTAAAGTCTTACTAGAACTCAATGAAAATGAAGACACAACATACCCAAACTTGTGGGACACAATGAAAGCAGAGCTAAGAGGAAAGTTCATAGCCCTAAGTGCCTTCAAGAAGAAATGCGAGACAGCTCATTCAAGCAACTTAATGGCTCACTTAAAAACCCAAGAAAAAAAAGGAAGCAAACACACCAAAAGGGAGTAGAGGGCTGAAAAAAAATCAAACTCAGGGCTGAAATCAATCAATTGGAAACAAATAAAACAATTCAAAGAATCAATGAAACCAAGAGCTGGTTCTTTGAGAAAATCAACAAGATCAACAAACCCTTAGCCAAGCTAACCAAAAGGCAAAGAGACACCACCCAAATCAACAAAATCAGAAATGAAAAGGGGGACATAACTACAGTCACTGAGGAAATGCAAACAATCATTAGGACTTATTTCAAAAGTCTATATGCCACGAAATTTGAAAATCGAAACGAAATGGACAATTTTCTTGATTGATTTGAAATACCAAAGTTGAATCAAGACCATGTAAATCAATTAAATAGTCCTACAACTCCCAAGGAAATAGAAGCAGTCATCGAAAGTCTCCCATCCAAATAAAGACTAGGAACAGGTGGTTTCAGTGCAGAATTGTACCAGACCATCAAAGAAGAGCTAAATAGAGTTCTCTTCAAACTATTCCACAAAATAGAAACAGAAGGAACATTATTACCAAATGAATTCTACGAAGCCACAGTCATCTTGGTACCTAAACCTCACAAAGACCCAACAAAGAAAGAGAATTTTAGGCCAATCTCCTTTATGAACATTGATGCAAAAATAGTCAAGAAAATACTTGCAAACTGAATACAAGAACATATCAAAGATATCATCAACTATGACCAAGTAAGCTTCATTCCAGGTATGCAGGGGTGGTTTAATATACAGAAATCCATCAATGTGATCCACCATATTAACAAACTGAAAGAAAAATAAAACACATGATAATCTCCCTAGATGCTGAAAAAGCATTTGACAAAATCCAACATCCATTCATGTTTAAAGTATTGGAGAGATCAGGGATACAAGGCACATATCTAAATGTAGTAAAGGCGATATACAGCAAGCCTATAGCCAACATCAAACTGAGCGGAGAGAAACTTAAATCATTCCCACTGCAATCAGGGATAAGACAAAGCTGCCCACTCTCTCCATATCTCTTCAACATAGTTCTGGAAGTCCTTGTTAGAGCAATAAGAGAGGTGAAAGCAATCAAGGGATAGAAATTGGAAAGGAAGAAGTCAAATTATCACTATTTGCAGATGATATGATAGTATATGTGAGTGACACCAAACACTCGACCAGGGATCTCCTACAGCTGATAAACACCTTCAGTAAAGTGGCTGGGTACAAAATTAACTCTAAAAAATCAGTAACCCTCCTGTATACAAAAGACAAAATTGCTTAGAAAGAAATTAGGGAAACAACACCCTTCACATTAGCCACAAATGACATAAAGTACCTTGGTGTAATCCTAACCAAGCAAGTCCAAGACTTGTATGAAAAAAATTTCAAGTCTCTGAAGAAAGAATTAGAAGCAGATATCAGAAGATGGAAAGATCTCCCATGCTCATGGCTTGGCAGGATTAACATAGTAAAAATGGCCATTTTACCAAAAGCAATCTACAGATTCAATGCAATTCCATCAAATTACCAACGCAATTCTTTACAGACATGGAAAGAAAAATTCTCAACTTCATATGGAATAAAAAGAAACCGAGAATTGCTAAAACAATCCTCTACAATAAAAGATCTTCAGGATGTATCTCCATCCCTGATCTTAAGCTGTACTATACAGCAACAGTTATAAAAACTGCATGGTACTGACATAGAAACAGAATGGTTGATCAATGGAACCGAACAGAAGACCCAGAAATAAACCCACACTCTTATGAACACCTGATCTTTGACAAAGATTTCAAAACCATACAATGGAAAAAAAATAGCATCTTTAACAAATGGTGCTGGTTTAACTGGATGTCTACATGTAGAAAAATGCAAATAGATCCATACTTATAACCCTGCACAAAAGTAAAGTCCAAGTGGATGAAAGACCCCCGACATAAAACCACACACATTAAAACGGTTAGAAGAAAAATAAGGGAAAACCCTAGAACTCATTGGAACAGGAGACAACTTCCTGAACAGAACACCAACAGCACAGATTCTAAGAGCAACAATCAATAAATGGGACCTCATGAAACTGAAAAGCTTCTGTAAATCAAAGGACACCATCATCTAAACAAAATGACTGCCTACAGATTTGGAAAGAATCTTCAACAACCCTCTGTCTGACAGAGAGCTAATATCCAGACTATATAAAGAACTAAAGAAGCTGAAAAGCAACAAACCAAGTAATCCAATTAAAGAATTGGGAACAGAGCTAAACAGAGAACTCTCTGTAGAGGAATATCGAATGGCAGAGAAACACTTAAAGAAATGTTCAGTGTCATTAGCCATTAGGGAGATGCAAATCAAAATGACACTGAGATTTCACCTTACACCCATCAGAATGGCCAAGATGAAAAACTCAAGTGACAACATATGCTGAAGAAGTTGTGGAGAAAGGGGAACCCTCTTCCACTGCTGGTGGGAATGTAAACTTATACAATCACTCTGGAAATCAATCTGGCACTTTCTCAGACAACTAGGAATAGCGCTTCCTCAAGATCCAGCTATACCACTCCTAGGTATATATCCAAAAGAGGCTCAAGTACACAATGAGGACATTTGCTCAACTATGTTTGTAGCAGTTTTATTTGTAATAGCCAGAAGCTGGAAACAGCCCAGATGCTCCTCAACTGAAGAATGGATGCAGAAATTGTGGTACATCTACACAATGGAGTATTACTCTACAATGAATAATGAGGAAATCATGAAATTTGCATGTAAATGGTGGGACCTGGAAAGGATATCCTGAGTGAGCTGTCCCAGAAGCAGAAATACACACACAGTATATACTCACTCTTATAGACATATAACATAAGATAAACCTACTAAAATCTGTACATATAAAGGAACTAATTAAGAGAGAAGACCCTGACTAAAATGCTCAATCCCCATCCCGAAAGGCAAAGACGATGGACATCAGAAGAAGAAGAAAACAGGAAACAACCTAGGAACCTGCCACAGAGGGCCTCTGAAAGGCTCTGCCCTGCAGACTATCAAAGCAGATGCTGAGACTTATGGCCAACTGTTGGGCTGAGTGCATGGAATCTTATGTAAGAAGTGGGAAATAGTAAGATCTGGAGAGGACAGGAACCCCACAAGGAGAGCATCAGAACCAGAAAATTTTAATACAGGGGTCTTCCCAGAGACTCATACTCCAACCAAGTACCAGGCATAGAGATAACCTAGAACCCCTGCACAGATGTAGCCCATGGCAGTTTAGTGTCCAAGTGGGTTACATAGTAATGGGAAGAGAGACTGCCTCT
>NW_026596427.1:3846139-3852432 GCF_907164565.1 Psammomys obesus | reverse complement strand
CTGCACAGATGTAGCCCATGGCAGTTTAGTGTCCAAGTGGGTTACATAGTAATGGGAAGAGAGACTGCCTCTGACATAATCTGAGTGGCCTGCTCTTTGACCACCTCCCCCTGAAGGAGGAGCAGCCTTACCAGACCACAGAAGATGACAATGCAGCCACTCCTGATCTGATCTCATAGACTAAGGTCAGAAGGAAAGAGAGGAGGACCTCACTTATTAGTGGACTTGGGGAGGGGCATGCGTGAAGAAGGGGGAGGGAGGGTGGGACTGGGAAGGTAATGAGGGAGGGGCTTATGGGAGGATACAAAGTGAATAAAGTGCAAGTAATAAAGTAAAATAAAATTTAAAAAGAAAAATATGTATAAGTCTCTGCCGGACTCCCTGTACCCAGTTTTTGTTTGTTTGTTTGTTTGTTTTTGTTTTTACTCTATTTGTCTACTTGTAGGGCTCCTGTCCCCTCCATGTCTTTCTGTGTCCCACTTGTTCCATAAGGTCTTCTGCACTCTGTCCAGCTTTCGCTATGAGTGTCTGCATCTCTTTCTATACCCTGATGGGTAGAGTCTTTCAGATGACCCCTGGTGGCCTGATAAGGCTTCTCCCCTCTCAGGGGAAAGTGATCAAATAGCCAGCAAGTGAGTTTATTTCAGAGTGAGTCCCTGTTTCCATTACTAGAATACCCACTTCGAGACACAGTTGCCATGGGCTACATATGTGTAAAGGATAGAGTTTATCTTCTTGCATGGTCCTTGGCTGGAGTATCAGTCTCAGAGACTGCTGTACCCAGATAATTTGGATATGTTGTTCTCCTTGTGGAGCTCCTGTCTTCTCCAGGTCTTTCTATCTCCCCCTTCTTTTATAAGAACCTCTGTACAATGTCCCCTCTATACTCCCTCTACATTTGCCCATGAGTCCCAACATTTGCTTCTATACCTTGTTGGGTAGTCTTTCCCTAGACATCTGTGGTAGGTTCCTGTCATGTACCCTGTTTTCTCCCTCTTTGGATATCTGTCCCAGTTGCCTTTCTGAGTGAGAACTGATCATCTGACCCAGAGTCCTCCTTCTTGCTTAGCTTCTTTAGGTGTACAGATTTTAGTTTGTTTATCCTATATTTTATGTCTAATATCCACTTATAAGTGAGTATATACCATGTGTGTCTTTCTGCTTCTGGGATACCACACTTAGGATGATCTTGATATGCAAATTTCATGATTTCCTTTTTTTTTAATTGCTAAGTAATATTCCATTGTATAAATGTACCACAATTTCTGTGTCCATTCCTCTGTTGGGGGACAGCTGGGTTATTTCCAGGTTCTGGTTATTACAAATAAAGCTGCTATGAACATGGTTGAGCAAATATACTACTGTATTTGAGCATATTTTGGGATATGTGTCTAGAAGTGATATAGCTGGATCGTGAAGAAGTGCTATTCCTAATTGTCTGCAAAAGCGCCAGATTGATTTCCAAAGTGGTTGTGTAAGTTTACATTCCCACCAGCAATGGAGGAAGGTTCCCCTTTCTCCACAACCTCTCCAGCATGTGTTGTCACTTGAATTTTTGATCTTAGCCATTCTGATGGGTGTCAGGTGAAATCTCAGTGTTGTTATTAGATGCATTTTCTTGATGTCTAAGAATGTTGAGCATATATTTAAGTGTTTCTCTGGCATTCGATATTCCTCTATAGGGAATTTTCTGTTTAGCTCTGCAACCTATTTTTTTTATTGGATTACCTGAATTTTTGCTTTTTAACTTTTTGCATTCTTTATATATCCTGGAAAAATAGCCCTCTGTCAGTCTTTCCCAATCTGTAGGATATTGTTTTGTTATGATGACAGTGCCCTTTGCTTTATAGAAGCTTTTAAATTTAATGAGGTCCTATTTATTTATTGTTGATCTTAGAGCCTGAACTGTTGGTGTTCCGTTCAGGAAGTTGTCTCCTGTGCCAGTGAGTTTAAGGCTCTTTCCCGTTTTCTTTTCTAAAAGAATTCATGTGTCTGGTTTTAGGTTGAGGTCTTTGAACCACTTGGACTTTAGTTTGGGGCAGGGTGATAAGTATGGATCTGTTTGCATTTTTTTTTTTTTTTACATTAAGACATCTAGTTAGACATCACCATTTGTTGAAGATGCTATTTTTTTTTCCATTAGAAGGTTTTCAGCTTTTATGTCATAAATCAAGTATGTGTTGGTGTATGGTTGTATGGGTTTATGTATGGGTCTTCTATTTGATTCCATTGATCCAACGACCTGTTTTGATGCCAGTACCATGCCGTTTTTAGTATTGTTGCTCTATAGTACAGCTTGAGATCAGGGATGAAGATACCTCCAGAAGACCGTTATTGTACAGGAATGTTTTAGCATTTCTGGGTTTCTTGATTCCATAAAAAAGAATTGTGTTGTTAATTTGATGGGAATTGTATTGAATCTGTAGATTGCTTTTGGTAAGATTACATTTTTACTATGTTAATCCTACTGATCCATGAGCATTGGTGATCTTCCCATCTTCTGATATCTTCTTCTATTTCTTTCTTCAAAGACTGGATGTTTTTTATCTAAAAGATTTTTTTTTTTGCTTGGTTAGGGTCACACCAAGGTGTTTTATGTTCTTTGTGGCTATTGTGAAAGGTGTTGTTTCCTTATTTCTTTCTCAGCCCATTGGTTTTCTGTATACAGAAGGCCTACTGATTTTTTGACTTAATTTTCTTTTTTTTTTTAATTTTATTTTTCTTTTTAGTTACATTTTGTTAACTCTGTGTCCCAGCTGTATCCCGCTCCCTCATTCCTTCCCCAACCCCACATTCCCTCCCTGGTCTCTTCCCTGCCCCTTTCCATGTTTACTGATAGGGGATGACCTCCTCCCCTTTCATTTGACCCTGTTTTATCAGGTATCTTCAGGGCTGGCTGCAAAGTCCTCCTCTGTGGCCTAACAGGACTGCTCCTCCCCTGGGGGGGAGGTCAAAGAGCCTGCCCATTGAGATCCTGTTAGAAATAGTCCTTGTTCCCCTTACTTTGGAAAACTACTTGGTTACTGAGCTACCACGGGCCACATCCGAGCAGAAGTTCTAGGTTATATCCATAGATGGTCCTTGGTTGAGTGTCAGTCTCAGAAAAGACCCTGTGCCCGGATATATTTGGTCCTTGTAGAGCTCCTATCCTTTCCATATGATACTAACTCCCCTACTTTTTTTAATTTAACTTTTATTAATTACACTTTATTCGTTTTGTATCCACCCATAAACCCCACCCTCCTCCCCTCCTGGTCCCACCCTCCCCCCTCTTTTCTGCATGCATGCTCCTCCCCATGTCCACTGATTGGGGAGGTCCTCCTCTCCTTCTTTCTGCTCTTAGTCTTTCAGTTCTCATCAGAAGTGGCTGCATTGTCAGGGTTCTAGGTTATCTTCATGAATAGTCCTTGGTTGGAGTATTAGTCTCTGGGAAGTTCCCTGTGTTCACATTTTCTTGTTCTGTTGCTCTCCTTGTGGAGTTCCTGTCCTCTTCAGCTCTTACTATAAAATTACATAAAATTCCATTCACTCTGCCAGTCAGTTGGCCATCAGGCTCAGCATCTGCTTCCATGGTTCCCTGCACTCCGCCTAGGGTTTAGTTATGAGTCTTAGTGTCTGCTTTGAAACACTGCTAGTTAGAGTCTTTCAGATGCCTTTTGTGGTAGACTCCTGTCATACATTCAATGCACATCCCATTTGTCTTTCTAAATGACGATTGATCATCTTTGCCCTTGTCCACTTTCTTGATTATCTTCTTTAGGTGTGTAGATTTCATTATATTTATCATATCTTGTAGGTCTATATAAGCAAGTATATACCATGTTTGTCTTTCTCCTTCTGGGATACTTCATTCAGAATGATCTTTACTAGATCCCACCATTTGCCTGCAAATTTCATGATTTCCTCGTTTTTGATAGCTGAGTAGTATCTATTTGAGTTAATTTTCTATCCAGCCACTTTGCTGAAGGTGCTTATCAGCTGAAGGAGTTCTCTGGTTTAATTTTTGGGATCACTCATGTATACTATCATATCATCTGCAAATAGTGATACTTCAACTCCTTCCTTTCGGGTGATTTTACCCATGATCTCATTTAGTTGTCTTACTGCTATATCTAGGAATTCAAGTAGTGTTTTGAAGAGATACAGAGAGAGTGGCCAGTGTTGCCTTGTCCCTGATTTCAGTGGGATTGCTTTATGTTTCACTCCATTCAGTTTGATGTTAGCTATAAGCTTGCTGTATATTGTCTTTACTGTTTTGGTAAGTGGCTTTTATCCCTGTTCTACCCAAGACTTTAAATATGAATGGATATTGGATTTTGTCAAATGCTTTTTTGGCATGTAAGGAGATTTCATGTGGCTTTTCTCCTTTTTTTTTTTTTCATATGGTGGATTATACTGATGGATTTCTGTATATAGAACCTCACCTATATGCCTGGGATGAAGCCTACTTGGTCATGGTGGGTGATATATTTTATGTGTTCTTGGATTTGGTTTGAAAGTATTTCATTGAGTATTTTTGCATCAATGTTTATAAGTGAGATAGGTCTGAAGTTCTCTTTTTTTGTTGTTGGGTCTTTGTGTGTTTTAGGTATCAAGGTGATTGTGGCTTCATGGAATGAGTTTTGTAATAGTCTTTCTATTTCTATTTTGTGGAATAGTTTGAAGAGTATTGGTGTTAACTCCCCTTTTCAAACTCTGGTAGAATTCTGCGCTTGAAACCATCTTGACCTTGGCTTTTTTTGGAAGGGTGATATTTGATGACTGCTTTTATTTCCTTGGGAGATATAGGACTATTTAAACTATTTACCTGATCTTGATTTAATTTTGATTAGTGGAATCAAGAAAATTGTCCATTTTATTTTGATTTTAAAATTTTGTGGCATATAGGTTTTTGTAGTACTACCTAAGGATTGTTGGGTTTTTCTCACTGTCATTATGTCCCCTTTTCATTTCTGATTTTAATAATTTAGAAAGTTTCTCTCTGCCTTTCAGTTAGTTTAGATAAGGGTTTGTCTATCTTGTTGATTTTCTCAGAGAACCAACTCTTGGTCTCATTGATTATTTGAATTATTTTCTTTGTTTCTAATTCATTGATTTCAGTTCTGAGTTTCATTATTTCCAATTGTCTACTCCTCCTGAGTGTTCCTGCTTCTTTTTTTACCCCTAGGGCTTTCAGGTGTGCCATTAAGTTGCTTGTATGAGATGTCTCAAACTTCTTTCTGGAGGCACTTAATACTGTGAACTTTGTATTAGCACTGCTTTCATTCTGCCGCATAAGTCTGGGTAAGTTGTACCTTCTTTTTCATTGAATGTTAGGAAGTCTCTAATTTCCTTTTGCATTTCTTCCCTGACCATGCTGTCACTGAGTAGAGTGTTGTTTAGTTTCCATGTGTATGTTGACTCTTTGTTATTCCTGTTATTGTTTAGGTCAAATTTTAGGTCATGGTGGTCTGATATGATACAAGGGATTATTTTGATCTTATATCTGTTGAGGTTTGCTTTTTGTCCCACTATATTGTCAATTTGTGAGAGTGTTCCGTGAGTTTCTGAAAAGAATGTATACTCTTCTGGGTATGGATGAAAATTTTTGTAGACATATATTAACTCCAATTGATTTAAGACCTCTGTAAGTGTCGTTATTTCCCTATTTAACTCCTGTCTAGATGATCTGTCCTTTTGTGAGAGTGGCGTGTAAATGTCTTCCACTATTAAGATATTGGGATCAATTTGTGACTTAAGCTTTAATAATGATTAATTTACAAATGCCTGTGCTCTTGTATTTGGAGCATAGATGTTCAGGATTGTGATGTTCTCCTGGTGGATTTTTCCTTCAATGAGAATGAAGTACACCTCCTCATCTCTTTGATAAATTTTGGTTGAAAATCTATTTTATTAGATATAAGGGCAACTATCCAGGCTTGTTTTCTTGGCCTGTTTGCTTGAAAACATTTTTCCAGCCCTTTACATTGAGGTAGTGTTTATCTTTTTTGCACAGGTGTGTTTCCTGGATGGCAGCAGAATGTTGGATCCTGTGTCCACAGAGATTCTGTTAGTTTGTGTCTTTTTATTGGAGACATGGTCTGTTGATGTTGATAGGTAATAATGACCAATGAATGTTGGCTCCTTTTATTTTGGAGTTGGGCATGTTAATGTGTTGCAATGTTTGTTTTCTTTTAATTTTCTACTGTGAAGTTATATATAAATACATATATATGTATATATATGTATATATATTTATATACATACATATATATATATATATATATATATATATATATATATATATATATATA
>NW_026596427.1:3844051-3846129 GCF_907164565.1 Psammomys obesus | reverse complement strand
ATATATCCTGTGTTCTCTTGGGTGTAGTTGATTTCTTTGGATTTGAGTTTTCCTTCTAGGACCTTCTGTAGGGTTGGGTTTCTGTGTAGATATGTTTTAAGTTTAGTCTTTTCATGGAATTTTTTTTCTCCATCTGTGTTGATTGAAAGCTTTGCTGGGTATAGTAATCTAGTTGGCATCTGTGGTCCCTTAAAATCTGCATGACATCTGCCCAGGCCCTTCTGGCTTTTACAATTTTTGTTGAGAGGTCTGGTGTGATTTTGATAGGTCTACCTTTATATGTTACTTGACTTTTTTCCCTTGTTGCTTTTAATTTCTTTTTTTCTGTAGATTTAGTGTTTATTACTATTATGTGATGTCAGTAGTTTCTTTTCTGGTCTAGTCTATTTGGTGTTCTATAAGCCTCTTCTATATTAATGGACATCTCTTCTCTAAGTTAGGAAAATTTTTCTTCTTTGATTTTCTTGAAAATATTTTTTGGACCTTAGAGCATGAAATCTTCTTTTTTGTCTATTCCTATACTTGGGGTACCTGCCTCTGCATTCTCAGTCACAGAGCATGAAAGTTCCTGCTTGTGCTTATCCTTGCCTCAATGCAGCAGCAGCCCTGGGTGGCCTGTACAGCCACAACCCCACCACAACTGCAGCTTTGGGAGGCTCGCCTGTGCCATTTCAGACAAGGAGTTTGGAAGCTCCTGCTTGAGCCAATCATGGAGGTCTCAGCCAAGCAAAGAGGCCCATGTTTGGGGCAGGGGACACTGCCAGGAGCCTCTGCTGAGCTGGTAGACCAGTGTAAGCGGCAAGGGGAAGTGTGAAGTGGTTAAATATTCGTCATTCTCAGATCCCGGAGATGTCCAAGGATGGACTAGATCCAAACTGGCCAAGCTCACCGGTCATCCCCTCTCACCAGGGAAGCCTCAATATGGATGTTCTGGCTTCAGGTGCCCTTCTGTTTACCAATTTTGGAGTTTCAGATCCTGTGTTCCATAGACATGGTGCATACTGGTCACTGCCCTCTTGGATCACCAGTGTACTGCATTTTTTTAATTGGATTATCTGTTCATATTTAAAGTTTTGGAGAGATCACTGATACAAGGCACACACTTAAATAAAGTAAAGGCAACATATGGCAAGCCTATAGATAACATCAAACTAGGGATGAAATTAGGGACAAGGCAAGGTTGCCTAATTTCTCTACATCTCTTCAACATAGTGCTTGAAGTCCTAGGTAGAGGAAAAAGTCAACTAAAGGAGATAGAAATCAGAAAGGAAGTGGTCAAGGTATCACGTTTTGCAGATGACATTAAGTATTCATTAGTGACCCCAAAACTTCTACCACAGAACATCTTCAGCTGATAAACACGTGTCTGGATGCAAAATTAACTCAAAAAAATTGGAAGCTGTACTATACAAAAAAGACTAACTGGCTGAGAAATAAATTAGGCAAGCAACACCCTTCACAATAGCCATAAATAACATAAAGTACCTTGGTGTGATTCTAACCAAGCAGGTTGAAAGACCTAGATAAACAAACAAACAAACAAACAAAAAACTTCAAATCCCTGAAGAAAATAATTGAAGAAATCAGAAGATGCAAAGATCTCCAATGCCCATGGATGGGTAGGAAACACGTAGTTAAAATGTACAGCCAAACAAAAGCAATCTACAGACTTAATGCAATTCCCATCAAAATACAACACAATTTTCTGTAGATCTCAAAAGAACAATTCTCACCTTTGTATGGAAAAAGAAAAAAAAATCAGAATAGCTAAAACAATCCCGTACAATAAAAGATCATCAGGAAGAATCTCCATTCAAGATCGCAAGCATTATTATAGAGCAATTGTAATAAAAACTGCATGGTACTGGCATAGAAACAGAATGGTGAATCAATGGAATCGAAGAGAAGACACAGAAATAAACTCACACATATAGGGATACTTGATTTTTAACAAATAATCCATAACCATACAGTGGGGAAAAGATAGCAAGCATCTTCAACATATGTTGCTGGTCTAACTGGATGTCTACATGTAGAAAAATGCAAATAGAGGCATATTTATCACCGGGCACAAAATG
>NW_026596427.1:3767989-3844041 GCF_907164565.1 Psammomys obesus | reverse complement strand
TATTTATCACCGGGCACAAAATGAAAGTCCAAGTGGATCAAAGACTTCAACATAAAACCAGACACACTAAATATGTTAGAAAACAAAGTGTGGCAGAGCCTTGAACTTATTGGCACAGGAAACAACTTTGTTAACAGAACACTAATAACACAGTCTCTAAGATCAACAACCAATAAATGAGACCTCATGAAACTGAAAAGCTTCTGAGAAGTTACGGACACTGTCGTTAGAACTAAACAACAGCCTACAAAGTGGGAAAGGATCTTCACCAATCCTATATCTGACAGAGGTCTAATATCCAGAATATATAAAGAACTCCAGAAGTTAAAAACCAACAAATCAAGTAATCCGATTAAAAATGGGAAATAAAGCTAAACAGAGAATTCTCAGTAGAATTTAATAGTAGAGAAACAATTAAAGAAATGTTCAATGTCCTTAGTCATTAGGGAAATGCAAATCAAATTGACCTTGGTATTTCACCTTACACCCATGAGAATGGCTAAGATCAAAATCTGAAGTGAAAAAAAAAAACACTCTGGAGATGCTGTGGAGAAAGGGGAACCCTCTTCCACTGCTGGTGGGAACAGAAACTTGTACAGCCACTTTAGAAATCAATTTGGAGCTTTCTCAGAAATTTAGGAATAGTGTTACCTCAAAATCCATCTATACCACCTCTGCGCATATATCTGCAAGTTGTTTAGCCATACAACAAGGACATTTGCTCAGCTGTGTCCACCCCAGATTTTCTAATAATATTCAGAATCTGGACACAACCTAGATGTCTCTCAACTGAGAAATGGATACAGAAATTGTACATTTGCACAATGGAATACTACTCAGCAATTAATAACAAGTAAATCATAAAATTTCCAGGCAAATTGTCGGAACTAGAAAAGATCATCCTGAGCGAAGTATCCCAAAAACAGAAAGACACATATGGTATATACTCACTTATAAGTGGATACCGGCCGTATAATATAGGATAAACCTACAAAAATCTGTACACCCAAAGAAGCTAAGCAAGAAGGAGGACCTGAGTAAGATGATGAATCCTCATTCAGAAAGGCAAATGGGATGGATGTCTGAAGAGGGGGAAAACAGGGAACAGGAGAGGAACGTACCACAGAGGGCCTCTGAAGACCCCAGCAGGATATAAAACCAGATGCTAAGATTCATAGCCAAACTTTGGGCAGAGTGCAGGCAATCTTACGAAAGAAGGGGACAGGACCTGCAGGAGGAGAGCAAATATCTGTGCACAGAGGTCTTTTCTGAGACTGACACTCCAACCAAAGACCGTTCATGAAGACAACTTACAACCCCAGCATAAATCTGCCCCATGGCAGTTCAGTCTCCAAGTGGGTTTCATAGTAAGAGGAACAGGGGCTCTCTTTGATATGATCTCAGTGGCTGGCTCTTGGCCCACCCTCTCCCTGAAGAGAGGGGCAACCTTACCAGTCCACAGAAGAATACAATGCAGCAAGTCCTGTTGAGACTTGATAGGCTAGGGTCAGATGGACGGTGAGGAATACCTCCTCTATCAGTGGACTTGAAGAGGGGCATAGGAGGAAATGAGGGAGGAAGGGTGGAATTAAGAGGAGATGAGGGAGGGGGCTACAGCTGGGATAAAAAGTGAATAAACTGTACTTAATAAATTGAATAAAATTATAAATAAAGTAAAGTAAGATGAAGAGAGCTGACAAAGCTGCTTCCAAGAATGGGCACCCTAATCCTTGCAAGGCTTGGTATGTTGATACTCTGTGAAATCAGACATTATATGAAGTCCAACATCCCGTGAAAAACTGGCACAGTGATGTTGACCTGTAATCTCAGTCCTCGGTGCTACAGAATTTGATCTCTGAGAGTTCAAGTCCAGCCTTGTCTACAGAGAGAGTCCAGCCAAATCTATCTATCTATCTATTTATTTCTTTATTTATCTATTTATTTATTTATTTATTTATTTATTTATTTATTTATCTATTTATTTATTTATTTATTTACTTACTTATTTATTATCTGTAAGTTCCAGGCCAGTCAGGTTCACAAAACCAGGGCTTCTTCAGCATTGAAATAACAAAAGAAAATACGCACAGAGACACACAAAAGAAACAAATAAGTAAGCAACAACAACAACAAAAAAGAAAATATACAAGCCTCTTCATAGAGTTCCCCAATCCCTACAGGCATTGTATGGAGTTTTTCTATGAAATCAGAGGCTATCACAAGTCAATTCTGCCCTAAAAATGCCCAATCTGTGCTGCTTACCTGTAATCTCATTAATCTGGGAGGCAGTTCCAGATCTCTGTTACTTCCATGCCCTGCTGGTCTACAAAGTGAGTTCAAGAGAGCAAGTACTTATTATTCATAAAAAACCTTTAGTGAAAAACACACACAGAAAACCAAACCAAACAACAACAAAGACAAAAAACTTCTCACAATTGTGAACCCTCAACTTTCTCAGGTATGTTGTGAAATCAGAGGCTATCAGATACGCAATGAAAAGGTTGGGCTCGGGGAGGGCCAAGATGGCAGCCCCAGGAGAACACCCTGTCTGAGAAGCAGGACAACATACTCCGAGAAACCAGGAGACTGAACTCTGGGCCCTAAAACAGCAGCTATCATGTTTCCCAGGTGAGGGGAGGCTCCCAAGGTGTGGGAATCGGTCGGGGTCCACTCTCGGCTGCCCAGCCAGAACCCAGAAGAGAACCCGGCTAACACGGGCTTTGGGTCTCCAGGCTGGTGCCTCAAGCCTACGTGCCCTGATCACTTTCCCAGGCTGATTGGTGGGCACAAGGGTGCCTGAGACTAAGTGTCCAGTCGCAAAAAAAAAAAAACCCACAGGGACAGGTCACCCAGTCTTTCCCTGGAAGGTCTCGCTGACCACTAGTACCCGCCACCATCACAACTGAGCTCCCGCCATGCATGGATAGCAGCTGCGTGCCCAGCTCAAAATCCCTACTCCTTCTTGGGAGGAGGCTGGAGGCGGCCAGCAGAATCTGCCACAGACCACATTGTCTGTACCCCAACCAGAGATCGGGGATGAGAAAACACAATCCTTTTGGGCACTCCCCCAAACGCCGCCATAACCCTGCCGCAGCAAAGCAGAAGAATAAAGAGGTGGACAGCGGCTTCACAGTGCCAGAAATCAAGTGCTGCCAGCTGCTCCTAGCAAACAAACTACAGCTCGGGATCTGGGACTGTGGTCATTCTACACATCCTGAGATTCTCCTGGGTCCAGCGCAATAAGGTCTAGCAGCAAGTTCTATCACCAGCGGCCCCCCACACCCCTGGCAGAGAAACCCCAGCTCAGGATCAGACTGAGAAGTCCCAATCCCTCCTGGCACTCCCCTGAGAGCACCTCCATAAGCTTGCCTTAGCAGAGGGGAAGGTCAGAGGGGAAGGACAGAGAGGCAGCCTGCCAAGGACACAGCACCCTCTCTCCAGCTCACCCAGTGGCCCCTAGGGAAGACACTCAACCCTACCTGGTACTCTCTCGGGACCAGCAAACATAGATTCTACGGCCAGGCTGCTTCTGGCAGAGAGATCTGGGCCCGGGATCTGGGATTGAGAACACTCAACCTAACTCTTTCCTGCGCGACCCCGGGGCCAGTCAACATAACCCCTCCTGGCAGAGGGAATGGACAAAGAGACAGCACACAGGAAAGGTGGACACAGAGTCCTGCGGCCACAGTGTCACAGAGCTGACTGTTAGCCTACCCGTGCACTTTCCCCAGCAGGAACAAATCAGAGAGTAGTGAGCAAGGGGAACCCCTTTGCATTCCAACTGATCCTGCAAGAGAGTGAGTGAGCCTTCTAGGGAGAGTTTGCCCCAGACCCAGGGCCTCTCCACAGAAGCAACCAGATGAGATCCCTGCCACCCACAGGCCTAGTGTGGGCATCATAGGGATTCTTGGGATAGCGACCCCAACACTGAAGCCTCTGCCTAGCGGGACCACCACTGTAATCCAGGCTCTACCCATTATGGTATAGAAGGAGATACTGAGACTCAAAGCCAAACTTTGGGCAGAGTGCAATGAATCTTATTAAAGAAGGGGGAAACAGAAAGTCCTGGAGGGAACATGGGTTCAGAAAGGAGATAAAATATTCTGGGCACAGGAGTCTTCTCTGAGATGGATACTCCAACCAAAGGCCATTCATTGATATAACCTAGAACCCCTGCACTGATGTAGCCCACGGCAGGAAGGTATCCAAGAAAATATGGTAATAAGTGGAACACGGACTGTCTATGACATAAATTCAGTAGTCTGCTTTTTGATCACTTTCCCTTGAGAGGGGTGCAGCCTGATCTGGCCACAGAGGAGGACAATGCAGCAAGGACAATGATTAAACTTGTGGTTCTAGGATCAGACAGAAGGGGAGGAAGACCATCTTTATCAGTGGACTTGGGGAGGAGTATGGGAAGCGATGAAGGGAAGAGGGTGGCATTGAGAGAGGAGGAGCAAGGTGGCTACAGATAGGATACAATGTGAATAAACTATAATTAATAAACAAATAAATAAATTTTAAAAAGAAAGACCTTTGTTAGAGCCTAAGCAACAGTGGTGTTCTTAAAAAAGTTGTTATGAATATTCATTTTTGGAGTTTTCCATTATCATTAGCCTTAGAACTTTTCTCTACAGAAGAGTTCATACTACTCTTTTAAACAGTTTTTCATTATATTAAAATTATTTTTATGGATTCATGGATTCTTATTATTCTTATTCTGGTATTATTTCTGCCAGCAATGACTATAATACATAGAAATAGCAGTTGAAGAGATGGTTAAGTGAGGCAAATATTTGCCTTGCAAGCATGAAGACCTGAGTTTAGATCCCTAGAAAACAGGTAAAAAAAAAAAAAAAAAAAAAAAAAGGAAAGTGAAAATGGGCTTCACGTTCTCTGTGGATTCATGTCTCAAAAATACCAACATCACCCTCTTGTTTCCAGAAGTCTGCACACACATGCGAACACATTCATATGCGCATGTGCACACACACGCACACACAAACACACATATGCACAAGTACCAACACCATACCTATTACTCATCCACACATAAAAGAAAATACAGTCTCAGCGTCCTAACAGTAATTCACTCAAATGTGAAGGTAACTAACACCATGACACCAATCAACTGCCTTTGTGAAGCTGCTCTCTTTTAGAAAACATTCCATAAAAATTTCTTATACATTTTGAAGCCTATCGAAAAGTATTCTGGCAGTTCAAAATTATCCGGTTTTTTTCTTCATAAAATTAGGTTCGTGCTTCATAAGTGACTAAATTAAATGGACTCTAAAAATATATTCATAGAGTTTCATTTAGAAAAAAGAAATAGGACATACTTCTGTCCTAAAGTGGTGGATCCGTTATTCATGTCCATGTATTCTTTAAACTCACCAATTGATTTCAATTTTGATTATATGGAGGGGGCAAAATTCTGCTCACTAAGGGATCCTGAAAAAACTTCAGGAGACTTGAGTTAATCTCAAATTTCAGATAACAATAATAATTTCTGTGGGAATTTATTTCTAATGTACAATCTGACATCTAATCATACTAAATGGTACTTGTTTAAAATTCAATTAGTCATACTGTTACTGTATTCTAACCTCTACAAAAATTTTGTCAGAAAAATGTTTCCAAGGTCTTGCAAATTTTTTTTAATTGCTTACATTAATTATATGTTATAAGCCCACAAGCTATGGATTACTTAGTTGAATTTTAATTGCTATTGCTTTTATTTTCCTTGCAGACTTTAAAGCACTGAGAGGTTTTTGAAGCCATTTTACATAAAGAAAATTACTTTCTGCTGATAGATCTCTACTAAGTATATTTCCAAAGTTGCACCAACTCGTAATATTCAGAAAATTTTGTGTGGGCTAAAAGATGGTACAGCCGGTAAAGGCGCCTGTATCCAGTCCTGACATGAGAAGAATCCCCAAAACTCACCTCCTCAGGTTGTCTTATTATGACATACACTCCCAATCCACTCCGCAAAAACAAATACCAAAATGAAAAAGAAAAAAAAAGAGAGAGAGAGAGAGAGAAAGAAAAGAAAACATGTGTAGCAGCTCATCTCTGTGGAAGTTCGAAAACTGCCGCGAAAAGAGAGAGAGAAAGAAAAAAAGAAAAGAAAAGAAAAAAGGAAATGAAAGGAAAGAAAACAAAATATAATAAGCCACCTTAAAAAACTAGAAGAAAGGAAAGAAAATGAAAGACAAATGTAAATAAAGAAAAATAAAAAAAAACGAGTAAGCTGCCTTGAGCAATCGGGATAGGTGAGACAGGAAGCTTTCTGAACCTCATCAGCTACCATAGTAAGTTCTATCACGTCAGCAAGCAGTTTCTAGTCCCCCCATTTTGCTTGTCTGCCATTTTACTTCGACGCTGTGGTGCGTTTGCCGCTTTTCGCTTCTACCTTTGGTTGTCTTACCGTTTGTCACCTCTTCTTTTGATGGTGAGCCTGCTGCAGGCTTTCCTGAAGACCTAGTGGTTAGTGACTTCCACAGTTCACTTCCAGGAGAGCAAATAGCCTTCAAAATGTCGTCCCAAGAGCAGAAGACAAACGCTGCCGGGAAGTCTGAGAACGAAAGCTGCGTGAGTGAGGCTTCTGGTGCCCTGGTGAACACAGAGACAATTTTTGATATCAAAACCACGGGTCCAGAAATATCTCCGACACCAAGCAGTGAGGATACTGGCACATGGGACAGCAGTGTTTCCAGCCCTCAGGGTACTGGCGAAAACGCTGGCTATGGTGACCAGGGTTACGACCAAGACGATGATGGTGGCGCCAATCTTCCTGACACAGAGGACTCAGACAATTTCGTCAGAAGTGTGGAAGGTGAGGTTATGGAACAACAAGGAGTTCAAAGCCTGCTTCCTCGCCGCCACCATGTGTCCGGAATACCTGAGACTGTGGAAGAGCAGGGAGTGGAAAACCCGTTCCACCACCAACTGTTGGAAGAAGGTGACACTGTGGATGACCAAGAAGAAAGGACTGAGGTACAGGAACAGCCAGGTGAGGAGAGAAGTGAGCAATGTGATACTGAAGAACATAGTTCACTAGATGAATGGATGGCTTTAGAGACATCCCCTCTCCCGAGACCTCGATGGAATGTCCTTAATGCCCTTCGGGATAGGCAGCTGGGTTCAAGTGCTCGCTTTGTGTATGAGGCCTGTGGGGCAAGAATATTTGTGCAGCGTTTCTCCCTACAGTATACGCTTGAAGGCCATGTTGGAAGTTTGAACACTGTGCATTTTAACCAGCGTGGTACACTGCTGGCTAGTGGCAGTGACGATCTAAAAGTGATCCTGTGGGACTGGCTTCGTCAGCGACAGGTACTGAACTTTAGCAGTGGCCATAAAAATGATGTCTTATCGGCTAAATTTCTTCCTAATTGTGGTGATGCTGTCTTGGCTATGTGTGGCCGTGATGGGCAGGTACGGGTGGCACAGCTGTCTGCTATGCCAAGAACCCGTATGACCAAACGTTTGGTGAAGCATGGGGGGCCATCTCATAGTTTGGCTTTGGAGCCAGACTCCCCTTTTAGGTTCTTAACTTCAGGTGAAGATGCAGATGTTTTCAGTATTGACCTCAGACAAGCAAGTCCAGCTTCAAAGGTGGTGGTAACCAGAGATGATAACAAGAAAGTGGGACTGTATACAGTCTTTGTGCATCCTGCCAATGTCTACCAGTTTGCTGTAGGTGGGAAAGATCAGTTTGTGAGGATTTATGACCAAAGGAAAATTGATCCGAATGTCAACAATGGAGTTCTCAAAAAGTTCTGTCCTCATCACCTTCTTAACTGTGATTTCCCAACATACATCACATCTCTGATGTACAGTTATGATGGCACAGAGCTCCTGGCTAGCTACAGTGATGAAGATATTTATATCTTCAACTCTTCTGAAAGCGATGGAGCCCAATATGCTAAGAGATACAAAGGACACAGAAATAACGCCACAGTGAAAGGTGTAAATTTCTATGGCCCCAGAAGTGAATTTGTGATGAGTGGTAGTGATTGTGGCCACATCTTCATCTGGGAAAAATCATCCTGCCAGATTGTTCAGTTCTTGGAGGCAGATGAGGGAGGAACAATAAACTGTATTGATCCCCATCCTTCCCTACCTGTGCTGGCATCTAGTGGCCTAGACCACCAGGTCAAGATCTGGGCACCCATAGGTGAACCTTCTATGAAGCTTACTGAGCTAAAAATGGTGATTAAAAATAACAAGATGAAACGAGAAAATTTTAGCTTGGTTCGCACTTCCCTGTTTGACAACCACTTGCTTTGGTTCCTCATGAGTCCTGTGACACAGGCAAATTACCAACGAAATTGGAGAGGTATTAGAATTGAAGTCAGAAGAGGAGAATTCAGTGATTCTTCCAGCAGCTCCAGTGAGGAAGAACCCTGACAAGTCTCACAGTGCCAGACATCGAAAGAAATATCCTAAGTCACCACCTTAAGATGGATACCACTTCAGTATGTGGGACTTTCAAAACCAGCGTGAGTAGTAGGTTTTTGCTGGCCTTCTGTTTGCAATGATTTACAATGAAAATGTTTCTATTTCCTCTCCACCTTCTCCCTCCCCTTTTACTATTTTGTTTTGTTAATCCTTATTACCCTGTATTCTACAAGACCATAGGTTTCCTTCGTGCTGTTACAGTTTACCTAAGGAATTGCCTGAACTGAGTGAAAAATTAGCAGTTGTGTAATATTCGTGTTTCCCCCAAAATTGTTGGACTAAAGAATATTCTGTAATTTAATTATAATATTTAGGTTTTTGTTATGAATTTTTATGAAATGATTCTGTTCTGAAGTAAAGTAATATAAAACAAAGCATTGTTTTGTTCTTTCAGTGCGGACCCTTGGTTATGCACACACCACACATTATCTCCTTTGGCTTTCTTCCACAGAAAAGGAAAAGAAGATGAAGTAATTTTTGTTCCTAATCAGATAAGGAATTTTAAAATTTCTTTAGTTTATTAACATTTTCTGAACCTACATTAATAATAAGGATTTATTTAAGCACAAATTGCTGAGAATAAAATATATTTAATCACTATGTTGTTTAATGTGCCATTTCAGGGTTTTTGAAATATCATGGTTTAAAAAAAGAACATAGAATTTCCTTTCAAAATTCTCTTGCATCGTTCTTTTTCTATAAGTTTCTCACCAAATTTTAATAATTCCTTTATGTTGAAATTGTAACATGTGCTATAACAGACAATTTTTATTTTTATCACAACACTTGACTAAAACTATTAGAACAATGCTTTCAATGGCTAGAGATAAGGGTCTGTGGTTAGAGTGGTTGCTCTTTCAAAGAACTCAGGTTGGAGCCCTAGCACCCACGTGGTGGTTCACAACTAGCTGTAACTCCACTTCTAAAGCATCTAACACCCTCTTGTGGCCTCCAAGGGCATTAGGCATGCTCTTAGTACACAGACACACATGCAGGCCCAAATAAAAATAGATAGATTTAAAAGAAATGAAAATATTGCAGTGTTTAAAACTGCAATATAGTTTAAAGGAGTTGAAACTGCTTTATTTTCAGTCTTAATTAATGTAAGAGTGGGGTAGTGGTTTAACAAATTCTATTTAATACTTCCTTTTTTTTTCGTTTTGTATATGTTATTGGGGTAAGGAAATGAAGAAAATCAGCTTCCCCTAAACTCCAATGAAGTATAACTCATTCTTCTTTCTAGACTAGTATTCAAATGGAGGATGTCATTGAATATCTTGGCAGTGTCTATCCTTCAATAATACTTCCTGAAATTGGTATTATGTCTCCTCATATGGGAACATGCAAAAACATGTTCACAAGGTAGACTTTGGAACAGTAGTTATCTTGACCAGAAGTTCACTGTTCATTGAGATTCAGAGTTAATAATAAGTGTCTGGGAACCTCGAAGCCGCTACATGTTGGTTTTCAAGAAAGGGCCAGCACAGATCCCAAAGAAACTTTGCCTGCAGAAACCAGCGAGTCTGAATGTTGCACTGTGGTTTAAAATAAAGCACACGGGTCTGTGGAGATGGCTCAGTGGGTAAAGCCCTGGCACCGCAAACCTAGGACCTATTTAAAACACCTAGGACTTCTTTAAAAGGTGTGTGGGCTTGACAGGTTGCCTGCATACTCCTGAATATGAAAGGAAGAGACAAAATCTCTGGTGCAAGCTTGCTATCCAGACTAGCGCAAACTGCTATCCCTGGTGATTCATTAAATATCGGGATGAGCTAGTGGGGAGATGAAGCTATATTATATAAATGCAGACTTGTTGGGAGCAGCACGGGAGGGGAGGTGGAGAGAGAGGGGAGATGGACCTGTAATGAAATGGGAGGAAAAGAGAGACACAAAAAGAGAGAGCAATCAGAGAGAGAGTGGGATGGGGAGAGGAAGGCAAGATAAAGGGGATGGGAGAGAGAGGAAAGGGAAAAAGGGCAGGAAGAACCAAAATGTCTGGATATTATAGGGAAGGGCCTCTGTGAGAGGGAACACTGCCCTGAGTCACAACACAGGATATGACAGCCATGCCCTGCAGCACTTAGGGAAGTAACATCTTAGCCATTTGTTAATAATAATTTGATAAGAGGCAGAGACATCTTTCATCTTTGACTACTTTTGGGTGACATTGTGGATTCTGATATTGGGAGGAGGGGGAGCAAACAACTGGAATGTTAGCCATGTCTGATCAGAGCTGGCTGTTGTATTTGCTGTCCAGGATATTTGAGACCATCTATGGCTAGGAAACTGTAAGCCCAGCTGAAACAGTCTGTGAGGTTTAGGCCTACGCACCTGAGTTCCAGATGTAGCTCTTGAGGAAACATAGAAGCTGACAAGATGCTGTAACATACATACATATTAAGGGAAGAATATGAATTTGAGACTTTTATACCCAAGGTTTTGATAGTTGGAGAGGGGTGGGTACCAGGACCTGGGAGAAGGGAACAGATCCCATACTCAGCCAAACAGGATGTTAAATTTGTGTGGAATCCATTTGTCCTGTGAGAAGTGTATTCCCTCAAGCTTACAAGAATCTTTTTGAGTTTACAAAAAGGAGACAAATTTTAGATATGTTAGCATTACCTCCAACCTTTATAATTTGTGCTTACCAACCTTAAAGCACATTCTCAGACCCTCAAACATTATCTTAAATCTTGAGACCTTATGCAGACTTTACACTTTTCTGAGTAAACAGCTTGGTTAAACTGATCTTCAAACACATCAGATACCTGACAAAAATTAAGTACCACAGAAAGCATAATCCAAGCAGTCTGTGAGTCGATTATTATGACTAAAGTTTACTCATTATCCAGACAGCCTTTCCACTAGGCTGCCTTAGTGTCAATGTCTTCAGGGGGCACAAGTCTTAGAGTAGAATCTGAGAATTATTATTATTATTATTATTATTATTATTATTATTATTATTATCATTATATTTAGTGTGTGTGTGTTTGTGGAGGAGGAATTTGGAAAAATGACTGACCTCATTTATACTAGGCAAATTAAGACAGTCAGCTCTCCTGGAGTCCTGTTTGTCCACAGTTCAGCAGAGGCCTTATCAGGAGGCCAGTTGTGCCAGGCTTGTCCAGTAGCACAATCATGTTGGAGTCATGTGTTCAAAAGTATCATCAGTGGTGGTACTTAGACAGAGCCACCAGAAGTATACATGGATGGGTGGAAGGTGGGATAAAGCCGGGACGTTTTAAGAATGAATTGGAGCCTCATGTAAAGAAAGTAGCCTCAGGAAGTGGAGGAGAGTGAGGGGAGAGAGTATGATCATCACAAGGCAAATGCAGTTTGGAAAAAAAAAATATTCCTGCAGACACCCAGTGGGAACATCTTCCAGCCTTTATCAGAATTCTGAGATTATGGAAGTGGCATCCCAATTCAATAATCTGGGACCAGTCCGTTTTGTGAGGAAGGGAGTGAGGGATAGCCTATGCTCAGACATGTTTGAGCTGTAGGGGCAAAAAGCCTCCTGTTTATTCCAGATGGACTCCCTCTAGTGTGAACATGGCTTTAGAGAGTGAGTCCTGGACACCACAGAGGAGTCACCTGGTGTGCCTTTTGACATCGCTGGCAGACAGGTCACACTCACTATGTACAATGTTGCATCAGGCAAAGAGGGAGGTGGCAGGAGGAAAGCTGTCCCCATGTGGCTCCCAGTCACCAGGTGGATACTGGACTTCTCAGGGCTTTAAAAATGATCTGATTGGAGCAGGCAGAGAATGATGAGGTATAGGGAGTGGCCCCTTCTTCAGATTCAAGGACACCAGATGAAAGAGCAGTGATTTAAGGGAGGGGCTACCACACTCAGAAAAAGGGGGAGATGAGGGGGAGACACACACACACACACACACACACACAAACACACACACACATAGAAAGAGAGAGAGAGAGAGAGAAAAGCACACAGCACAGAGAGAGGGTGGTAGAAGGAGAAGAAGTCAGGGGGAAAGGGAAGAAAGAAGAAAGAAAGGGAAAGGGCCAAAGAGCAGAAGGAGCCAAATTGTCTGGATTATATAGTGTGGGAGAGGGAATCCCTGCCCTTAGGTAGAGGGCAGGGGTTGTCAGCTATGCCCTGCAGCAGGTAGTGACCTAATATCTGGGTTCAGCAGGAAACCCTCTGTCTCCATAGAAACTGGAGAGTTGCTGAAGTTGCCGGATACAAACTTTGGCTCTTCACATGCAAGTGCCTACAAGTGTATTCACACACATATACACACATATATGTAAAAATATATGAGAGGACACAAACAGAAGAGAGTTATTAACTAAGATCCTGAGTTTGGAGCCTCCTTTAAAAATGGCTAGTATGCATGCAAGCAATATTAACAAAATTGGTGACTTCTAGTGACTGTCAAAATGATAAAAACAGACTATTTTGATACCTCCTTTCCTACTTGCTGTTTGTGAAAAGGTCTCTCTATAGACATTTTTACCCTATTAACATAGTTAACCTAAAATATTTCCCTGAGTTGATCTTAGATTGTTCTGTCATGATAGTCATGTGGCAAAAGCAATTGAAAGATAAAGTAGTGGCTCAATTTTCTTTTTTCAGAAAGTAAGAACAGATATGTCAGACTTTGTAACACATAGTTCATGCACATTGTTTCTCATATGTGGACTCACCCTTGTTTGTGTTGGGTATTACCTCAGACAACAAGTACTCCACATTTTCTTTTGCTCGCTTTATGAAAAGAAGAGCCTTCTTCTGCATAGCACACAGACAATACTGTATTGATCTGGGTTTGTGGCAGCAATGAGACATCAGCACCTGTTCCAGTCTTTTCAGATAATCTTCATGGATCCCTGTCTACAGTTGCTCCCAAAATCACACCCATTGCTTCTTACATATTTTCTTGACTTCAGTTTCTAATATCTGAAGTAAACAGAACAAACAAACAAGTGAATAAGAGCATCTTAGCCAGGGCTTGGAGAGATGCCTCAGAGCTTACAAATGATCTGGTTTCAATTCCCAGCACCCACATGGTGGCTCACACCCATCCATAACTTCAGTTCCAGAGAATCTGATGCTTTATTTATCCTCTGTGTACACCTGCCACACACGTGGTTCACATATACCACATACATGCATGCAGGTAAAATATTGATACCTGTAAAATAAAATAAACTCATTAAAACATATTTTAAGTGCAAAGAGAGCTCCCAAGGTTACGTTTAAACACAATTTAAAATACCTGGTTAAACATGTCTCACCCACAATGTTTCTGTTATTCTGATTGCACCTGAACTGTGCAACCTCCTCTCCCCTACAAGTTTGCAGGATACATTTATAAATTAGTGGGATTTGCATACTTACCATTTTGGCAAATTAATTGGATATAAAGGAAAACATTTAAATAAATATGTGAATACAAACATACATAATATTTTAAATAGATAGGTAGGGATATAATATGTTATCTATTCACATATCTTTCTCATCTGTAGAAGGAAAATTAAAAGTTAACTAGAGAAAATACATGGCACAAACCTGTTATCTCACCCCTTTGCAGGTAGCAGCAGGAAAATCCTGATTCCAGTCCTGTCTAGTGTGGATTAAATACTGAGGTCAAGGAAAGGCTGGGTATGTAGCAAGCCCCTGTCACAAAACAGAATGTAAGTATAGTTAGAATTGTATAGGTAAAAAGGGAGCTAGGGGGATTGGCTAGGTTGGTGAGAGCATTTGGCTTACTAAGTTTAATACAGGAATTCAAATCTCCAGCACCAAGCTGGGTAAGGGTACACATGACTGCAAGCACAGCATTAGGAGGTGGACTGAGAATTAGGAAGCATGTTTCCTGGAGCTTGTTAGCAGCTGCAGCAAGTTTCACGTTCTCTGAGAGAAACTATCATGGAGGGAGAGCAATAGAAGACATCTGGTGTCCTCTGGCCTTCACATGTGCCAGTATGTATATACCATACACAGCTTAAATAATAAATAATTTCACAAGTTTTAACAGCAATATAGTAGTTCTTGGAAAACTTACATGATTTTTATTTTTGGACACTTTGGTCCTGTTTATATATAGAGAAAGTTGTACAGACTAGAGATATATCTTTTGAGACAGTGGGGAAAACTACTTCAATTTAATAGTTTAGAGTACTTTATTTTAATTCCAGTTTGAAACATCTACAGGACAGTTCCTTGGAAAGTCTCATAGTCTTCATGTAATAGTATATTGGTCTCCAAATTATGTACAGAATTTAATTGCATAAAATTGTAACAAATTACAAACTGTACTTAAAAAAAATGAAGGACATCTGCTGGCCACATGTCCTTAAACGGAGAGGTGTGTGAGTGACTAACTATTGAAAAAAAAAAAAAAAAACAAACTTTACAATAAAGTATAATTGTTAATGAGGAGGCCAAAAAATATTGCAGAGTTTTTCTAGTCCTAAGTAACAACAATGTTTATGCTCCCATACTATGCTCTTAAAGCAAAACACAGAGAAATCACAGTCCTGTCTTTACTTCCTTGTATATCTGCTACCTTAATTTGTCTAAACTGCAGTTTCAAAAGTAAATGAGACTAAATCCACACTTAGTTTTTATATCCTGATAGAGAACTCAGTAAATACGGATATATATTTGCTAGGTCATGAAAATTTAGAGATGGACAGGCCAAGGTCACAGGAAAACCAGCATACCATTCTTATGTTTTTAAAATAGTTCAATGTATGTTAATAGCAACCTTATATGAACAGCACAGAAGACAGACAATATTAAAAACATATACTTGCATGAAGGACAACTAGGTTGGAAGAATATAGTGAATCATTGGAATCTACTGTATGATTAAAAAAAAATGCCACAAACACCATTTAGTTTTCATCAATACTAAATTTACTGTTTAAATAAATATAAATGCTGGAATTGTCTAGAAATTTTTAATACCTTTCTTATTATTGGTAAGGTCAAATTATTGAAATGTGCTCACTGAAACATGTTGCTTACATTAATGCTTTATACCTTGAATTGATATTAAAAATTCACAAACAAATAAAAATGGAAAAATTGCAAATACCTGACATGTATCCCTTGTTTTTCCACTCACAATCATATACTTAGTTACCTTTGGCCCCATGGAAAACTATCTAACATTCAGAACTACTTACATCACGAAGAAGAGGGAAAATATTTTGAGAATGAAGTGTTTCCCCTCATAGTAGAGTCGTAGGCACGTTCTACACATACTGGGCATGTTAGGTCGGTATATTTTACCATGATTTGTAAATGTTCGGTATGGATACCAACACAGGTTGGTACCTTCAAAAAGGCTAACCAAATATGACCCACTTCTCTCCTGCAAAACATCATAGCTGCATTCTGGCAGCATATATCTCTTTTGAAGTCCTAAGCAATTTTTCAAATCAGAGGCTAGAAGGAGTGCTTGTGAATCAGGAGTTTGTTGGTCTCTTTTTTGTTGTTGTTGTTGTTTTTTTATTTTCAAGACAGGGTTACTCTGTATAGACTTTGCTGTCCTTGGACGTACTTTGTAGATCAGGATGGACTCAAACTCACATAGATGCACTAGCCTCTCCCTCACATACTGCTGAGCCTACAGGCAAAAACCACCTCTCCTAGGCTTGTTCAGTGGGTAGTGGATGTCATATAGTATTTGATATCATAGAGCACCACGAAAACAGGCATGTTTGTAAGGATTAGGGCACACATTCTTACAAGAAGCTTTTCTATTTTTTATTTCCTTTTCCTTTTTTTGAGACAGGGTTTCTCTAAATTACAAGTTCTGTTTATCCTGGACTTGATTTTTTATTTTAATTTCATATTTTTATATTAATTATAGTTTATTCGTTTTGTATCCCATATGTAGCTCCCTCTTTCACTCCCTCCTAATCCTACTCTCCCTCATCTCTTCACATGCCCTTTTTCAAGTCCACTGATAAGGGATGTCCTCCTCCCCTTCCATCTGATGTTAGGTTATCAGTTTTCATCAGGACTAGCTGCATTGTCCTCCTCTGTGGCCTGACAAGGCTTCTCCCCACTCAGGGGGAGGTGATCAAAGTGCCTGTCACTGAGTTCATATCAGAGACAATCCCTGTTGCCCTTACTAGGGAACTCACTTGGATACTTATCTGCCATTGGCTACATCTGAGCAGGAGTAACATGGATATAACCTAGACAACCAGACTTTATTTTAAGACGTGGCTGGCCTGGAAATCACAGACATCTCTCTGCCTATGCCTTCCAGAAATCACAGAATTCACAGCCTCTGCTTCCCACAATGCTGAGATTATAGCCAAGGACCACCCTTCTTTTTTTTTCTGTTATTTTTGTTGCTTTGTGTTTTGAGACAAAGCTTCACTGCACCACATGTTCTAAGCCTCCTGGATTGGATGTGTAGGCAAGGATAACCTCTAAATCAGAGAGATCAGCGTGCCTGTGCCTCTCAGAATGCTGAGGTTACAGGACACCACCAGGGTTCTCTGCTTGCATAGTGGACAGTGGACTTGTCATAGCTTCTGATTTCATGGAGTTCCACCATTCCAGGCCTGCAATGACATGGTGTACATTCTTACAAGCAGCTTTTTTTTAATGTCATTCTTTCTGTGTTTGTTTGTTTCTGTGTTTCTTTCTGACTGTCTTTCTGATTGTCTGTATGTCTTCCTTCCTTCCTTCCTTCCTTCCTTCCTTCCTTCCTTCCTTCCTTCCTTCCTTCCTTCCTTCCTCCTTCTCTTTCTTTTTCGAGACAATATTTCTCTGCATGAAAACTTCTGGCTGTCCTGCACTCTCTTTGTAGACCATGCTGGACTCAAAGTCACAGAAATCCACGAATGCAACAGTGATTACTGACATTATAGTTGAGAACAATACTGTCACATTTTCTCTGGACAGTGGACTTCATATCATGTCTGATTTCATGGAGTGTCAACATACCAGGTTTGTTAGGATTAAAGTGCACACCATGGAAAGCAACATCCATCTTCTTGCAGTTTTTTTTTCCCCTTCTATCCTTAATAAACCCTGGTGGTCCTGGACTTTCTTTGTAGAATGGATGGCCTTGAAATCACAGAGATCTGCTGCTTGCTTCTGCCTCCCTGAATTTTGAGAACACAGGGAGCATCACTGCACTTTTGATAGCTTACACAGAGTTCCTGAATAAGTTGAGAGTGGACCAATTTTTGCAGGTTATTTGCTGTTGTTTGTTTGGTTGGTTTTTTGAGTGTGTATGTGTGTTTGTAGACATGGTTTCCTTGAATCACAAGTTCTGGCTGTCCAAGACTCACTGTAGACCAGGCTGGCCTGGAACTCACATTGATTACCCTGCCTCTGTTGGCCAGATGATGAGAGTACAGGAAATCATCACAGCTTGTGTTTGTAGAGTGGACTGTTGAGTTCAGATAGCTTCTGATTTTGTGGAATGCTTCAAAAACAGGCCTGTAAGGATTTGGGCAAACATTCTAGGAAGAATTTGTTATGTTTTGATTTTTATGCTTTGTTTTGTTTTATTTGTGTGTGTTTCCGTGTGTGTGTGTGTGTGTGTGTGTGTGTGTGTGTGTGTGTGTTTGTAATTTCAATGCTGCAGAAACCCTGGCATTGCCTGAAACACATTGCAGATAAGACTGACAGGGAAATCAGAGATATCTGCTTGCCCTTGCCTCCTAGAGTGCTGAAATTAAAGCCAAGGATCACTCTGTGCCCAGCTTGTTTGGTGGCCCCTTTGTAGCTTCTGAATTTACAGAGCACCACAGGAGGAAGAGGGGGCACTCTTGGAAGCACTTTCTTTTCTTTCTGTTCTTCCTTTTTTTTTTTTTTTTTGGTTTGCTCTTTGAGACAGTTTCTCTGCATTACATGTTCTGGGTGTCCTTGATTTGATGTGTATACCAGGATGACCTCCAACTCAGAGAGATCAGCCTGCCTATGCTTCTGTGAAGGCTGAGATTACAGAACACAACCAGGGTTGCCTGTTTGCCCAGGGGACAGTGGACTTGTCATAGCCTCTGATTTCAAGGAGAGCCACCATCCCAAGTCTGTAATGCTATGGGTGCTTACTCTTGCAATCAGCTTTTTTACTATCATTCTTCCTATGTTTCTTTCTGTCTCTCTCTTTTTGTTTGTCTATATGTCTGTCTTCTTTCTTTCCTTCTTTCCTCTCTTTCTTTTTCTTTCTTTCTTTCTTTCTTTCTTTCTTTTTCTCTTTCTTTGTTTCTTCTTTCTTTCCTTCCTTCTTTCTTTCTTCCTTCCTTCCTTTATTTCTTTTTCTTTCTATCTTCCTTCCTTCTTCCTTCCTTACTTCTTTCTTTCTCTCACTCTTTCTTTTTCTCTCTCACTCTTTCTTTTTTTCTCTCACTCTTTCTTTCTTTCTTTCTTTCTTTCTTTCTTTCTTTCTTTCTCTCTCTCTCTCTCTCTCTCTCTCTCTCTCTCTCTCTTTCTTTCTTTCTCCACAAGGTTTCTCTGCCTAAAAAGTTCTGGATGTTCTGGATTCTCTTTGTAGACCCAGCTGGACTCGAAATCATAGAGATCCACAACTGCATCAGCGAATGCTGACATTACAGGTGAATACCAATATGGCAGTTTTTCTGCGGACAGTGTCATATCATGTCTGATTTCATGTAGTGTCAACATACCAGGCTTGTAAGGGTGCACACTCTTGAAAGGAGCTTTCTTCTTCTCTGTTTCTTTCTTCTTCTTCTTCTTCTTCTTCTTCTTCTTCTTCTTCTTCTTCTTCTTCTTCTTCTTCTTCTTCTTCTTCTTCTTCTTCTTTCTGTTTAACAAACCCTCACTGTCCTGAACTTACTTGTTTGTTAGAATGGCTGGCATTGAACTCAGGGAGATCTACCTGTCTTTGCCTCCCTGAGTGCTGAGATTACAGGGAACATCACTGAGCTCATTGCACTTATGACAACTTCTGATTTCACAGAGTCCCATAGTGAGTTGAGGGTGCAAAGTCTGTCAGTTTTTTGTTTTGTTTTGTTTTTTTCTGTATGTGTGTTTTTTTGAGACAATGCTTCTCTGAATAACACGTTCTGGCTCTCCTAGACTCACTTTGTGGACCAGCCTAGCCAGGAAATAACTAAAATCACTCTGTCTGTGATTCCCTGATTGATGAGATTACAGGTAAGCACCACAGCCTGGGGATTTTCAGTGGACAGTTGACTTCTGATTGCCTCTGATTTCATGGAGTGCCTCCATACCAGAACTGTAAGGATTAGGTCAAAAGTGGGAAGCAAACATTTTTTTCTCTAGCTGTGGTTAGCTAATCCCTGGCAAGCTTGTTTTGTTATAGAATATTTAGTAAAAAATACTCTGTAGCCTTTACTTTGTGACAGAAATAAACAGGAGGTTTTGCAAAGTTTCTTTAACTTGTCTGTGATACCTTGGACCAAGTCTGCCATGTAGGAATGTCACCTTTGAAAACATGCTTAATTGTTTCAAGAACCCTGTCCTTGAACCAATGTGAACTGTGTTTGCTTGTGTTTAAAAAGGAATTGGAAAATGAACTTAGTGTTTTCAGCACTGACTGATAGTCCTCTCGAAACTATTCTAAGTTTTCTCTTTCTTTTAACCTGTAATTTCTCAATCCTCACTCTCTTGGTAGTGTCCTGAATTACTTATGGTTGGTATATCAGGTGGGGCCTAATGTTGATGCATGACTATGAGGGATCAAAGTGAGGGTCACAGCTGAAGAGAGAGTGCTCGGTACAAAAAAAAAAAAAGATAGATTGGTGAATAATCTTTGGGAGACATTGGTCAAGGCAATGGTCATAGGCTTTTTGTACATATGCTTAAGAATATGCTTTGTGCTAGAGGAGCTAAAGTAAGCCAGCAACAGTTGTTTAAATTTTTAAAATTTATCAAAAGTGTTTGTCCCTTTTTTCCTGAAATAGAAACAGTGAATCTAGAAACTTGGGAAAAGATCATTATGAAGCTTTTGGACCTGAAAAGGTTCCTGTAAATCCGTTCGGTTTATGGGACTTAGAGATTGTCTAGACCCTTAACATGAAAGAGAGAATGCTCAAAATCAAAGAAGCTGCGGCCGCTTTGAAGAATGATTTAGGACAAAGTAAAACCAAAGTGTCTGTGCCATCAGAGGATCTTTATACAAAGCTAATAGATAAATTACTATTGAAGAAAGAAATGGATGATCATTTTGACCCAGAAGATGAAGAGGAGTTGGAGGAAGAGGAAACTAAATATCACAATAAGGATGATTTTTCCCCTGTTTTTACTTATTAATGTGGCCAAGTGTGTGGAAAAAAGAAATACCACAAGAATATAAGAAAGTTGACTAGTGTGGTAGAATCTCTTTAAACACAATTGTGGAAGTTACAAAGGGATGCAGGAGGACTCTCTGAGCTCACAGGGAGAAGAGAGTCCTTGGGCTTTCAGTAGGTTCTGGGGGTGGTGGTGGGAGTCAGATGTTCTGGACTCCCAGTGAGAGTCAGATAACTCTCATTTAGTTTTTGAACTGGCATTGAGTTTCTTTGCCTCTGGTGCATGGAGAGCAAAATGATGCTACTTTAATATTTTGTTTTTGTCTCTCTCCCTGAGTGTCTTCTTGTATATGTTGTTTGTGTTACATTTGTCATTGTCTTATTGTGGATTCTGCTGTATTAATTGTTAGTAACCATGAACCAATCTTCATATGCTGGCCTTCTGTTTACCCCATAACTTAGTTTAGGTTTTAGGTTACTTTAAAATTTTTTGAGAAAAGCAGCTTCTATGGTCAAAGAAAAGTATCTCATTTGGTACAGAAAAAAAAAAAACCTGGTAAGCTGGCTCTGTCCTTGAAGGCCTGAACTTTTGCAGGTGAGAGTTTCCTGCCTGGTTTGAACTGGCAGGTGGCCAGCAGTGTCTTGTGCAGCCTGCTTTTAAAGGGGCACGAACAGCTTCTATGTTTCTCCAGTAAGCACGCTAATGGTTAATTCTGCTACAAAGCCTCAATGGTTATGAAAATTGGATTCAAGAAATAACAAGATGCTCCTCCCTTGAAATTACAGCTAAAGAAGTACAATTTTTTTTCTCTTTATATGTTTGCGATATTGTATATGTTTTGGTTGTAGATTATTGGTTATTGGGTATGTTTAAAATCTGTAACATAAAGTTACACAAAACTAAAGTCCAAGTGGATCAAATATCTCAACATAAAACCAGATACACTAAATTGGTAAGAAGAAAAAGTGGGGAGGAGCCTAGAACTCATTGGCACAGGAGACAACTTCCTGAAGAGAACACCAACAGCACAGTCTCTAAGAGCAACAATCGATAAATGGGACCTCATGAAACTGAAAAGCTTATGTAAAGCAAAAGGCATAGTCATCAGAACAAAACGACAGCCTACAGACTGGGAAAGGATCTTCACCAACTTTATATCTGACAGAGGGCTGATAGCCAGAATATATAAAGAACTAAATAAATTAAAAAGCAATAAATCAAGGAATCCAATTAAAAATGGGGTACAGAGCTAAACAGAGAATTCTCTGTAGAGGATATAGAATGGCAGAGAAACACTTAAATAGATGTTCAATGTCCTTAGTCATCAGAGAGATGCAAATCAAAACAGCCCTGAGATTTCACCTTACACCTATCAGAATGGCAAAAGTTAAAAACTCAAGTGACAACACATGCTGGAGACGTTTTGGAGAATTGGGAACCCTCCTCCATTGCTGGTGGGAATGCAAACATGTACAACCACTTTGGAAATCAATCTGGCGCTTTCTCACAAAATTAGGAATAGTGCTTCCTCGAGATCCAGCTATACCACTCCTAGGCTTATATGCAAAAGAAGCTCAAGTACACAACAACAGCATTTGCTCAACCATGTTTGTAGCAGCTTTATTTCAGAATCTGGAAACAACCCAGCTGTCCATCAATGGAGGAATGGATACAGAAATTGTGCTACATTTACACAATGGAATACTACTGAGCAATTAAAAACAAGGAAATCATGAAATTTGCACTCAAATTGTGGGATCTAGAAAAAATCATCCTGAGTGAGGTATCCCAGGAGCAGAAAGACACACATGGTATATACTCACTTATATGGACCTATAATGTAGGATAAACATACTAAAATGTTTGCACCTAAAGAAGATAAGAAAGACAACCTAGAATAAGATGATCAGTCCTCACTTAGAAAGACAAATGGGATGGACAATGGAAGTATGAGAAAACAAGTAACAGGACAGATGCTTACCACAGAGGGCCTCTGAAAGACTCTATATAGCAGTGTATCAAAGTAGATGTAGAGACTCATAACCAAACCTTAGGCAGAGTGCAGAAAATCGTATGAAAGAAGGGGGACTTGTTATGACCTAGATATGACAGGAACTCCACAAGTACAAAATATATCAGGGCACTGGGGCCCTCCATGAGACTGTTTCTACAACCAAAGACCATGTATGGATATGACCTAGAACCCCTACTCAAAAGTAGCGCATGGTAGCTCTGTAACCAAGTGGGTTACCCTAGTAAGGCGAACAGGGACCATTTCTGACATGAACTATGAACTCAATGACTGGCTCCTTTACCTCCCCCCCCCGCCCCCGAGGAAGGAACAGTCTTCCTAGGCCACAGAGGAGGACATGGCAGCCAGTTCTGGAGATACCTAATAAGGTAGGGTCAGCTGGAAGGGGAGGAGGACCTCTCCTAACAGTGGACTTGGAAAGGGGCAGGAAGGAGGTGAAGGCGGGACTGTGGGATTGGGAGGGAATGAAGGAGGGGACGACAGCAGGGATACAAATTAAATAACCTGTGATTAATCTAAAAATAAAAATTAAAAAAATTAACTTAATATTAAAAAATATTGTTGGAGCCATTCTAAACAACAAATGATATGAGCCAACTAAAGAAACAAGTATCCAAAGGTAATATGAAATTTGTTTTTGTCTTCTAAAAACATATATATATATATATATATATATATATATAGTGCATGGACACACTTTTGTTTTGCAAACATTACCAGCCTCAGCTCAATTTGTAGAATTACAAGCTGTAGCTGCAGTCTTCAAAAATTGGTCTCCTAGTAATGGGAACAGGGACTTTCTCTGACATGAACTCAGTGTCTGGCTCTTTGATAACTTCACCCTGAATGAAGAGCAGCCTTACCAGCATCCAGAATCTGGAAACAACCTAGATGCCCCACAGTGGAGGAACAGATTCAGAAAATGTGGTATATCTACGTAATGGAATACTACTCGGCTATTAAAAACAAGAAAATCATGAAATTTGCAGGCAAATGGATGGAACTAGAGTGAGGTACTCCAGAAACAGAAAGACAGACATGGTATACACTAACTAATAAGCAGGTATTAACCATATAATGTAGGTCAGCCATCTATAGACCTAAAGAAGCTAAAAACTAAGGAAGATACTAGGGAGGATGCTTAAATTTCCTTCAGAATGACAGACAGGATGGGCACCAGAAGCGGTTGAAGATAGGAAACAGGATGGGAGTCTTTATAGAGGGTCCTCTGAAAGAATTCACCCAACAGGTGATCAAAACAGATGCTGAGAGTCAAGGTCAATTTTGGGGCAGACTGCAGGGTCTGTTATGGAGGAAGAAAGGGGTGGAATTAGAGGGACAAGAACGGGACAGGTGCCCCACAAGGAGACCAACAAAACTAAGTTCTGAGCTCAGGGTGTCCTGCAGAGACAGATGCACCAATGGAGGACTATGCCTGGAGAGGACGTAGACCCACTCCTCAGAAGTGTCCAATTGGCAGCTCAGTCTCCATGTGGAACTCTGAGGGAAGAGATCAGGGGCTGCCTCTATCACATTGACTGCTCTCTGATCACTAGCCCCCTAGTGATGTGGCCTTGCCAGGCCAGGAGTAAAAGGATCCAAGCAATCTTAATGAGAGTTAATAAGCTATGGGTAAATGCCAATAGTGTAGAACTCCCCCTTTCAGTAGATAAGGGAAGAGGATGAGGGGAAGAGGGAGAGGGTAGGACTGGTGGAGTTAAGGAGTAGGCTTCAACTGGGATATATAGTTAATAAACTATGAAAATCATAAAAATGAAAAAGTCATATTCATGCAATAAGCTAAACCTTTGAATTTTGAGATGTTACTAAATGAAATTCTGGAACAATTTCATTCTGTATTTCCAATTTAGCATCCTTTTATTTATATTATAGGAAGAGTGTTTTGCTTTATACTTTTACTCATGATGTTGCTTTTTCCCCTGTGCTTTGAAGTTTTTCTTATGCAGACTTTGGTCTGTTAAGGGAGAAGTCCATAAGTTACTGCTTCAACACTCTGTTCATTCCCCTTTAAGCAGGATTGGATAGCTAAAGACAGGCAAGATGTCTCTGAGAAATATTCAGTCTAGCACAAGGCATGAATGATGGAATTCATGAACCAATGATGAGTAAAGATATATCTTTCAAGAGACAACCTAAGACAGGAAATCTGCTCCATAGCTATTAAAATATGATCTTTAAAAAATATATATATATAAAAGAAAGGGTGAAATGTGGGAAGCAAAACTTCTTTTTCAAGTTGGGGATAGCTGCTTGCCTGGCCAGCTTGCTTTGTTACAAATTATTCAGTGAAAAACATATACTTTAGCCTTTACCTTGAGACAGAAAGAAATATCAGGTTTTACCAAGTTTCTTTAACTTCTCTGTGATAACGTGGATCAGGTCTGCCATATAGGAATGTCATCTTTGAAAACAAGCTTAACTGTTTCATGAACACTGTCCTTGGACCAATGTGAACTGTGTTTGCAGTTGTCTTTAAAAAGGATTTGGAAAATAAACTTGGTGCTTTCAGCACTGACTGATAGCCCTCTCGAAACTATCCCATTTTCTATCTCTTTCTTTTAACCTGTAATTTCTCAATCCTTACTCTCTCCATCATGTCCCAAATTATCCATTCCTGGTTCCATCATTGGAAGAAGCTTTGCTTTGTTGTTGTTGTTGTTATTGTTTGTTTGTTTTCTTTTTGGTGTGTCTGTATCTCTGTGTGTGTGTGTGTGTTGTTTTGTTTTGTCTTGTTATTTTGATGCTTAAGAAGCCCTGGCTAGAATCTCCATGATGACTAAAGACAGTGAACATTTCTTTAAGTGTTTCTCTTCCATTCTATATTCCTCTACAGAAAATTCTCTGTTTAGCTCTGTACATCATTTTTAATTGGATTACTTGATTTGTTGCTTTTTAATTTCTTGAGTTCTTTATATATTCTGGATATTAGACCTCGGTCAGATATAGGGTTGGTGTAGATCCTTTCCCAGTCTGTAGGCTGTCATTTTGTCTGACAACAGTGTCCTTTGCTTTACAGAAGCTTTTCAGTTTCATGAGATCCCATTTATTGATTGTTGCTCTTAGAGCCTGTGCTGTTGGTATTCTGTTCAGGAAGTTGTCTCCTGTGCCAAATGAGTTCAAAGTTCTTCCCCACTTTCTCTTCTAACAGGTTTAGTGTGTCTGGATTTTATGTTAATGTCTTTGATTTACTTGGACTTTAGTTTTGTACAGGATGATAAATATGGATCTATTTGCATTTTTCTACATGTAGACATCCAGTTAGAGCAGCAGCATTTGTTGAAGATGCTGTCTATTTTAATTGTATGGTTCTGGCTTCTTTGTAAAAAATCAGGAATCACTAGTTGTGTGATTTCTGCATCTTCTATTCAATTTCATTGATCCGTTATTCTGTTTCTGTGCCAGTGCCATGCAGTTTTTATTACTATTGCTCAACAGTATAGCTTGAAATCAGAGATGGAGACACCTCCAGAATATCCTTTATTGTAGAGGATTGTTTTAGCAATTCTGGGTTTTTGTTTTTGCATATGAAATTAAGAATTGTTCTTCCAAGGTCTGTAAAGAATTTTGCTGGTATTTTGATGGGAATTGCATTGAACCTATAGATTCAATGCCAGGATGGCCATTTTCACTATGTTAATCCTACTGATTCATGAACATGAGAGATCTTTCTGTCTTCTGTTCTCTTCTTCAATTTCTTTCTTCAAAGAATTTAAGCTGTTTTTTTTTTTTTTTTTTCAAACAGGTCTTTCACTTTCTTGGTCACAGTCACACCAATGTAGTTTATGTTATTGGTGTCTATTGTCAGAGTGATGTTTCCCTAAATTCTTTTGTATACAGGTGGGCTACTGACTTTTTGGAGTTAATTTTGTATCCAGCCACTTTGCTGAAGGTGTTTATCACCTGAAGGAGTTCTCTGGTTGAATTTTTAGGGTCAATTATGTATACTAACATATCATCTGCAAATAGTGATACTTTGACTTCTTTCTTTCTGATTTATATCAAGACCTCAACATAAAACCAGATATAGTAAATTGGTTAGAAGAAAAAGTGGGGAAGAGCCTAGAACTCACTGGCACAGGAGACAACTTCCTGAACAGGCACTAAGATCAACAATCAATAAATGGGACCTCATGAAACTGAAAAGCTTCTGTAAAGCAAAAGACACTGTCCTCTGAACAGAATGACAGCCTACAGATTGGGAAAAGATATTCACCAACCCTCTCTCTGAAAGACAGCTAAAATCCAGAATATATAAAGAACTCAAGAAGTTAAAATCCACCAAACCAAGTAATCCAATTAAGAAATAAGATACAGAGCTAAACAGAGAATCTTCAATAGACGAATATGGAATGGTCAAGAAACACTTAAATATATGATTAACATCCTTAGTCTCCAGGGAAATACAAATCAAAACGAACATGAAATTTCACCTTTGGTACAGTGCTAGGTAGAGTCTTTCAGAGGTCCTCTGTGGTAGGCTCCTGTCCTGTTACTTGTTTTCCCCGACATCCAATGTTCATCTCTTTTATCTAAGTGAGGGTTGTTCATTTTACCCTGGGTCCTCTTTCTTGTTTATCTTCTTTAGGTATATACATTTCAGTATGTTTATACTATCTTATAGGCTTATATTAGTGAGTATATACCATGCATGACTTTCTCCTTTTGGGATAAATCACTCAGGATGATCATTTCTAGCAGTGAATCAAAGCAGATATTAAGACTCATAAACAAACCTTCTGCAGAGTGCAGGGAATCATAAGAAAGAAGGGGGAGTTAATATGACCTGGAGAGGACAAGAGCTCCACAAGGACCAAATATATCTGGGCACAGGGGTCTTTTATGAGGCTGTTTCTCCAACCAAGGACCTTGTATGGATATAACCTAGAACCCCTGATCAGATGTAGCCCATGGTAGCTCAGTATCAATGTGGGTACCCTTATAAGGGGAGCAAGGGCTGTTTCTGACATGAACTCAATGGCATGGTCTTTGACCTTCCTCCCACCCGAGGGAGGAGCAGCCCTGCTAGGCCACAGAGGAGTACTTTGCAGCCATTCCTGAAGATACATGATAAACCAGGGTCAGATGAAAGGGGAGGAGGTCCTCCCCTATCAGTGGACTTGGAAAGGGGCAGGAAGGATATGAGGGAGGAAGGGTGGGATTGGGAGGGAATGAAGGAGGAGGATACATCAGGGATACAAAGTTAACAAACTGTATATAATATTAAAAAAAATAAAAAATAAAAAGGTCAGTTTACACCCATCAGAATGCCTAAGATCAAAAACTCAAGTGACAACACACTTTGGAAAGGATGTGGAGAAAGGAGAACCCTCCTCTACAGTTGGTGGGAATGTAAACTTGTACAACCACTTTGGAAATTAATCTGGTGCTTTCTCAGAAAATTAAGGATAGTGCTACTCAAGATCAAGTTATACCACTGCTAGGCATATATACAAAATATGTTCAGGTATACGAGGACATTTGCTCAATCATGTTCATAGCAATTTTATTTCTAATAGCCAGAGTCTGAAAAGAAACCAGCTGTTCCTCAACTCAGGAATGGATGCAGAAAGTGTGTTCATTTTCACAATGGATTGTGACTCAGCAATTAAAAACAAGGAAGTCATAGAATTCTCAAGCAAATGGTGGGGGCTAGAAAAGATCATTCTGAATGAGGTATCCCATAAGGAGAAAGACACACGTGGTATATACTCACTTATAAATGGATATTAGACATATAATGTAGGATATTCATACTGAAATCTGTACACCTAAAGAAGCTAAGCATGAAGGAGGCCCTTAGTAAGATGAACAATCTTCGTTCAGAAAGGTAAATGGGGCAGACATCAGAAGAGGGAATAAACAGGCAACAGGAAAGGAGCCTACCACAGAGGGCCTCTGAAAGACTACCCAGCAAGGTATCAAAGCAGATGCTGAGACTTGTAGCCAAACATTAGGAAGAGTGCAGGGAAACTTATGAAAGAAGGTGGAGATAAAACAAAACAAAACAAAACAAACAAACAAACAAACAAAAAAAAAACAAAAAAACTAGAGGGGACAGGAGCACTAGAAGGAGAGCAACAGAATCAAAAAATCTGGCCACAGTGGGCATTTCTGAGACTGATACTCCAACCAAGGACCATTCTGGAAGATAACCTAGAACCCCTGCACAGAGGTAGCACAAAGCAGTTCAGTCTCCTAGTGGTTCCCCTAGTAATTGGAACAGGTACTGTCTCTGACATGAACTCTGTGGCTGGCTCTTTGATCATCTCTCCTTTTGTGGTAGCAGCCTTACCAGGTCACAGAGGAAGACAATGCAACCAGTCCTGATGAGACCTGATAGGCTAGGTTCAGATGGAAGTGGAAGAGGTCCTCCCCTACCCTTGGCCTTGGAGAGAAACATGGGAGGGAATGAGAGAAGGATGTTGGGATTAAGAGGGGATGAGGGAGGGGGCTACATCTGGGATAAAAATTGAATAAACTAATTTATTAAAAAAATAATTTAAAAAGGAAGCCCTGTTTTTTTTTTTTGTTTTTTTTTTTTTTTTGAAACACACTATGTAACAGGATGACAGGGAAATCATACATATCTTCTTGCTTCTACTTACCTGAGTGCTGACATTATATACAAGGACCACCCTATGCCCAGCTTGTTCAGTGGCTTTCTTGTAACTTCAGAATTTAGAGCGCTACTGTAGGAGTGGCAGTCTTGGGAGAAACCGTTCTTTTCTTTCTGTTCTTTGGTTGTTGCTTTGTTTTTTGAGACCAAATTTCTCTGTATTACATGTTCTGGGTGTCCTTGATTTGATGAGTAAAACAGGATGACCTCCAACTCAGAGACATCAGTCTGCCTATGCATCCCACAATGCTGAGATTACAGGACATCACCAGGGTACCCTGCTTGCTCAGTGTACACTGGACCTCTTACGGCCTCTGCATCCATTTCAGGTCTGTAAGAAGTTGGCTGCACATCCCTGTAAACAACTTTCTAACTTTATTTCTGTCTTTCTTTTTGTCTTTGTTTCTTTCTTTTTGAGACAATGTTTATATGCATAAAAAGTACTGGCCGTTTTGGATTAGGTAACATACTCCTGCATGTGGCTTTTATTTTGTTTATGTTTGTCATTGTTTAGTTTTAATTTTTCTGTGCTTCAGAGCCCTGGGTTTTCTGGAATCCTTTGTAAGATCATTCTGGTCTTGATCTCACAATGAACTGCCTTCCTCTGTTTTCCAGAGGTCTGTCATTAGAGGAGAGTACAACTCTGCTAGGCTTTTTCATTGGACACTTGACTTTTGATAGTTTTTTAATTTCATTGAGTGCGACCATACCATTCTTGTAAGAATTAGAGTGCAATGTTTTGCAGTTTGCTTTTTTTTTTCTTTGTGTATCAAGCCCTGGCTGTCCTGGACTTGCTTTGTCATCTAGGCTGCCCTGGAACTTACAAATATCCAGCTACTTATGATCCACAGATTGCTGTGATTAAAGGCATTTTCCAAGAGAGAGGCTTCTGTAGTCAGTTGTTTTCTGGGTGCTTTTCCACCAGTGGATTTGTTGGCAAGAGGCTTTCTATGAGCCTTGATATTGTCACCTCCTTATTTACCTTTTTTTTTTTTTCTGCTGGAGCTCAGAGAGTGAGACTATGTGTTGTTTTTAGAAAGAGGTGTTGGTACAGCAGAGCCTGCTTTGTAGTTGCAGGCTGGTGCTGGTAACTGCTATTGTGAACACCTTTTTTCTAATAAAAAAACTGCAATTTTTATTTTTTCTTTTATTAAAAATAAATCTTTAATTTTTTTCACAATTTATTTCTTTTTTTTTCTCTTTATTACTTTAGTTTTTAATATATCCTATGACAATCTCCATAGGATGTCTGTTTTTTATTTTTAATTATACTTTATTTACTTTGTATCCCTACTCTAGTTCCCTCCTTCCTCCCCTCCCAATTCCTCCCTTCCTTTCCCTTCTCCACACACTCCCCTTCCCAAGTTCACTGGTAGGGGAGGGTTTCTTTTTCTTCCTTCTGATCCTAGTCTGTTAGGTCTCATTAGGAGTGGCTGTGTTGTCTTCCTCTGTGGCCTGATAAGGCTGCTCCTGCCTCAGGGGGAGGTGATCAAAGAGCAGGCTAATCAGTTCATGTCAGAAGAAGTCCCTGTTCCCATTACTATGGAACCCACTTGGACACTGAAATTCCATGGACTACATCTGTGCAGGGGTTCTAGGTTTTCTCCATGCATGGTACTTGGTAGGAGTATGGGTCTCAGGAAAGACCCCTATGCTCAAATTTTTGGTTCTGTTGCTCTCCTTATGGACCTCTTGTCCTCTCCCCCTCTTACTATTATTTCCCACTTCTTTCATAAGATTCCCTGCATTCTGCCCAAAGTTTGGCCATAAGTTTCAACATCTACTTTGATAGTCTGCAGGGCAGAGCATTTCAGAGGCCCTCTGTGGGAGGCTCCAAACATGTTTTCTGTTTTCTTCTTCTTCTGGTGTCCATTCCCTTTGCCTTTCAGAATGGGGATTGAGCATATTAGCCAGAGTCCTCCCTCTTGATTAGCTTCTTTAGGTGTACAGATTTTAGTAGGTTTATCCTATATTCCATCCCTGATCGCAAAATGTACTATAAAGCAACAGTAATAAAAACTGCATGGTACTGGTATAGAAACAGACTGGTGGATCAATGGAACTGAATAGAAGATCCAGAAATAAACCCACACAATTATGGACACCTGATCTTTGACAAAGAAGCCAAAACCATACAATGGAAAAAAGATAGCATCTTCAACAAATTGTGCTGGTCGAACTGGATGTCTACATGCAGAAAAATGCAAATAGATCCATACTTATCACCCTGCACAAAACTATAGTCCAAGTGGATCAAAGACCTCAACATAAAACCAGACACATCAAATCGGTTAGAAGAAAAAGTGGGGAAGACCCTAAAACTCATTGGTATAGGAGACAACTTTCTGAACAGAACACCAATAGCACAGGATCTAAGAGCAACAATCAATAAATGGGACCTCATGAAACTGAAAAACTTCTGTAAAGCAAAGGACACCGTCCTCAAAAACAAAACGAATGCCTCAAGATTGGGAAAGGATATTCACCAACCCTCTATCTGACAGAGGGCTAATATCCATTGTATATAAATAACTAAAGAAGTTGAAAAGCAACAACTCAAATAATCCAATTAAAAAATGGGGAACAGAGCTAAACAGAGAATTCTCGATAGAGGAATATCAAATGGCAGAGAAACACTTAAAGAAATGCTCAACGTCATTAACCATCAAGGAAATGCAAATCAAAACGACCCTGAGATTTCACCTTACACCCATCAGAATGGCCAAGATCAAAACTTCAAATGACAACACATGCTGGAGAGGTTGTGGAGAAAGGGGAAACCTGCCTGCCTTACTTGTGGATCCACATGGAGGCTGAGCTAACAATTGGCTACATATGAGGAGGGGATCTAGGCTACACACCTAAAGAAGCTAAACATTAAGGAGGACCCTGGAGAGGATGTTCAAATATCATTCTGAATGGCAAACAGGATAGACACCAGAGGTGGTGGAAGAGAAGAAACAGGATGTGAGCCTATTATAGAGGGTCCTCTGAAAGGCTCAACCCAACAGGGGATCAAAGCAGATGCTGAGACTCAGGGCCAGACTTTCGGCAGAATGAAGGGGGTCTTATGGAGGAATATGGAGGGGACAGGAGCTCCACAAGTAGACCAACAAGGCTAAAATATCTGAATCCAAATGGTATTGCAGAGATTGAAGAACCAACCAAGGACCATGCATGGAGATTACCTGTAATTTGTATTTGTTTGTTTGTTTGCTTATCTCCTAAGTGTGGGCACGTTGGGGTTCAGAGAGCACCAAGGCACTGCAGTATAGAACTCAAATGTCAATTTGCAAGAGGTTTTTTGTTTTGTTTTGTTTTGTTTTTGTTTTTTGTAATGTGGTTCCCAAGCATGAGAAACAAGTTATTAGGTTTGGTGACAAGCACTCATAATACCATTTTTACTAATTTGTATTTTATTCTTATTTTATGTGTGTGGGTGTTTGGTCTGCATATATGTATGGGCATCATTTGTGTGCATGGTGACCTTGGAGGCCAGAGAGGGCATTAGATCATTTGACACTGGAGTAACTGATGATTATGCACTGCTATGCAGGTGCTGGGAATCAAACCCAGGTCCTCCAGAAGAGCAGCAAGTAGTGTTTCCTCTGACAGATCTCTCCAGTTCACAATATACTATTAAGCTGTGTTTTAGGAAAAATTAAAGGTTCTTTTGTGGTTTTCATTGGAAATTGGTTTAGAAGAGCAGCACATGCTGTTTGATTTAAAATGCAATTAGAATTGCAGTTTTACAATTCGTTTTATATTATTTATCTTGCTCTTTATCAGTCTGTTCATCTCTAGCACCATTCTCTGAACATTCATTTTTGGAAATATTAGAAATATGTTATCCTACATATTAGTAAACATAATTTCTCACTTGTTCTTCACAGAAAACTTCTTTAAAAGGAGGGAAACTCAAGTTCTCATAATTTAAACAGACTCTACATTTTTTTTAACTAAGAAGGGGTGCAAAGAGCATTCACTACTAAATTAAAATCTAACTCTAAATCTTTAAAGTTATTTTTAAATGTGCTGGGCCAGTGTCTCAGCAGCTAATAACACTGGTTTCTCTTCCAGGGAACCTGGATTCCATTCCCACCATCCACATGACAGCTCACAATTATCTATAACTCCAGACTCAGGAAATCTTATGCCTTGGCCCCTGAGCATACTGTACAAATGTGCTACACAAAGATATATGCAGATATAACATTCACACACAAAAATAATATTTTAGAAAATAAAATTATTTTCAAGTAACAAAAAGCCATTAATTGCTCAAGTAGTTAATGGAAAATATTTAACTCTTTCAGCAATAATAATTCTGATAATTTACCATACCAATATATATCACAATGTTGTAAGAACATAAACCTAGCGAGGGTAGAGGAGGCAGATCCATTGATAAAGTGCTTACCTTGAAGGCTTGACAACAGAACCCACAAAAACAAAAAACAAACAAACAACAACAAAAATAAAACAGATGTTGTGGCATGTGCCAATAATCCCAGTGCTTGGGAGGCACACAAAGGAGAATTTCTGTCCACTCAGAGTAGCCTAATTTGTCATCCCTAAATACCAGTGAAAGACCCTTTTGCAATAAGGGTCTAAATTTGATCTATAACCTTCAGGAACTCATGCAAATACATGTGTGCACACAAAACACACACCTGCTAAAACTTGTTTAAATAGTACACTCAGGTGTCTACAAATATGTTTCCAGGAAGAAAGTGAAATAACATCATCATTAAAAGTCAGAATTAAAGAATTTAATGGAGATCAATCTGTATAAATTACATTTTAAAAATTAAACCTATGTAGATATTTTAATTTTACATTTCATCATTAAAAAACAAGAGGATTCAGAAATGTTGCCATTCCAGAAATTTCCCTCATGTGCCTTTCCACTCATCATAGTACCCATTACTGGGAAAATTATTACTTTTTAACATCTAGGACTATTTATAGATTAGTTTTGCTTTTATGTGACTGTCATATACATGGAACCTTTTAGTGTGTCTTATGTTTTGCTTAAAGTATGCTACTTGGTGTAACAGCCAACTTTTGGTAAATTCAGAATGAAGTTTCTTATCTTTTCCAATTGAACTTTATGTGATTGCAAGAGTTAATGCCACATCATGGCGTTTTTCCCTCACTAGAAAATATGCAGAAGAATGTATTTTGTTTCAATTACTAATACATTTCAAATTAATATATGAAATAAAATTAAGTATGGCAGGCATAATAGGTAGCATGGCAATCTCAACATTTGTAAAGTAGAGTTTTGTAAAGGAGTTTAAGGCTAGACTTGTCTACTCTGGTGGTTTAAAGCAAAAACTTCTCGAGAGTCTCAAGCATTTGAGCACTTGGTCCTCAGAAGGTGGTGTTGTTCGGAGAGCTGTAGAAGGTGCAGCCTTGATGGTGGATATGCATCATTTCCAGTTGCTCTCCTTGTTTGTACTTTTTGTTAGAGATTTAATCCCTCAGCTTGCTGCTCTGCTACCTGCTACAGTGAATTCCTGCCATTTATGAACAGTCTCTCTGGAAGTGTATCCCAAATAACCTCTCCCTTTTTTAAGCTCCCTTTTGTCATGTTTTATCACAGCAATAGAAAAGTAATTCATACAGCTACACAATGAATATGAGACCAGCCTAGCCTACAAGAAACACTGTGTGAAGAATAAAAAATGTATAGCAATATTGGCCAGTATATAAAAGCTATTGCTTAGTATGCTTACCTAGGCTTAGTCACAGAAACTAACATAAAGATGGAAGGACTCCACAAAGTTGCTTTCTGACATGTACTCATGTACTGTGGCACATACACGACTCCAACACGTGCATCATACACACAAATTCACAATAATAATTAGAAATTCTAAAAATAAAGTAATAGAATGTTCTTAACATAACATGAAATACATATATGTGCTATGCATTATACATAGCTTTATATTGTTACCTGTAGTAAATAGCATAATGCTTACATCTGGTTAATTTATTTTTCTTTTCACAGACTGACCATATTTTGTGATGAAAATATTTACATAAGTTAAAAACAGTATTCAGAAGCTGTTAGATGAATTTCTATAACTATCTAGTAGGTTAGTTTGATATAGGCTGTAATGAACCTTTTTTGTTGATTCGTAATTATTTTTATCATGGCTCAAGATTACAGCATCCATACACAAGTGATACTAGCTGGACTAGAAGTTTAACAAACAGGGGTAATGTATCTTCTTCTTGCATTACAGGCGTTCAAGAATCTCTGTCCACAGGAAAGTTGGATGAGAAAATCTGTTAAGATATGCCCAATATTAGGTATTACAATCTCCATACAAGTTTCAGGATGTAGTCTTCTGCTTATTGCTTTGGGATCAATAAGCATACCATAGTGTTTATCTGTCACTTTGTGGTCCAATGTAATGATATTACTAAAGAGGGGCATATCCTTGTCCACCAGAGCTGATACTAAGCTCTGTTATACCAGAGCTTCATTGTCACAGGGACCTTCAAAAATCTTTAAGATACACAAATGCTTATTATTTATTTCAGTGACATAGGCCCAAACCCCTCCCATTCCCTTCCACTAGAAAATAGATTTCTGCATAGTGTGAGAACAACTGTAAATTCTCTTTTGTGTGTGTTGTAGAAATTAGATCTTTGAGAAGTCAAGTCCTAATCTGAGTGTTGTAAGACGCAAATTTATTTGGCTAGGAGGTCCAGAAGAGCTCTTAATTTGAGAGAATGGACCCCAATCCACAGTTTCTTACAACATTTATATGCTGTTGAGCATGCATGCATACACGCACACATATGGTTAATTGTGGGTTAGAATTTTAGCTTATATAACTGAGGACCACAATTGAGAGTTCTTCTATAGGCAGTCTGTTTACAGAATTGTAACTGATAATGTTAGAGCAGTACTTTGCTAGTGTCTGTTTCTCCAGAAAAGAGGAGTCTTGCCTGATTTAATAGATAAGTAGAATTACAGAGGCAGAACATAGCACATATTGTTTTAGCTACAAGAACAGTAAAAATATTACCTCATATTTTATCCTCATCATATGTACAATTCTAACAATAGCTATGATTCCAAGTGTTTGGACACCAAGTCTGAAGTTCAACCATATGAAACCTGGTTCTCATAGAAATCCAACCAATATGGACTTTGGAGTAGTTCAGGTGTACCTCAGGCTCACTCCTAGTGGCTGAAACACATATCTGTCTCACAAGCACACAGGTATCAGGCTCGGGCTTTAGTAAGCGTGACCTAGTAGAGTTCTAGTAATGAACTAGTACAGTTCTTGTTTTCCAGATCATGGTATTGGTTTCAGAGTAGGCATCATGTCATTTTGCCCAGCATTAAGGTTCCCTATGACAAGCCTGAAATGTGCTGAAAGTCTCAGGTTTGGACTGCATTTCTCCCCCAATTCCTCAGGGATTCTCTCTCTAAACTGGGAGAGGGTACATAGGAAACTCTTTCCTTCTTGACTTCAACTATACTTTTAATTTTCTTGTACTAAAATAAACCACTATAGTCTCTTATCTGATTTCATTAGCTCTTATGAAGTTATTTTAGTGTACGAATAGGTGTTTTACCTGCTCTATGGTGGGGAATGATTTATAGAGGACCTTAGCTACTACATGTTACATACCCTCTTCTTAATGGAAGTGCTGCTAATCTGTAACTATTGAAGTGGGAGGAATTCTTTTCATTCTTTTTATACAGTTTTGCCTTATCTACCAAAATAGGGGCATGTACAAGTGCATGTCTGTGTGCCTGTGTGTGTGTGTGTGTGTGTGTGTGTGTGTACTCACCTGTGTGTATGATTTATTTTTTCAGAGCATCAGACATTCATTTTATTACTCAAGATTATTGGATTATTTGTTTTCAGTGGGTTTCTTTACCTTCTTGTTTAGTTTCTATACATACTATAATTAATTAATTTACAGGTTATTTTAATAGTATTTTTTTTGAGTTTTTTAAAAACGTATTTATTTTTTATTTTATGTGCATTGGTGTTTTGCCTGTGTGTATGTCTGTGTGAGAGTATCAGATCCCCTGGAACTGGAGTTACAGAGAGTTGTGAGTAGCCATGTGTTGTGGAGAATTGAACTTGAATCCTTGGAAAAGCAGCCAGTGTTCTTACCGAGCTCTCCAGCCCAAGGTGTTATTTATTTGTTTGTTTTCTTGCTTGTTTTGTTTTAAATTTTCTTAAAGTAAAATTTGGTTATTTATATTTTCCTTGCCAAATTGATTCATTTGTACACTGTAACGTGTTCATATATTTGACCTCAGAAAGTGTTGTTTTCTTTGCTTTTTTGTTTGTTTCTTTATTTTATTTTATTTTATTTTTTTTGATACAGAGACTATCATTGAAGTTCTGGAGTTCTGCCTGTCCTGGACCTTGCTATGTAGACCAGATTTCCAGGAACTCACAGAGATAGCCTGTTGCTCTATCTCACATGCTAAGATTAAAGATGTACACCACTGTACCTGCTTTCATTGTTTTATAAACAGTATATCATCTCATTCATAATTTCTCACTAAAATTAAAGTGTCTTGAACTACTTATTAGAATGATTAAAACAGTCCATATTCGTGATAAAATATCGACGCTGGCAGCTTCTAGAATTACTCATGTTCCTGTTGTCAGACTTTACTTATTAGCTATAACTTATAAACCAAAGTTCCCTTTCAAGTTGCTCACTCCATGGTGCAGTTTAAATATAGTAACTGAATTCTCCCAAAGCAAATAAACGAATAAAAAGCAAAATGATAATAATAAAAATAATAATAGACGCTAAATCTTTTGTCACCTTGCCTCTTATGCTATCTGCATTTTCTCTGTACCAAAAATGAGTCAGTATACCTAACATAGTTTCAAAGACACAAATGTCAAAATAAGTGCCTCATTTAGATCTGTGCTAGAGGCTGTTCATTGTAGGATAATAGCATGTTTTGATACACCCCAGAAATATTTTGTAGTGCCAGTGAGATGGCTGTGGGTACAAGGGTCTGATACTAATCTTGACTTTCCTCAGTTCTACTCTTAGAACCCTTGTGGTAGATGGGGAGGGCTCAACTTGCATAAGATGTTCTTTGACCTTCACACATGCACAAAAGAATGTGTATGCTAGACCTCTGAGGCAACATAAAGAGATGGAAGGCAAAAAGTCTGACCTTCAACAGATGGGACTATGTTTATTAAGAAGGGGCAGTCTCTCATTCCTGAGAGAGGTCTACCAAGGGAAAAAGCTTGTTGTGACACTTGATAGGGGTGGTCTTTGAGGCTCTAGAATAAAAAAGAATGCTACGGCCACAAATCATGTTTCTCTTCTCCCTGAAATTGTTTGTCCAAAGGCAGAGAAGTTATTTTGAGAGACAGGCTGTCTCTATAGACATTCCTTTCAGTGCTGACCAATAAGGCAGTGCAAAGTCATTTGTACTATTCTTATGAATCCTGTGTTACCACCAAGTCACTCTATCATTCCAACCCTTAATGGGTGATGTGAATGGACAGCAGTTATAATGCCTCAGAAGATGGTCCATTCAAGGGGTCACAATGAAACTTAGCAGATGGCCAACATCCACAACATGAGTCAGAAATTAAAAACTGTACAAACTAATAGGAATGTTAAGAGACAAAGTTAATATAAGTTTTATTTAGGAAGGTTAAATGAAATTGTATGAGAGTTCTGTAGAAGGAAAAGGTCACTATAATTAGCTGTTTATGACATCAGGTCCCTGCATTAAGAACAAGCATGTGCTTCTTTCCTAAGATTCCCTGCACTCTGCCCAAAGGTTGCCCATAAGTCTCAGGATCTGCATTGATAGTCTGCAGGGCAGAGCCTTTCAGAGGTCCTCAGTGTCAGGCTCCTGACTTGTTCCCTCTTTTCTCCTTCTTCTGATGCCCATGGTCTTTGCCTTTCTGGATAGAAATTGAGCATTTTAGCAAGAGTCCTCCCTCTTGATTAGTTTCTTTAGGTGTACAGATTTTAGTAGGTTTATCCAATATGTCTATATGAATGAGTATATGCAGTGTGCATCTTTCTGCTTCTGGGACAGCTCACTCAGGATGATCTTTTCCAGATCCCACCATTTAACTGCAAAATTCATGTCTTTTTTTTTTTTTTTTTTTTTTTTAATTGGGAAACAGTAAGATCTGGAGAGGACAGAAACTCTACAAGGAGAGCAACAGAACCAAAAGAATCTGAGCACAGGGGTTTTTCCTGAAACTGATACTCCAACCAAGGACTATGCATGGAGATAACCTAAGACCCCTGCACAAATGTAGCCCATGGCAGTTCAGTATCCAAGTGAGTTCCATTATAATAGGAACAGGGACTGTCTCTGACATGAACTGATTGGCCTGCTCTTTAATTACCTCCCCCTGAGGGGGAAGCAGCATTATCAGGCCAAAGAAGAAGACAATGCAGCCACTCCTGATGAGACCTAATTGACTGGGATCAGAAGGAAGGAAAAGAAGTCCTCCCCTATCAGTGGACTTGGGGAGGGGCATGCATGCAGAGGGTGGAGGAAGGGAGGGATTGGGACGGGAGGAGGGAGGGAACCACAGGAAGGATACAAAGTGAATAAAGTGTAATTAATAAAGAAAAAAAAGAATAACCAAGAGTTAATTGGGTAAAAGTTGGAAAAGCCATGTGTAGAGGGTGGAGGGAAGGAGGGATTAGGATGGGAGTAGGGAGGGAACCCCAGGGGAATACAAAGTGAATAAAATGTAATTAATAAAGAATAAAAAAAAGAACAAGCACCTGGGAGTTTTGTAAAATAATCAGCTAAATTCAACACCCAGTTTATAATTTAAAAGAGAAATACTATCTTGTTGAGACATTTCTTACAGGATTGTCTAGATGAGTTTCCAAAGGCACTGCTTAGATATTCTGAATAATTTCCACAAATTGTTAGTTTTATGACAGAGTATCATCTAGCAGCCTCCTTCAATCTGGAAACATTGATAGTTAAGGTATGGACTGCGGAATGAGCTTTGGTTTAGAGGAAAAATTGAAAACCATGGGAAAAGGTCATAATGGCCAGTTGAACTGGCAGGTGTGTCCCATACCAGTTGAATGATAGACTTAGGTACCAGGTTCCTCTGTTCACAGCATCTTCATATGTAAGTTTGGGATAAATTGAAGGCAGAATAAGTGCTCTGTTGTTTTAGACAATTAGGATGTGTGTGCAGACTCCATGGTTCAGAAATGGGAAAGAGAATTCTTCTTCCTATCATGAGAAACATAAGGAGTAATTCATCTTTTCTATACATAAGGAGGAGGATTTTCAGGATTGGCCTACACAGATAGAGCTGATCAGAACTATATACATCCAGAGACAGAATCAGAAGACTTCTGGCAGATCTTATTTCCCTGTGCACCCTTATGGTGTATATATCCTATATCCATCATCTGTAATGATGGAGGCAATGTCCTCTGACAGGAAAGGTACTAACTACACTCTGGGGACATCTTGCCCTACAAACATAATTTAACCCAGTTTATTCAAGCATTCAATGTTTTATAAGCTCTTTTTAAAAAGTATGAATTATTTTGAATATTACATTAAAGAAAGTTTAATTTAAACATATTTTGAGTTATTTGCTTTAGACCTAACTTTGACAACATACACAGAAGACCATATAATGGGAAACATACATTGGTCTCTTCCTCCGAATTCTTCTAAATGAAAGAATGTTAAATATGTATTGAGCATGTCTACAAATATAATTCTGAGCATATTAAAGAATTTGATCACCTATAAGGTGACTAACCATTAATTTTTGTCTTAATCATTACAGTTATTTTTAATAGAACAGTAACTTTCATAAAGTTAGCATTTTATAATTTTATTCCTGATAAGTTTGAGCCTTAAAAAATATAATGATTGGAGTATCCATTAGTATCAAAATAAACTTTAAGCCATAGATACAGTCTATGAAGAGACTAGGAACCTCATTTTCCTGATACTTTTATAGTGTACTTTTACAAAATTTCACAGTTTCTTCAAATATTTACAGACCAGAAAGTTAGCAAAGACATAAATGATTAGACACGCATCTTTAAGTTAGTTTTTGTTAGCATGAATATACATTATAACTACGAATTTACAAATTGCATTGATCAAACATCTGTTATTTCTAGTACAATCCCCTGTAACCTTTTTTTACCAAAACCGTAACCTTATGCTTTATGCCCATTTAAAAATTTTCTCAAACCTAAATACTGTTTCTTTTTAATTTCCCAAATAAGAGTTGAATTCAAATCATATACATGGCACATTGTAGCAAATTATGATTATATGTACATAGACATTTAACTATTAACCCCTTTTCTTACAAATCTTAAGCTAACCTTTTCTCTGCATGAAACTGAACAACTTTTAAAACCATGCTTCTAATAAATAGTCTTTCAGATCTTGAGATAAAGAAGTTTATATTTCAGCAAGAGTTTGAAAGACATCCATGACTTTGAATGGGGGAATATTGTTTTTCAAACAGGAATCAAGAAATGTATTATGGGGGAGTATTCAGAAAGTTTGACATCTGTAATTACATTTAGTCATTTCAATTATATATATATATATATTTACTTTGATTAAAAATGTAAATACCATAAGATAAACAAAAGTACCAGTTACTAGAAATAGTTTACCTCTTAGATGTTCTCAAACACTTTTTGCTTTGATATTTTGATTTTCTTCTTCTCCCTATCACAGAGTCTTTGGAGGAAACTTTCAGAGAAACATGGTTTTGTTTGAAGTGGGCAAGCCAAATCTCATATCCACAGCCAGCTTTGCAGTGAAATAAAACAATATGTGACAATCTTCCAATATCATCCATGATCCAAAGACATTTGACTGAACCAAGTTACCTACAAATCCTTAACCAGGGACAGATAACGTGAAAAGCATAACAGGTATTTTTCCCTCTTATAAGGGCACCAAGTTACCAATAATATAAATGTCTGTAACCTTAAAAACCATTAAAACAGAAAACCGTAAAGGTACAAGCAAGAATATCCAGACTTGATTGGGCAGAAACAAAGGTAACCCATAAGCATAAGGCAAAAGAGTCCCAAGTAGAGAAGGTTTTCTATTTCAGTTAGAGGAAACAGGCTTGGAAACCTAATAGAAATGGCAGACATTCTGGCTTTGGAGTGGTTAAAAGTGGGAGCTGAGTGGCAGAGATGAGAAGGATTAAGGAGAGCTGAGCATTATATAGAGGAGGGGCTTTGGGATCATTCTCCATTACATTTTATAAAGTTACCCAAATCAATGTAGATATTAAAATTGAAAATTTTAAATTCAGGGCAGCAGTGGTCATTGTTAAATGTATATTGGGACCAAATTTGGACTAAGAGAGGAATAAATGTGACCAACTCTGAGGTCTCCCAAAGAAGAGTTCTTACTAGATTAGTCTGCAGAAAGGCTAAGGCTGTATAATTTGGAACCGATGACAAGTTCTGGACAGAATCAAAGTAAACAAACAAACAAAAATCCCAGCCATCCCCATGTATCCATCAGGTTTTGGACTGACCAAACATACCTGAGTGTATGAGGGATTTCTCCAAACTTAGTACCCTCCAGGACTCAAGAGACTACAAAGGCAGTGGAAAGGTCCTGAAACTTTTACTCCAGTGAGTCTCACCCTGACCACAGGAGAGTTCTGAAATTCTTAACTGAGCAAGGCTGAGGGGATGTGGAAAGCTCCCAGAACCTTTGACTTAGCACTCTGAAGAATAGGTAGAAGGAGCTTCTGTGAGACCCCGAGACCTAACTGGGGCACCTTTGAGCTAGGTCCCACCAGTTACCTTTTCCTGAAATATTGGTTGTGTTAGATGTATAGTCTGGTCAGATGGAGAATTGGCCTCTTATCTGGAAGTCAGTCAGAACCAAACAGAGGGGAGTAAGAGAAGAGAAATGTGCAGATGGAGAACCTGAGAGATACAGGTGGCCCTGCCAGACCCACCCGAACCAGGGCTGTTTAGGGGGTGAAAACATGGGAAGTTCATCTGGAAGGCTTTGGCTTCTAGGGGACCTTAGGATCATTTCCTTCCAAAGATTTAACAACAAATGTGTAAAAACAAAGATGGCAGAAAGAAACAGGAGTCTCAACAGATAAAGACTATTTATTAGTGTACACAGCCTCTCTCTCCCTCTCTGGTAATTGAGGGGTCTGCCAAGGGAAAACTGGCTGTGACACGTTATAGGACAGGGAAACAGGCTTGAGAATAAGGAAATTATGGCAGCTTTAGCCTACATTTCCCCACTTCTTGATATTGTTTGCCCAAGGCATTTTTTTTCTATCCTGACTGATAGGGCTGAGAAAATCATTTGTGATTTTACAGAAATTATGTTTTATCCTCAGAGTACTCTATGTGTTCACTTGAACAAAAATAACAAAGGAATAAACAAACAAACAAAAAAGAAACAAATAATGAAAGTATCCTAGGGCTGAGAATGTATTCAGTTTTTAGTATTTAATGTGCATGCTCAAAGCCCTTCTTACTAGTCATAGCAGTGCATAAAACAGGCATGGGTACATGCATGTAATCCCATTACTTGGGAGATGGAGGCCATGTCATCAGATGGCCAAGATTATCCTCAGCTACACAGTGAGTTTAGGGCCAGCCTCAGATACATAAGACACTTTTTCAAAAATGTGTTGAATTTTGTTTTATCTTATTTAATGTATTTCAGTATCTGATGGAATGGTGGCATATAAGCAGTAAATAAGTAAGCAAATAAATATGCAGCAAGTAAATGAGTAAGAATGAAGCCTATAGCTGTTGAGATGCCTCATTGGCCAAATACCTTCCTGCCAAGCCTTAGTTGGATCCCTGAAACCCACATGGGTGAAGGAAAAACCTTCCTTAAACATGCCTTGCACTCTTACCAAGATATGAAAATAAAATACTTCAATCGAATACATACCTTTAGCTATGCTTAATTAGCACATTATAAAAGAAGATGATTGTTGGTGTACTAACTTGTCTCCCAGTACTCAATTAAGTAGTAGCCAAATATAATGTAACCAAGAGCTGCAAAGTACAATGGCAGCGGACTTCCACCCATAGACACATGAGTTCAACTGAGTATTAATTCATCATCATCATCATTATTTATTTATATTTTTCTTTTAGATTTGTTTATTTTTTTATTAGGTATCTGAGGTTTTGCTTGCATGTGTACGGAACATGTTCATTTTAGAACTGAAGCTATGGATGTTTGTGAGCTACCATGTGGGACCTGAGAATTGAACTCAAATTAGCTATTTCCCCAGCCTCTCAGAGGTAAAGAATAAAGAAAGGAATGTCAGCTGCTTACAAAAAGAAAATACCCTTATTTCTGTACCTAAAGCTAAACATAATTTCACAGGCTTCCTATCAGTTACGTGTGATCAAGTAACAACAGAGACTAGGCCAAATAATATATTCTACTTTCAGACTTAGCCTGTAGAAATGTTCCAGATGCACTTTTCCATGCTCTTTTTCAGTTCTTATTAACGACCAGATGGAGGTGACCAGGGCTTATAAACAGAACAGGTGATTCTTCATCAGGACTCCTGACATTCTTCATTTCAGTAAATGTTTGATGACTGCTGACTTATTTCTTTGTCAAAATTACCTATTGAATAAATTCTTGGACCATCTAATTGTAACTTCAAACTTGTCTTATTTTTTTCTACAATTCTTTCTAACATGGTTACTTCAGGATAATTTATTTTCTTTCTATTTTTCCAAAAAAGTAGAGTGGATTAATATCTTTTTGGACCAGTGGTTCTCAAGCTTCCTAATGCTGTGATGCTTTAGTACATTTCCTCATGTTGGGGTGACCCCTACAAATTTATTATTGTTGCTACTTCATAACTAAGATTTTGATACTGTTAGGAATAACTGATATTCAGGATATCTAATATGTGACAACTGTGAAAAGATTGTTCAGCTCCCAAAGTATCACATCCCACAGGGTGATAAACTCTGTTTCAGATTTTAGAATGCACTGGGGAAAAAAAGTCAAGTTTTTACTGCATAGGAAAATCATGTGTTTAGAGATCATTTAGCTTTGATATGCACAAGGAAAAACCTAAATTTAATGCCTTTGAGATAATTAAATCAGGACCTTCATTCACTGATGTTTTATCAGTTTCTAGTATTAATTTCTCAATTGATTACAATATCATGTTCAATATTTGGGCCTAAAATATGAGAAAAGTAACTAGCTATTAAATCTGAAAAATATTTATGGTTGTGAGCCTAGCCTTTAACGGCTGAGCCATCTCTCCAGCCCTCCCCCTGATGGGGGGAGCAGCCCTACCAGGCCACAGAAGAGGACAATGCAGCCACTTTTGACAAGAACTGATAGACTAAGATCAGAAAGGAGAGGAGAACCTCCCCTATCAGTAGACTTGGGGAGGGGCATGCATGCAGAAACGGGAGGGAAGGTGGGATCGGGAGGGGAGGAGGGAGGGGCTTATGGGGGATACAAAATGAATAAAGTGTAATTAATAAAAAATAAAAAAAGTTAAAAAATAAAAAAATAAAGCATAAGATTCAGAAAATATTAACTAAAGAAAAACTTGTATCTCCTAGTACTTTAACCAATTTTTATAGTAAATAAAACAATTACACATATCAATCATCCCAGCTACACAAAAATTTAAAGCAGAGAATTGAAAATTCACAGTTATATTAAAGCCAGATTGGACGGTTTAGAGCATGACTCAGCATAAAAACAGCTGAAAAGAGATATTTGAATACAACTCAGTGGTAAAGCACTTGCTTAGAATACACAAGGTTATAGGTTAGAGCTCCAATACTGAAAGAGAGGAGAAGGAGGAGATGAATGAGGAAGAGGAGTAGGAAAAAAGTAACTCAAATTTCATTACAATAGTCTCTGTGACCTAATTATAGAAAGCAGGCTTTTTATATAATTAATGAAATGGGATTTAATATTATTAACTTTTATGTTTTGAACATTTTCCTATGAAAATATCTATGGCTAGTCATTCCAGTAATGGCCATATAACATGCAGGAATTTGTCCCCATACTTAATTACTAAAGTAGGATATACAGAAACCAATGTGTGCTAGATACAAACAAAAATACAAGATCTCTCTAGGAATGTTCATAAAACATGAAAACAGGCCATCAAAACTTAACTATAGCAGCCAGAACATCAGTTAGGCTGTATGAAAAATGACTGTTCTCATGTTCATTCACTGACTGTGTATGGAGCATTAGATAAACAATGAAGCAGATCATGACATTAATTCCACATTCCAGTCTAGAAAATTATTATTCTTTAAAATGCAGTGCTCAGCAAAATGATAGACAAAAGATTCAGATTTTTGTGAGGCCTATACATGCATTTCAGCTTTAACTTTGGTAAATAAATCGAGACACTAAATTTTAACTAGTCCCCACATTTTAACTATTGTTCAAACATGAAAATTAAGTGTTCATACCTTCCTAGCACTATAAAATTAGTCTCTCTTCTTTTGCATCTGCTGGACATTTTTATGACAGGCAAATGCAAGCAGGAAACAAAGAGCATGAGCAGCAAATAAGGAGGGACTACATCATCTCAAAGCCGGTTCCCAGTGATATACTTGAACCAGTAAAGCCATGCCTCCTAGATATCCCCAAACAGTCCACTAATTGGGAACCAATTCTTCAAGTACGCATAGGCAGGGGTCACTTTTTCATTCAAACAACCACACAGATTATCTCTTAAATATTTCACACAGGCTGCTTAAAAACAGTAGACATGCTGGAGACCTTGTGGAGAAAGGGGAACCCTCTTCCACTGCTAGTGGGAATGTAAACTGATACAACCACTCTGGAAATCTATCTGGCGCTTTCTAAGACAATTAGGAATAGTGCTTCCTCAAGACCCAGCTATACCACTGCTACGTATATACCCAAAGTTTGCTCAAGTACACAAAAGGGATATTTGCTCAACCATGTTTATAGCAGCATTATTTGTAATGGCCAGAACCTGGAAATAACCCAGATGTCCATCAACGGAGGAATGGGTACAGAAATTGTGGTATTTTTACACAATGCAATACTACTCAGCAATCAAAAAGGAGGAAATCATGAAATTTGCAGGCAAATGGTGGGATCTAGAAAAGATCATCCTGAGTGAAATATCCCAGAAGGAGAAAGACAAACATGGTATATATTCACTTATATAGACCTATAAGATATGATAAACATAATGAAATCTACACACCTAAAAAAGATAATCAAGAGAGTGGACATGGGGTAAGATGATCAATCCTTGTTTAGAAAGACAGATGGGATGCGCATTGAACATATGACAGGAGTCTACTGAGCGCATTTGAAAGACTCTAACTAGCAGTATTTTCAAAGCAAAGACTCATGACCAAACCTTTGGCAGAGTACAGGGAATCATAAGAAAGAAGGGGAGTTAGTCTGATGAGGAAAGGATAGGAGCTCCACAAGGACCAAATATATCTGGGCACAGGGTCTTTTCTGAGACTGACATTCAACCAAGTACCATGTATGGATATAACCTAGAACCTCTGCTCAGATGTAGCCTGTGGTAGCTCAGTAACCAATTGTTTTCCCATAGTGAGGGGAACAAGGACTATTTCTAACAGGAACTCAATGACTGGCTCTTTGGCCTCCCCACCCCCCAAGGGAGGAGCAGTCCTGTTAGGCCACAGAGGAGAGCTTTGCAGCCAGTCCTGAAGATACCTGATAAAACAGGATCAGATGAATGGGGAGAAGGTCCCCCCTATTAGTGGACTTGGCAAGGGGCACGGTGGAGAGGAGGGAGAGAGGGAGGGACTGGGAGGGAATGAGGAATCGGGACATGGCTGGGATACAGAGTTAATAAAATGTAACTGATAAGAAAAAAATAGAATTCAAAAAAAAAAAAAAAAAAACAAAAAAAACAGCAGACATGCCTGGTGATTCAAGACCAGAACAGTGCTACATGTTTTGAATACCATCCTACTTTACTATTATTCCTCACTACCAAACATGGAAAAAATGGAGCTACATTTTTTTTTTAAATAAAAGAATGTTAATTTTCCTCTTAAAGTTTTGCTTCTATTTTGCCATGTGCAAGATATTCTGTTGATGATTTTATACATCTAAATGCAGAATGGAATTTCTTATTTGTACCCTGAAGAAATTAAAATAAGGCATTTGAAGGAGGTAGCCAGTAGGGGGAATCTATTAAGGACAGTGAGAGCAAATTGATAAGGATAATTAGAAAAAAATGAAATAACTTATCCATAGGTTTTTATGGCATATAGTTATCAATTACAAAAAGTTGTAACTGATTTATTCACAGATTTTCATGAAAGAATTAGGTTAAATATGTGATTTTTACAATTACATTTTTGATCTCTTCCATTAATTTGAGTAATAAATTGCTGACTATTTTTTTAAGTTCCAAATAAACCAATTATTATTGGACTTCACAATGGAGACTATAAAGATTATAATGTAGAATTTGACCTACCCTCTTCAGGCATAGTAGCACTCCTTTTATATTATATGTGTGTGTGTTTTATAAGTATATAACTATAATAAGTTATATGTAAATGTGTATTTTTATATTAATTGTAAAACTACAACTTGACAAATAACGCTTTACTGAACATAATGTAGTAGAAGGTAAAACCTCTGTTCAAATAAAGCTAGATTTTAATGGAGAGGATTATAATACAAAAGTATATGTAGAAAATTATAATAAGAATATGTGAACACTACAAAAAAAGTAAAGCAGGTGAAGCTTTACAAATGATGACATTCCTCAGCAAAGGCATTCATCGAGATCTCTAAAAAAAAATTGTCATTTGAATACAGGAAGTTTTCTTACAGAGGTATTACAATGGAAGTTGCAGTACCAGAGAGGTAGCACAGGCAGAGTGGCAGAAAGTATCCTTGGAGGGGAAGGCTACAGCCAGACTGTGTAGCTTTGTAAAGTGATACAGTCCTAGTTAAGAGCTTTGTGTAACTAGTGAGACTTACGGACTTATGATACTTCTGTTTCTTTTGTTATTTAGTGTTGTATCTTTATTAATGTATTTATTTTTCATTTATTACAATTAATTCACTTTATACCTCACCTATAAACCCCTCTGTTGTCCCCTCCTAAACCTACCCTCTCTCCTTCTTCCCCTACCATGCCCCTCCACTGTTAGGGGAGATCTTCCTTTCCTTCCTTTTGATCTTAGTCTATTATGTCTCATCAGGAGTGGCTGCATTGTCTTCTTCTGTGGCCTGGAAAGGCTGCTCCCCCCTCAGGGGTAGGTGATCAAAGAGCCAGCCACTGAGTTCATGTCAGAGACAGCCTCTGTACCCCTTACTAGGAAACCAACTTGGAGACTGGGCTGCCATGGGCTACATCTGAGCAAGGGTTCTAGGTAATGTAAACTTGTACAACAACATTGGAAATCAATCTGGCACTTTCTCAGAAAATTAGGAATAGTGGTACCTCAACATCCAGCTATACAATTCTTAGGCATATATCCAAAAGATGTTAAAGTATACAACAAGGACATATGCTCTATCATAATAGCCATGATCTGAGAAAAACCCAGATGTTCCTCAACTGAGGAATGGAAACAGGAATTGTGGTAGATTCCCCAATGGAATACTACTCAGCAATTAAAAACAAGGAAATCATGGATTTTTTTAGGCAAATGTGGCTAGAAAAGATCATGCTGAGTGACATATCCCAGAAGCAGAAAGACACACATGGTATATACTCACTTATAAGTGGATATTAGACATATAGGATAAGCATCCTAAAATCTGTACACCTAAGGAGAGAGTTCAAGAGGGAGGACTCTGGGTAAGATGCTTAATCCTCATTCATAAAGACAAATGGGATTGATATCAGAAGAGGAAGAAAACAAGGAACAGGACAGGAGCCTACCACAGAGGACCTCTGAAATACTCTACCCAGCAGGGTATAAAAGCAAATGCTGAGACTCATAACCAAATTTTGGGCAGAATGCAGGGAATCCTATGAAAAAAGAAGGAGATGAAAGTCCAGGAGGGGAAAGGAGCTCCACAAGTAGAGCAACAGAACAAAACCAATCTGAGCACAAGGTTCTTTTCTGAGACTGATACTCCAACCAAGGACCATGAATGCAGCCCTGTATCGTTTAATCTATTTCATGGGGTTTTTTTTGTTTTTGTTTTTTCCCCCATAAACAGTGATAGAGTCGCTTCTTTTAGGAATGGCATCTTAATTTCAAGGCATATGTACTTCAGTAATAGCCAGCCAAATTTGCACTCTAAATTTCAGAAAAGTAGAATGAAATATGAATAAAGTGTGTGAACACATTCATTAAATGAGTAGTTTGTAGCACATAGATTTAGATTGTGTGCTGTGTTCAGTATCGAGCAGGTAGACAATTTCTCTTGACTTTATCACACTGTCTGACAAATAAGTCTTATACTATAGAAATACAATAAAGACCCCTTAGTAAAACAAACTGTGTTTTAAAAGTTTTTGGATCAGTGACATCAGAGTTGGTTTTCTACAAAAATATATGCAATTATCATTCAGTTGTAAACTACAATCTCAAGTACATAAGGAATTACAAATTAAATTTTTAATGGGATTGATGTTGTGGGTATTAATATTTATTATTGATTTATCTTTTAGTTAAACAGTGCTCATTCCTAAACTAGTTGTATACTCAAATAACCACACAGAGACTAAGATTTATTTAATTAACCTAGAGCACAATGCTGGGCAATAGTTACTTCATCCTAAATCATAAAGCCTGCATAGTTTCCTAACATTTAGATTTTACCCATTATACTTGCTTTTAGTCTTATCTTAGGTCCAGTTCATCTCTCTATATGGTTTGAAGTCCTGTCCTGGCTTTCTTGGCTCTTCTCCACCTTCCCCTCTCTTCCTTTTCCTCCCCTCCAGACCAGAATGTCTCACCCTATTTTCTCCCTTGCTCAGCATTTTGGCTGGTTGTTTTATTGACGATACAGACAACAAATTGTGGCATGTTTACACAAACTTGAGACAGATGATGCTTAAAATAAGCATCACAATGCAATATCTGGATTGAAACCAGATAATGGGTTAGAGAAATCAGCATCTGAATGAACAAAGGTAAATTGTACACATTACAAAATAACATTATGCAAACAGATTGATAAGCAAAATATCAGGTAATATTTTATATGATTATAGTGTGTCCAAAATTTGCCAACCATATTATTATTCTTGACTGATCAGTAGAAATTACTGTTATTTCACCTCTAAGTAATATTAGAGTAAACAATTTGGATCATAAAGAAATAATGAGAGATATCTTAAAAGTTTGCTCTTTAAATAAGAGATAGACATAATCATAAATGCTGCAAAATACATTATACCACATTTTTTGTTCCATGAGATAGTATCATGATATGGATATTCAATAATATTCGAATTTTATTTGTCTCACTAAATAATAGTAGAATAAAATCTTTTTGTATGCTTTTTTCCCATTCAAGTACTAAAAACTGTTACCATCAATTCTTCTAGAAGTACTTCTCTTCATTTCAAAAGTATAAACAATCTTTATGTTGTCATTTATACTTTTGACAAGGGATATATTTATTTACTTGGGTTTGGGGAATAGTTCTTTGAATATTTTGCCTATGTATATGTATTTCCTTACTGAAAATCAAGAAGAATATCAGCAACCAACGTAAGATTTTAGTCCATGTCTATCTGACTTTCCAAACCAGAGATAGAAACTACTGCCCTAATATGCCATTTAGTATGGATTTGTTTTTCAGCAGATATTAAGAAGGTGGAAAGAGGGTATTTACAAGAGAAGTGCAGAATGTTCTATCCCATTCTCTCTCTCTCTCTCTCTCTCTCTCTCTCTCTCTCCCTCTTTCACACACACACATACTAACACACACATACATTAACACTGAGCACATAAAAAGTGGTGTTTTATCACACATACACTTCAACCCAGAATAGCATAATTTTTCAGTCATAAATACAAGTTATATAAAGAACACTTTCACAGGTTTGGAAATGGCTCAGCTGATATAGTGCATGTTTTGCAAGCATGAGGACCTACATTTGATCCTCAGAATCCACATAAAAACGTGGCATTCTTGATGTAGTGAGCTTAATCTGTGGCTGTGTCAGGAGACATTATATCTGTTTTCTAAAAGGAGGTACTTTGAGTGTACTGTGTATTGGTTAGCACTGTATATAGGCAGAGCACTGAGGTATAGTTTCAGGATTGTGGGATGATCCAAATTACCTAATCTATTTGTAAGTTTTGGACATAGTCTTTTGGCAACCAAAGCTGTAGGCTTCAGAACCAGTGCATATACTGTCACTGGCCGTAATTCCCGAAGGATGGCCTGTTTATGTTCATTGGATAAGACATATATAGTTGCCATGTTTCTCACTGTGATCATGTAATGCAATTGTTCACTCTGGTATATTCAGTCAATCACAATTTGTATTCTGGTCTAACTGGATGTCTACATGTAGAAAAATGCAAATAGATCCATATTTATCACCATGCGCAAAACTAAAGTCCAAGTGAATCAAAGACTGCAATATTAAACCAGATATACTAAACCTGTTATAAGAAAAAGAGGCGAAGTACCTTGAACACATCAGCACAGGAGACAACTTCCTGAACGGAACACCAACAGCCCAGGCTCTAAGATCAACAATCAGTAAATGGGAACTTATGAAGCTGAAAAGCTTCTGTAAGTAAAGAACACAGTAGTCAAAACGAAACGACCTCCTACAGATTAGGAAAACATCTTAACCAACCCTCTTTCTGACAGAAGGCTAATATTCAAAATATATAAAGAACTCAAGAAGTTAAATAGCAACAAATCAAGTAATACGATTAAAAAATGGGGTACAGAGCTAAACAGAGATTTCTCAATAGAGGAACATTAAATGGCTGACAAACACTTAAAGAAATGCTCAACATCCATAGTCATCAGGGAAATGTAAATCAAAAAGACCCTGAGATTTCACCGTACGCCCATCAGAATGGCTAAGATCAAAAAATTAAGTGATGACACATGCTGGAGAGGATATGGAAAAAAGGAACACTCCTCCACTGCTGGTGGGAATGTAAACTTGTACAACCACTCTGGAAATCAATCTGGTGCTTTTTCAGACTATTAGGAATAATGTTACCTAAAGATCCAGTTATATCACTCTTAGGCATATATCCAAAGAGGCTCAAATATACAAGAACATTTGCACATCCATGTTCTGAGCAGGTTTATTTGTAATATCCAGAAGCTGGAAACAACCCAGATGACCCTCAGTTGAGGAATGGATACAGAAATTGTGGTACTTTTAAACAATGGGATACTACTCAGCAAATAAAAACAAGGAAATCATGAAATTTGTAGGCAAATGGTCGGATCTAGAAAAGACCATCCTAAGTGAGGTATATCAGAAGCAGAAAAACACACATTGTATATACTCACTTATAAGTGGATATTAGACATATAAGATGATCATACTAGAATCTGTATGCACAAAGAGTCAACTGAGAGGGTCCTGAATAGGATGCTCAATCTTCAATCATAAACCAAAACAGGATTGACATTGGAGGATGGAAGGGGCAGGGAAAGGAACAGGTGTCTACCACAGAGGGCTTCTGAAAGACTTTACCCAGCAGGGTATCAAAACATATGCTGAGATTCATGGCCAAACATTGGGTAGAGTGCCGGGATTCTTACAAAAGAAGGGGGAGATGAAAAGACCTGGATGGGACAGGAGCTCCACAGCAAAATTATAGAACCAAAGAAACCTGGCAAAGGGTTCTTTTGTGAGACTAATATTCCAGACAAGGACCATGCATGGCGATTACCTAGTACCCCTGCACAGATGTAGCCCATGGCAGCTCAACAGGGACTGTCTCTTACATGAACTCATGGGCTGGGTCTTTGATCACCTCCACATGAGGGTGGAGCAGCCTTGAGAGTCCACAGAGAAAGACAGTGAAGCCAGTCTTTTATTTTTAATTTTTTATTTAAATATTATTAATTACACTTTATTCATTTTGTATCCCCCCATAAGCCCCTCACTCCTCTCTTCCTGATCCCACCCTCCCCCTCTTTCTGCATGCATGCCCCTCCCCAAGTCCACTGATAGGAGAGGTCCGCTTCTACTTTTTTCTGAACTTAGTCTATCAGTTCTCATCAGAAGTGGCTGCATTGTCATCTTCTGTGGCCTGGTAAGGCTATTCCTTGCTCAGGAGGAGGTGATCAAAGAGCAGGCCAATCAGATTATGACAGAGGCAGTCCCTCTTCCCATTATTATGTAACCCACTTGGACACTGAACTGCCATGGACTACATCTATGCAGGGGTTCTAGGTTATCTCCATGAATACTCCTTGGTTGGTGTATGAGTCACTGGGAAGTTCCCTGTGTTAAAATTTTCTTGTTCTGTTACTCTCCTTGTGGAGTTCCTGTACTCTCCAGCTCTTACTATTTTCCACTTCTTACATAAAATTCCATACACTCTGCCCGACAGTCGGCCATCAGGCTTAGCAACTGCTTTGATAGTCTGAAGGGCAGAGGCTTTCAGAGGCCCTCTGTGGCGGGTTCCTAGGTTGATTCCTGTTTTCTTCTTCTGGCTTTCAGAGGCCCTCTGTAGCAAGTTCCTAGGTTGTTTCCTGTTTTCTTCTTCTTCTCTTTCCCTTTCAGGATAGAGAATGAGCATTTTAGTCAGGGTCCTCTCTCTAGATTAGTTTCTTTAGATGTACAGATTTTAGTGGGTTTATCCTATGTTGAATGTCTATATGAGTTATTATATACCATGTGTGTCTTTTTGCTTCTGGGACAACTTACTCAGGATGATCCTTTCCAGGTCCCACCATTTACCTGCAAATTTCACGATTTCCTTATTTTTCATTGCTGAGTAATACTCCATTGTATAGATGTACCACAATTTCTACATCCATTCTGCAGTTGAAGGGGATCTGGGCTGTTTCCAGCTTCTGGCTATTACAAATAAAGCACATACAAACATGGTTGATCAAATGTCCTTTTTTGTGTACTTGAACCTCTTCTGGATATATGCCTAGGAGTGGTATGGCTGGATTTTGAGGAAGCACTATTCCTAGTTGTCTGAGAAAGCTCCAGATTGATTTCCAGAGTGGTTGTACAAGTTTACATTCCCACCAGCAGTGGAGAAGGGTTCCTTTTTCTCTACAACCTCTCTAGCATCTGTTGTCACTTGAGTTTTTCATCTTGGCCATTCTAATGGGTGTAAGGTGAAATCAGTAAATTTAGTGATCAGCTGCTGTAACCTGTGTGTCCCGTGGTTTGGTTGGTTTTGTTAGGGATAACTTGTTGCCCCTTGGTGCAGTATCTGGGGGTTGATCTCAGGGTTCCCGGTCTTTTGTAGGTCTGAGATTGGGGCTCTGTGCCCCAGAACCCAAGGGGTAATCTGTGGCGAGTGAGTACTGCTCTCCTGGTAACAACAGGCTATCTGGGCCACAGCAGGTCCCTGGGATGGGCCAGTCTGAGGGACCTTTTCAGGGTATATACTGGGTTGCCTAAGTCTGTCCCCTTTGCTTTGTTCCTTGTTCCTTGTGAGGGTTTCTCCAGACAGTGACTCTAAGACTCTGGTGACCTGGGGCACACAGTTCTGTCTGTAAAAAGTAGTTGGTACAAAGCAGGTCTCTGGGTTGGCGCTGCGCACGCCTGCCTGCTAGTCTGAGGGAGCTGGGTTCCCAATAACTCTATGCTACTCGCTTGGGCCTGGATCCGTGATGGCTGGTTGTCCTTGCCAGTCTGGGGTCTGTGGTCTGCGAGACTTTCCCCAGACAAAGTCTAGGTGACCCACGCAGCATGGTTTCCTTCCTTCCCTGTTGGGCCCTCTCTGGACAAGGATTCCCAGTCTCTGTTGCACTTGGGCGCGCAGCTCCTCTGTACTGGAGAGCTGGGCATGTAGCCACTCCATGGTGGCGGTGGGAGCTCAGTTGTGATGGCGACAGGTGCTCGTGGTCTGTGAGACTCCTTCCAGGGAAAGACTGGGTGACACATGACCAGAGTCGCAACTTTCCTACCTCGTGGGGTTTTCTTGCGACTGGGACTCTCAGTCTCTGTCATCCTTGTGCCCACTGATCAGCCTGGGAAAGTGATTGGGACACGCAGGCATTCGGAAGCCAGCCTTGATGAGACCTGATAGACTAGGGTAGGATAGTCCTCCCCCATCATTCGACTGGGGGAGGAGCATGGGGATGAGGAGGGAGGGAGGGTAGGATTGGGAGGTGATGAGGAAGGTGCTGCTGCTGGGACTCAAGGTGAATGAGCTCTAATTAACAGAAATAAAATAAAAAAATATTACATTAGTTTTTTGAGATTATAATTACATCTTTCCCCTCTTTTCTTTGAACTCTACTAATCCAGCCATATGTTCCCCCTTGCTCTCTTTCAAATCCATGACCTCTTATAAAAATTGTGTTACATACATATAATACATGAATATATGTATGCATAAATTCAGATATACAAACTGTTCTGTCTGTATTAATTCATTTGTATGTTTTGTTTGTGTGTTTGCTTTAGGCCCTTTACACTGTCTTTACAGCATAGAGTCAGAGAATCTTTTCTAGCCCAACAAGAATGTAGCAACCATAACTAAGTTCTAAAACAAGAGCAGCAAAATCCTGTTTGGGACTACTACTGATTCTTAAACCCTTTATGGTTCCTTGTCCTTAGTGAGACCCTATTTCCACCCTTTCTAAGCCTTAGTCTACATTTTGTACCCTCAGCACTGTCAGAGATTCACTCCCATTTATCCTATATCATAGATGGGAAGGTTATCTTTTCTAAGAAATAACCTATGGCTCTCTCATGTCCACAGAAAGTCCAATGGCATTATATAACACTGAACACTAGTTTACATTGCAAGCCCTCAGGACATCTTTTAATTCTACCAGAGCTAGGCAAATGTTAGTCATCACCACCTTACAGAGGTGGCAGATCAAAATCCCTGAGGTCTCTTGCTCAGGGTAAGCCTCTACCTAAGTTTCATCAGATCCCTAATGTGGGGTGGGTTGCCCCACCTCATGGAGTTCTATATACTGATAGGCTGTTATGATTGTCAGTCTAAGGCCTTTTAAAGGGGCAGATATCCTCCCTACCACACTGTTAGTACCTAGTAGCATCTACAACCACTTTTGTTGTCTTCCACTACTGTAATCACCATCATCCCAAATGCTCCCCTGTGTATTGCCCTTGCTCAAGCATCTGAAACTGCTTCCCAGAAGCTCAGTTTTGAAAAGAATAAACATCATTTCTCAAACACTTCATTTTGTTATTTAATTTTAAATTATGTCAGATATGCCACTGGCTTTATAGATCAATTGTGTGTCATACTTGTTGCTGGAATTATTATTTTACTTCTACAGACCAATTTAAAATTCATCTGCTTCTCACTGTATTTACATTGAGGGAAATTATTGTTTGTTCTTGAAATCATTGTTATATTAAACAATCAATAAAATTATAGCTTAATGGTAATTTATAAATTTACATGTTACAGAAATGAAACATTTTTCTTTATGATTTGGATGTTATTGGTGGCAAAATTGTATTTGTGAACAACAAATAAACAATTATATTTTTCTTTTCACTGAAATTAACAGTAACTTGAAAATTTAAAACAGTATTGATTATACTTATATAGTTAAATTTGCCTATATAAGTATCAAAAGCTTTGGAAGTTACACTGTGAGAGGTAAAATTGGTTGGCTAAGGATTGCAATATTTAGTAGCTATCATCTATAAGAAGTGCTCTAAGCATTAAGAGGAATGAAGCAAATTATCATTATTACTTGACTTCTTTTCCATGCTTTATCCTACATAACACAGAGGAAAGGACAAGAAAAGCTTTGTGAAATCTGAGTTCTGTCAATATCTATGAGATAAACTTGTTCCTGTTGAGCTTACTAAGATAGTTTAACTACAAAGGAGTGAAACAGATTATAAAAATTTTCTATGTAATGAAAAATTGGGTTTTGAAACAAGTGGTTAAATGACAAACATCTTCTATAACTTTCTTATACTTATACCAGCTTTCTTTACTTCAAATATTGGCTGTACCAATAATTTGCAGTTTGACCTCTCTCTGTCTATATATCGTCTGTAAAATGGGAATGATAATATCCCTTTGTAGTTTTCAGTGTGAAATAAGTTACTAAAGGGTATGAAGCACTGAGAACTGTATCTGGCAATTATAAAATGTTCTTTAAGTATCTTTTAGGATTATTATGTTATCTTAATTTGTTAACTGTTCACATCACTCTACTTCCAAGAGAATTACTCAGGGGTTGTTATATGCACACAAAAATTACATAATCAAGACATATAAAAAGGAAATAAAACAAGATAAATATCCTTAATAAGGCTTTTAGAAGTTTTTCCAGTGTTTATTGAATATTCTCCCCATCTAACTTCAATCATATCTAGGTAAATGGAGGCATTTTCTTACATTTAGTCCTAAAAGCTAAGTTTTGTTTTTGTTAATCTAATTAAAATACAGAAAATATATTTAGCAAAAATTTAAAGGGCCATTCTTAAATGCTCTTATGTATCTTTTTCTATACACAAACAATGTAATATGTCATAATACTTTATACAATAATCATGAATTATCTTCAATTTTCTTACCTATTCTAACTTCAAGGTATTAGAAGTTAATAAAGGCTTAACTAATACAGGCAATTGATAGTAGCTTTATTCATAATATCGAAAATCTGGAAACAACCTAGATGTCCTTCATCGGAGGAATGTATACAGAAAGTATGCTACATTTACACAATGGAATACTACTACACAGCAATTAAAACAAGGAAATCATGAAATTTGCAGGCAAATGGTGGGATCAAGAAAAGATCATCTTGAGTGAGATAACCCAGAAGAAAGACACACGTAAGATATACTCACTCATAAACGGATATTAGCTATATAATATAGGGTGAACATATTAAAATCTATAGTCCTAAAGAAGCTAAACAAAAAAGGAAGATGCTAGGGAAGATGTTTAATCCTTATTTCCAAGGCAAACAGGATAGGCATCAGAAACAGGAGAAGACAGGGAACGTGACAGGAGACTTCCAAAGAGGTCCTCTGAAAGACTCTACCCAGAAGGGTATTGAAACAGATGCTGAGACTTATACCCAAACTTTGGGCAGAGTGCAGGGAATCTTATGGAAGAACGGGGAAATCAAAAGACCTGGAAGAGACAGGAGCTCCACAAGGAGTCCAACAGAGCCAAAATTTCTGGGCCCAGGGAGTCCTGCAGAGACTGATGCATCAACCAAGGACTATGCATGGAGAGGGCGTAGACGCTGTGATCAGATGTACCCCAGATTTCTATTTCTAACATTTTTCAGGACCAGATGTGTAAAATAATTTCTTATTTTGTCTAGCAAAATGTCAAATGAATGTAGATGATTCATGTAATGAACTTAATACAAAAATGCACTTTTACTAAAGAATAATGACATTTTCATCTTCTATGACAGAAGGAAACATGATCATATCAAGTGCTTTCTAAACTCCAGATTATTACAACATTTTGGAGATGTTTTTGAGTGCATTTCTAGGAAGGGCATTCAATATTTGTTGAATGTATCTTTTCAGAAAGGTTGTACTTATGAATACCCCTACAAGAAGCAAAATGTGTACATCAACAAAACTGTGATTATAACTTTAATATTTGCTAATGTGATTATCCTAAATGCTACTAAATGACTATTGCTTTTACTGTTGAAGACAAGGTCTTGCTCTGTAGCCCAAAGTAGTCTGAAACTCCTCCTTTCTCGGCCTTCTTATTGCCTGCTTTATAGAAATGAATCATTAAGCATTTACTTAAAAAATACATAGGTGAGCTTTACTAAGACTGAACTTTTTCTGATAGTTATTGTTCATGAGGGAAATTAATATATAAATAATCTAACTTCCATGAAATAATTGCTCATAAGCTATTTTAATAAAGTAAAATAAATTGCAATATGTAACATAAAAAATTTGGCATTGAGGTAAACCTATAATATAACATTATTTTGTGTTGCTTTATAAGTATTCCTAAAGACTTAAAAGTCTTCGGTAGTTTTGACACAAATATACAAATACATCTTATATATGCTTGCTCTCTATTTTAAAAATTGTTCAGCTTTATAAATTAAAAAAAAAAAAAAACCTGGGAAATAGTAAGACCTGGAAACGACAGGAACTCCACAACGAGAACAACAAAACCAAAAAATATGGGCACAGGGGTCTTTTCTGAGAATGATACTCCAAACAAGTACCATGCAGGGAGATAACCTAGAACCCCTGTAGAGATGTAGCCCCCGGCAGTTCAGTGTCCAAGTGGGCTCCATAGTAATGGGAACAGGGACTGTCTGTGACATGGACTGATTGGCCTGTTCTTTTATCACCTCTCCTTGAGAGGAGAGAAGCCTTACCAGGCCACAGAGGAAGACAATGCAGCCACTCCTGATGAGACATAATAGACTAAGATCAGAAGGAAGGAAAGGAAGACCTCCCCTATCAGTGGACTTGGGGAGGGGCATGCATGGAGAAGGGGGAGAAAGGAAGCTATTGGCAGGGGAGAATGGAGGGACTTACAGGGGGGATACAAAGTGAATAAAGTGTAATAAATAAATTTTTTAAAAAACAATAAAAAAGAAAAAATTTACCATTCTGTGATGCAACATTATGTATGTCCATAGGAATTATACATTTCTCAATTACACCTCAAGAAAGCTGGAGAAAACAAAGGAATAAGTAAAGATGGAAGTCATAATTTGATAGTAATTACTGAGACTAAAAGCTTTAAAAATTATCTGTCCTTATCAATATGTTTTTAATGTTTACTAATGTTTGTGTTTATTGTACAAGGCAAAATATATTATGTAAAAACTAAAGTGTTTTCACATACAAAGAATACTTAGGTATGGATTATCAAAATGATTCTATTTATCAGATTTTACATTTTTTGACAAGGTTTTATTATTATTTCCCTTCTTTGCAGATACTTTTAGATTTCATATGAAGTATTATATTTTTGCTCTAGAACACAGAAGTTCATTTGTTCAGGTCAAATTATTATCACATGCTTTCATTTGAAATGATTTTGACATATTATTAGTAAGTTCAACTCTTATTAAACTGTGCTATATTATTATTATATAATTATATTAGTATATAATATATATTGAAATAACATGGCATAGAAGATTATTATTATATATTATTATATAGTATATAATATATATTATATATATATATATATTGAAATAACATGGCATAGAAGAAGCTGAAATGAAAGAATAAAACGGTCTTCTTTTCTCCATCAAGCACACACAAAGAATTTAAATTCATCTGTTATTACTATTTTTGAGTTTATTTTTCATGGTAATTAAATATTTATCAATAGATTGCTTCATAATACAATATGCATAGTCTCTACGTTCTCCTCTCTAAGAAGGGTTTGGAATGGATTGCATTTACATTATATTCCTACTACCTTCACCTTAATCTTAGGATATCTGGTGGTTTATTTAAAAATTTTAAAGATATATTGAACTTAAAATAATTATATCTCACTTCTAGAAAGTAGCTCCCTGCTAATAAAAGAGGAAAAGCAGATTAATATGATTCATCCTTTGTTTTCTTTTTTCACTGAATTTCTAAGCTTCCGTTCATGCTCATTATTTGACATCTGTAATGATCTGACCTCTTGTTTATAACTTTTAAATTTTTATATGCTCAAATTCTTTTGAAATTTCTCAATGTTTTATCTATGTTGATATTTATTTTACTTACTTTTTATTTATTGATATGAAGAGATACCATGACCAAGATACCCTAACTGATAATAAAAAGTATATAGTTGGGAATTTGTTTATAGTTTCAGAGGTCATGTCAGTTATCATCATAGCAGGAAACATGGTAGTAGGCAGGAAGGCATGGAGCTGGAGGAGTAACTTATATATTGAAACAACTACTATGAGGCAGAGAAAAAGAGAAAGCTAATGGGAAATAGCATGGGCCTTTGAAATGTCAGAGTCCACCCCAGTGATGTATCTCCTACAACAAGGTCATACCTTCTATTGTTTCCTGGGCAGTCCCATCACCACGGGACTACACATTCAAATATGTGAACCCTATGCAGTAATTTGCATTCAAACTACCAAAATATTGAACAACAAAAAAACAAAAACAACATTTTCTATAGAAGTATCGACATAATATTTTTTATGAAATTGAGTAGTACAATTAACAAGGGCCTTTATATGGTGTTCTGCAGCAAAGCAGAAAAAAATTAAACATTCTGAGTTTTGTTTTATTTTTTATTTTTAATCCCATAATAAATGCCATTTTTGTTTTCTTAAATGTTTTCTTTTTATATTAATTTTTAATTTTTTAATATTAATCACAGGTTATTTAATTTGTATCCCCACTGTAGCCTGCTCCCTCATTCCCTCCCAATCCCACTCTCCCTCCCTCATCTCCTCCCTGCTCCTTTCCAAGTCCACTGCTAGGGGAGGTCGTCCTCCCCTTCCATCTGACTCTAGCTTATCAGGTATCTTCAGGAATGGCTGCAATGTCCTCCTCTGTGAACTAGCAAGGCTGTTCCTCCATTGGGGAACAGGGGGAGGAAAAGGAGCCAGTCATTGAGTTCATGTCAGAAACAGTTCCTGTTCCACTTACTAGGGAATAAGGGGAACTCATTTGGTTACTGAGCTAACATAGGTTACATCTGAGCAGTGGTTAGAACTTAGAGGTTATATCCATATATGGTCCTTGGTTGGAGAAACAATCTCATAGAGTACTCCCGTGCCCTGATATATTTTGTCTTTGTAGAGCTCCTGTTCTCTCCTAGTCATATTAACTCCTCCTTTTATCATGTGACTCCCTGCACTCTACAAAAGGTTTGGTGGTGAGTCTCAGCATCTGCTTTGATATGCTGCTAGGTAAACTCTTTCAGAGGCCCTTTGCTATAGACTCCTGTCCTGTACCTTGTTTCCTCCTACTTCCCATGTCTATCCCATTTGTCTTTCTAAGTGAAGATTGATCTTCTTATCCTGGGTACTCTTTCTTGTTTATCTTCTTTAGGTGCACATATTTTAGTATGTTTATCCTATCTTATAGGACTATATAAGTGAGTATATGCCATGTGTTTCTTTCTGCTTCTGGGATACCTCAATCAGGATATCTTTTCTAGATCCCACCATTTGCCTGCAAAATTCATGATTTCCTTGTTTTTAATTGCTGAGTAGCATTCTATTGTGTAAAAGTACCACAATTTCTGTATCCATTCCTCCTTTGATGAACATCTGGGTCGTTTCCAGATTCTGGCTATTACGAATAAAGCTGCTACAAACATGGATGAGCCATTGTGATGGATGTAAGGTGAAATCAAAATTGTTTTGATTTGCATCTCTCTGATGGCTAAGGACATTGAGCAACGCTTTAAGAGTTTATCTGCCATTCTATATTCCTGTACAGAGAATTCTCTGTTTAGCTCCGTGCCTCAGTTTTTAATTGGATAGCTTAATTATTGATTTTTTTAATTTCTTGAGTTCTTTATATATTCTGCATTTTAGTCCTCTGTCAGATATAGGGTTGGTGAAGATCCTTTCCCAGTCTGTAGGTGGTCATTTTGTTCTGATGACAATGTCTTTTGCTTTACAGAAGCTTTTCAGTTTCATGAGGTCCCATGTATTGATTATTGCTCTAAGAGCCTGTGCTGTTGGTGTTGTGTTCAGGAAGTTGTCTCCTGGCCAATGAGTTCCAAGGTCTTCCCCACATTTTCTTCTAACTGATTTAGTGTATCTGGTTTTATGTCAAGGTCTTTGATCCACTTGGACTTTAGTTTTGTGCAGGGTGATAAATATGGATCTATTTTTATTTTTCTGCATGTAGACATCCTGTTGGACTAGCAGCATTTGTTGAAGATGCTATCTTTTTTTCCATTGAATGGTTTTGGATTCTTTGTAAAAACTCAAGTATTCATAGGTGTTTGGGTTTATTTATAGGTCTTCTATTCGGTTCAATTGGTCTACCTTTCGGCTTCTATGCCAATACCATGCGGCGGATTTTATTAGTATTGCCTGTAGTAAAGCTTTAGATCAGGGATGGAGATACCTCCAGATGATCTGTTGTTGTACAGGAATGTTTTAGAAATTCTGAGTTTTTTGTTTCTCCCATATGAAGTAAAGAATTTTTCTTTTAAGGTCTGTAAAGAATTGTATTGGTATTTTAATGGGAATTATATTGAATCTGTAGATTGCTTTTGACAGAATGACCATTTTCACTATATTAATCCTACTGATCCATGAGCACAGGAAATCTTTCCATTTTATAATACCTTCTTTAATTTTTTTCTTCCGAAACTTGAAGTTTTTTTCAAACAAGTCTTTTACCTGCCTGGTGAACCCCAAGGTCCTTTATGATTTTAGTGGCTATCTTGAAAGGTGTTGTTTCTCTGACTTCTTTCTCAGCCCTTTTGTTTTGGGTATATAGGAGGGCTTCTGATTTTTTGAGTTAATTTTGTATCCAGCCAATTGGATGAAGGTGTTTATCAGCTTAAGGAGTTCTCTGGTTGAAGTTTTGGGGTTTTTCACATATAATATCATATCATCTGCAAATAGTGATACTTTGACATCTTCCTTTCCTATTTGTATCCCCTTTATCTCTTTTAATTGTCTTATTGCTCTAGCTAGAACTTCAAGAACAATGTTAAAGAGGTATGGAGAGTGTGGGCAGCCTTTCCTTGTCCTTGATTTCAATGGGCTTGATTTAAGTTTCTCTCCATTTATTTTGATGTTGATTATAGGCTTGCTGTATATTGTCTTTACTATGTTCAGGTATGTGCCTGTATCCCTGATCTCTCCAATACTTTAAACATAAATGGATGTTTGATTTGGTTAAATGCTTTTTCAGCATCTAAGGAGATTATCATGTTTTTTGTTTTTCTTTCAGTTTGTGAATATGGTGGATCACATTGATAGATTTCTGTATAATGAACCACCCCTGCATAACTGGGATGAAGCCTGCCTGGTCATAGTGAATGATACCTTTGATGTTTTCTTGCATTTGGTTTGCAATTATTTTGTTGAGTATTTTTGCATCAACATTCATAAGGGAGATTGGCCTTAAATTCTCCTTGTTGAATCTTTGTGAGTTTTAGGTACCAAGGTGAGTGTGGCTTCTTAGAATGAGATCGGTAGTGGTCCTTCTGTTTCTATTTTGTGGAACAGTTTGAAGAGTACTGATGTTAGCTTTTCTTTCAAGGTCTGGTATATTTTTTTTTTGAAACCATCAGGCCCTGGGCTTTGGGTTTTTTTTTTTTTTTTTTTTTTTTTTTTTTTTTTGGATCAGAGACTTTTAATGGCCACTTCTATCTACTTAGGGGATTTAGGACTATTTAATTGATTTACCTGGTCTTGATTCAACTTTGGTAAGTTGGTAGATAAAGAAAATTGTCCATTTTTTTTTTTTTAGATTTTCAAATTTTGTGGCATATAGGTTTTTGAAGTAAGACCTAATGCTTCTTTGGAATTCCTCAGTGTCTGTATAGTTATGTCCTCCTTTTCATTTCTGATTTTTGTTGATTTGCATAGTATGTTTTTTCCTTTTAGTTAGATTGGTTAATGGTTTGTCTATTTTGTTGATATTCTCAAAGAACCAGCTCTTGGTTTCATTGATTCATCTAGTTATTTTATTTGTTTCTAATTTATTGATTTCAGCCCTGAGTTTGATATTTTTTGCTGCTGTCTACTCCTTTTTGGTGTGTCTGCTTCTTCTTTTTCTAGGGCTTTTAGGTGAGCCATTAAGTTGCTTGCATGCGGTGTTTCGAATTTCTTCTTGAAGGCACTTAGTGGTATGAACTTTCCTCTTATCACTGCTTTCATCATGTCCCATATGTTTGGGTAAGTTGTGCTTTCATTTTCATTGAATTCTATGAATACTTTAATTTCTTTATTTCTTCCTGATCCAGCTGTCTTTGAGTAGCAAGTTGTTCAGTTTACATGTGTGTGTAGGCTTTTTTGTTAGTTTTGTTATCATTGAGATCTAGCTTTAGTCCATTGTGGTCAGATAAGATACATGAGATTATTTCAATCTTTTTGTATCTGTTGAGACTTGTTTTGTGACCAACTATATGGTCTATTTTGGAGAAGGTTCCATGAGGTGCTGAGAAGAAGGTAAATTCCTTTGTGCTTCGGTGAAAAGTTCTGAAGATGTCTGTTAGGTCCATTTGATTCATGACCTCTGTTAGAGTCATTGTTTCTTTGTTTAAGTTCTGGTTTGTTGACCTGTCCTTTATTGAGTGTGCGGTATTGAAGTCTCCCACTATTAATGTACAGGGATCTATGTGTGATTTCTGTTTTATTAATGTTTCTTTTACAAATGTGGGTGCTCTTGTATTTGGGGCATATATGTTAAAAATTATGGTGTCTTCTTGGTGGCGTTTTCCTTTGATGGGTATGAAATGACCCTCCCCATCTCTTTTGTTTTATTTTGGTTGAAAATATAATTTATTAGATATTAGAATGGCTACTCTTGCTTGCTTCTTGGGTCCATTTTTTTTGAAAACTGTCTTCTAACCCTTTATTCCCAGGTAATGTATTTCTTTGTGACTTAGGTGTGTGTTTTTTGTATGCATCAGAATGTTGGGTCTTATTTATGTATCCATTCTGTTAGCCTGTGTCTTTTTATTAGAGAATTGAGTTTATTGATGTTAAGGGAAATTAATGACCAGTGGCTGTTAGATGCTTTGATTTTGCTGTTGGCTATGGTAGTGTATTTGTGTACTTGGCTACTTTCAGTTTTTCTGTAGTGAGGTTATTTGTTTCCTGTGTTTTACTGAATGTAGTTAGTTTTTCAGAGTTCTATTTTTCCTTCTAGTATCTTCTGTAATGCTGGATTTGTGTGTAGGTATTGTTTGAATTTGTTTTTTCATTGAATATCTTGCTTTCTCCATTTTAGATGACTGAGAGTTTTGCTGGATATAATAGCCTCGGCTGACATCTGTGTTCTCTTGGGGTCTGCATTATGTCTGTCCAAACCCTTCTTGCTTTCATAATCTCTGTTGAAAAGTTAGGTGTGAGTCTGATGGGTTTGTCATTATATGTTACTTGGCCTTTTTCCCTTGAAGTTTTTAGTATTTATTTCTTTTTTTCTGTATACTTAATCTTTTGATTATTATATGGAGGGAAGATTTTCTTTTCTGGTTTAATTTATTAGGTGTTCTGTTGGCCTCTTAATTTTTTTACATTCTTTATTAATTACACTTTATTCACTTTGTATCCCCCCTGTGGTTCCCTCTCTCCTCCCATCCCAATCCCTCCATTCCTCCACCCTCTGCATGCATGCCCCTCCCCAAGTCCACTGATAGGGGAAGTCTTCTTTTCTTTCTTTCTGATCCTAGCCAACTAGGTCTCATCAGGAGTGGCTGCATTGTCTTCTTCTGTGGCCTGGTAATGCTGCTTCCCCCTCAGGGGGAGGTAATTAAAGAGCAGGCCAATCAGTTCATGTCAGAGACAGTCCCTGTTCCTATTACATTGGAACCCATTTGATTACTGAACTGCCATGGGCTACATCTGTGCAGGAGTCTTAGGTTATCCCCATGCATGGTCCTTGGTTGCAGTATCAGTGTCGTGAAAGACCCTTGTGCTCAGATTTTTTGGTTCTGTTGCTCTCCTTGTGGAGTTCCCATCCTCTCCAGATCTTATTGTTTCCCACTGCTTTCATAAGATTCCCTGCACTCTGCCTAAATGTTGCCCATAAGTCTCAGCATCTGCATTGATAGTCTGCAGGGCAGAGCCTTTCAGAGGTCCTCTTTGTCAGGCTCCTGACTTGTTCCTTCTTTTTGCCTTCTTCTGATGTCCATCCTCTTTGCCTTTCTGGATAGGGATTGAGCATTTTAGCAGGAGTCTTCTATCTTGAGTAGTTTCTTTAGGTGTACAGATTTTAGTAGGTTTATCCTATATTCTTATAGGCCTCTCCTTTAAGTTGGGGAAATTTTCTTCTATGATTTTGTTGAAGATATTTTCTGGGCTTTGGAGGAGGGAATCTTCTTTTTCCTCTATTCCTATCATTCTTAGGTTTTGTCTTTTCATATTGTCTTGGATTTCTTGGATGGTCTGTGTGAGGAATTTTTTGGATTTAAAATTTTCTTTGATGGATACATCAATTTCTTCCATTGAATCTTCTACACCTGAGATTCTTTTTTTTCCATCTTTTGTAGTCTGTTGTTTATGCTTAACTCTGTAGTCCCTGTTTTCTTCCCTAAATTCTTCCTCTCCGTGATTTCCTCTGTTTGTGTTTTCTTTAATTTATCGAATTCTATCTTCAGATCTTGAGTTATTTTATTCATTTCCTTCACCTGTCTGATTGTATTTTCCTGTTTTTCTTTTCGTTTCTTCAACTGTTTGAACATTCCTCTGTTTCTTTTATTTCTTTCAGTGATTTAATTATTTCCTCTCTGAAGGCCAAAAAAAACTGTTTAGCTGCATCTTTCCATAATTCTTCACGGATGGTTATAATCTGTTTGTCTTTCACTTCCTCCATTTCTTTAGTAATGGCCATAACCTGTTTGATTTTTTTTCTTTTTCTAATTCTTCAAGTATTTTATTTGTTTCCTCTATTATCCTCTTGATCAGCATAGATGTAAGGTCATCTTCTTGAATTTCAATTATGATGGGGTGTCTAGGGCTGCTCGCCCCTGGATGACTGGATTCTGGAGATGCAATATTGCTGTCTTTTGTTGTTTGAGCTTTTACGCTGACCTCTAGCCATTGAGCTATTTTAGGTGTTGGCTGTTAGTTTCTAGTGCTTCCTGGAATCCTGGGGTAGGGAGAATCCCCTTGGCAGAAAGATGATATTTCCTAAAGGAGGCTTCCTCTGTTTTTTGGGTATGGTCACTGAATGGCCAATGTTTCTCAGGAATTGCCACAGCTCACCTCAGGCGTATAGACCTGAGTGGTAGCTGTGGTCTTTGTTAGTCAGGGAGTTTTCTTCTCACCTGTAGAAGTATTGGAGACAGCAGCACTGCTCCTGGGTTTCTTGACCTGAATTTGGTAGCTGCTGCTGTTGTTACACTGTTTTCTAGGCACAGCCCTCTTGAAGAACCCGCTGATTCCTTAGCTGTGTGGTTTTTCTCCCAACAGAGAAACTCAGTCTCTGTTGCCCTGGGGCCAAATGTTCTGTCTGGAAAGGTGAGTAGAGCTCACAGCAAGTCTCTGGGCCAGAGGCTGAGTGCTCTGCTCTGGGCCTGCAGCTGAATGACTAGCTTTGGCCTGGCGACTGTGCGCCCCTATCTGTGATGACAGCTGGAGGCGTCACTCTGGTCCGGGGGCTGTGAGCCCAAATCTAGGCTGGTAGTTGTGAGTGCTGCTCTGGGCTGACAGCTGTGTGTCCCCTTCTAGGCTGGAGGCTGTGCACTCCTCTCTCAGCCGGCAACTAAGGGCTCTGCTCTGGGTCTGAAGCTGGGTGGCTCACTCTGGGCAGGAGGCTGTGTGCCCAGGTCTGGGATGGTTGCTGCGGTTGCCGTTCTGGGCCTGAAGATGTGTACCTTGATCTGGGCCTGCAACTGAGGGTTCTGCTCTGGTCCCGAGGCTGGGTGCCTCACTCTGGGCTGCAGGCTGTGTGTTCCAGTCTGGGATGGCAGCTAGGGGTGCCGATCTGAGCTAGAGGTTGTGTGCTCCAATCTGGGCCAGTGGCTGTGCACCCGCTGGTCCCCAGAACCATTTCCAGGGATTGACTGGGTGATCTGAGGTCTGACCCAATTAATTTCCACACCTTAAGATTTTCTCTCACCTCGAAATCACAAACGCTGGTGTTTTAGGTCCCAGAGTTCAGTCTCCTGGTCACTGTGCAGTCACCGTTGTCCTGCTCCTCAGAAACAGTGTCCTCCTGTTGCTGCCATCTTGTGGAGATGGCTCAGAAACTTTTTTCAATGAACTATACCTCTAGATACAGAAGGAATATTGAAAAATTAAAATCAGTTAAATATTAGGATATCAAAGGCTAAAAAATACTCAACCATGAAGCCTATGAAGTGGGTAAGAACTATTCTTCATTCCCTGTTTTATTACAAGTGAAACAAACATCTGCTGTTAGAATTTCCAGCTCATTGTTTCTGAAGGATTCTATTCACCAAACTTTTAGCATATGGTTTCTATGTGCAAGACATAGCAATAGATATGGCAAAGGATGCAAATGTTAATAATGTACTTTTATTTTTACATTCTATCAGTGTAAGTGGTTACATTGATTTGTTTGTCACATGAAGTATCTCGTCTAGTTAGTTTTATTTTCCAAAATCAGAAATGGATTACCTTTGACATATTCAGACTTTCAGAACCTTTAGTAAGAAATGAGAACCACATCTTCAAGAACATTCATATCGTTCATTTAATGCATTATTTAAACTTTAGCTTTAATTCGCAAAAGAACATTCTATATGTGGATATTATATAAAATATTTTGTCATTTTCAATTTTTTAATTCTTTTTTAGAATTTTATTTATTTATTACAATTTATTCACTTTGTATGCCTGCTCTGACCTTCTCCCTCGTTTTCTCGCAATGTCACCCTCCTTCCCTCTTCTCCCCCTATTCCATGCCCTAAGTCCACTGAGAGGGGAGGTCCTCCTGCCCTTCTATCTGACCCCAGCCTATCAGGTCTCATAAGGACTGGCTGTATCATCTTTCTCTGTGGCCAGACAAGACTGCACTCCCCAAGGAGAGGTGATCAAAGAGCTTGCCACTGAAGTCATGCCACAGACAACCCCTACTCAGCTTACTAGGGCACCTACTTGGAGACTGAGTCTATGGGCTACATCTGAGCAGGGGTTGTAGGTCCTCTCCATGTGTGGTCCTTGGCTGATTCATCAGTCTCTGCAGGGACCCCAGGACCCAGTTGTGTTTTCTTTCTCTCTCTCTTTCGTTATCTTTTTGGAGCTCCTGTCTCCACCAGTTCTTTCTCCCCCTTCTTTCACAAAATTTCACTAAATCTGTCAAAGTTTGGCTAACATTTTCAGTCTCTGCTTCTTGACTTCTATCAGTAGAGTCTTTCAGAAGCCCTCTATGGTAGGATCCTGTCCTGTTCCTTGTCTTCTCCTCCTTCTGATATCTATCCTGTTTGCCGTTTTGAATGAATTTTCAGCATCTTCCCTAGGGTCTTCCTTGTTTAGCTTGTTTAGGACTATACATTTTAGTATGTTTATCCTATATGGTATGGCTAATATCCACATATATATATCATATATATATATATATGAGATATATATGATATATATATGATATATATATGTGATATATATATGTGATATATATATATATATATATATATATATATATATATATATATATATATATAATGTGTGTCTTTCTGCTTTTGGGTTATCTCACTCAGGATGATCTTTTCTTTTTCCTACCATTTGCCTGCAAATTTCATGATTTCCTTGTTTTTATTTGCTGAGTAGTATTCTATTGTGTAAATATACCACAATTTTTGTATTCATTCATTCCTCAGTTGAGAGACATCCGGGTTGTTTCCTGATTCTGGCTATTACTAATAAAGCTGCTATAAACATGATTGATCAAATGTCCTTATTGTATAGTTGAACTTCTTTAGGATATATGCTTAGGAGTAGTACAGCTGAATCTTGAGGTAGCACTATTCTTAATATAGTCTGAGAAAATGCCAGATTGATTTCCAAAGTGTTTATACATGGTTACATTCCCGCCACCAATGGAGGAAGGTTCCTCTTTTTCTGCAACCTTTCCTGCATGCATCATCCATAGAGTTTTTTTGTTTTGTTTTGTTTTGTTTTGTTTTTTATCTTAGCCATTCTGATGGGTGTAAGGTGAAATCTCAGGGTCGTTTTTATGTGTATTCCACTGATGACTCAGGACATTGAACATTTTCTTTAAATGTTTCTCTGCCATTTTATATTCCTCTGTTGAGAATTCTCTGTTTAGTTCTGTACCCCATTTTTAATTGGGTTACTTGGTTTGTTTTTGGTGTTTGACTTCTCTAGTTCTTTATGTATTCTTATCAGCCCTTTGTCAGATATAAGATTGATGAAGATCCTTTCTGAATCTGTAGCCTGTCCTTTTGTCCTGATGACAGTGTGCTTTGCTTTACAGAAGCTTTTCAGTTTCATGAGGTTCCATTTATTGATTGTTGATCTTATAGCCTGTGTTCTCTTCAGAAATTTGTCTCCTGTGCTAATGAGTACAGGGCTCTTCCCCAGTTTTTTTTCTTACAGATTTAGTGTGTCTGGTTTTATATTGAGGTTTTTGGTCCACTTGGACTTTTGTGCAGGCTCTAGATAGAAGAACAGTAATAAAAAAAAAAAGCATGGTACTGGCATAGAAAGGTACTGGGGGATCAACTGAATCGAATCAAAGACCCAGAAATAAAGCCACACACTTATGGAAACAATTTTTGAGAAAGAAGCCAAAACAATACAATTGAAAAAATATAGCATCTTCAACAAATGGTGCTGGTCTAACTAGATGCCTACATCCAGAAAACTGCCAATTTTCAATTTTTATTCAGAAAGTTGCTAACTTGTTTCCAAACTACAACCTGTTAAGAAATATAAGTACTTATAGGATAAAAGGACAGATTAACTATTAATGTAATGTGCTCAGAGTAGATGACAGCCTACTTAGCATGACCATTATGTACTACAGCATACAAAATTATTCTTCATGCACCCACAGTAAAGCTAATGCACCATATGGGCATGCTTGTTTTTCAGCAAATAATTTTTACATAAACAGCTGGTGAATTGTTTTTATTTTAACAGTGCACATATTTTTGAGATAATTGGGAAGGATTCATGTAACTCTAGTCAGTGACTGACTCTTTTTATGTAAATTTTGATGAGAAATTTGAATTCATACTTTTTAAATGTAAAAGCTTATATTCATGGTAAGTTCATAAGATATTTATTATTTAGTGAAATACGTAGTGTCATATTCAAACATTGGTAACAAGATTTGAAATTAATCATAAATAATCTTCAAGTTACCTTTGCAAATTCAGTGTACTTATTTTTATATTCTCATGAATTTTTAGAGGCAGAGCAGAAATGTTTGGGACTATTTTGAAGGCAGTTTTAACATTACTATATTTGGTTTGGAAACATAGCTTCAACACATTATGATAAGTGATACCATAACCAGAAAAATTTTAGCAGTTTGGTATGAATCTCTGGTTTGAGCTTATTTGAAAATTATTTGCTCTAAAAGTACTTTTATGTTCCTTAACAAGAAATATCATCTGTTCAAATCATTATTGGGTTCAAAAGTACTAGTAAAGACGTTTTATTATTTTTTTTAATGCTAAAGTAATCATGAGCACTGTTCATGTCTTTGGTAAAGATATTGTTAGTGCTTAGAATGCTAAATTGTAAACCTTTAAAACTGTAAGTCTAATTTTATATTTATTGTTTTAACAATCTTCTTAACTAGAAGACTGCTTTTCTAGGACACTAAATAGGATTTATACTTTACTATATTTCATTGATTTATTATTTGAAACTGAATCGTTTCATTACAGAAGCACTTAATGTTTGTATAAGAATTCTGACAATGAAAAGCTTATTGCTTTTTAGAATTATTATGTATTTGTTTTAAACAAAATGAAATTGAGAATGAAGAATATCTACTTGTCATAAACTATTCATGTACATGAAATGTAGAAAAAAGACTTTCCCAAATTTTAGCACTTTCTTTATACCCATCGATATGCCATTTACATGTTTGACTGATTCCCTTTATTCCCTTTAGAGGCAATCAAATATACTTTTTGAAAATATTTTGCTTTTATGTACAATGGTAAAAAATGAAATTGTATTTTTGTCCTACTTTTATTTCTATTGATATTATAAAACACCCTGACCAAAAGCAACTTATGGAGAAAAAAAAAAAAAAAAAAAAAAAAAGCACATTTCTATCTATAGTTCATTGGAGGCATATCAAGACAGGAACCTGATGGCAGGTAGAAAGCAGAGACCATGAAGGATTGGTGCTTACTGGCTTGTTCCCCAAGGCTTGTTCCCCAAGACTTGTTCATCCTGACTTCTTATAGAACCCAGAACAACTTTCCTAGCAGTGACACCACACACAGTGAGGTAGACTCTCCCACGTCAATTATTAATTTAAAAAAATGGCAGTAAGACTAGCCTCTGGTTCTTCCACTGTTTTTATGTCCTGTTCCACAATAATCTGTGAGGCTTGATATGTTTTTTAATAAGATTTGCTCTTCTCACATATACTTAGGATATGTCAATTTAAAAAAATCTATTACTACAACTAACCAGTACAATTTTATTCTGGCCATATCTTTCTATTTTAAGAAATATATTAATTACTTCAGAAATTTCTTACAATATATGTTGATCATATTCTCCCTCTTCCTCAGACTCTTTCAAGTCTCATTATGTTCCTTATCTTCTGAACTTTGTATCATCTTTTTTTTTTAATTAAAATTCCCTCAAGTTGAATTTATGCTTCCCAGATATCTTAAATATATGTCTTTTTACTGAAATGTATTTTTCTTAACCATGGACTATATTCTTTAAAAAGTTGACTCTACACCTCACCAACAGCTAACAATTGCTAATGACACCAGAGCTAGGAGTAGCAGAGCTTCTCTCTTTTTATGTTGGTATTTGATGTGGCTTGACTGTGCATGCTGTCACAACCATCAAGAACTCATATGCAGCTACCCTGTTATGACCAGAAGACAGATTCCTTGTAACCATCCACCATCTCAGGCTCGTACACTGTTTCCGTGCTCTGTCCTAAGTGATCTGTGAGTCTTGAAATGGAATATGTGATATATAACACTCCATTTAGAGCTACCATTCTGCAGTTTTTTACTTGTGGTGGGTTGGCCAACTGTGGCTCTCTGTTAATCACTGTCCACTGTAAATTGAAACTTTTTAGATGAAAGTTGAGAGCTACACTAATCTATGGGTATAGGCACTAGGACTTATTTTAATACCATTCCCATTTAGAATAATGGTTGTAGGTTCTCCCCTATGGGCTGTCTAGACATAGGTTCTTGGCTTGATAATGGTACCAGGTATGTATTTCATCTTGTAGAGCTGAACTTTAAATACGACCAGATAAAAATGACTACTTCCATCATGTTTGTGTCAATATTGCACCAGTGGACTTGTCTTGTCAGGCTAGTTGTTATTGTAGCCTTCAGGATTCAAAGTTTTGTAAGACTGATGAAGAAACTCATTTGTCATAGGTTTCACAGTTAGTGAATGTATTTTTATCCATAACTCATGGCATGAACATGCAAGACTTAAAACCAATATGCTCCTGCAGGTTTGAATTGATTGCCTATTTATTTTATTCTACATATGTTGCTTAACTTACTTATTTTTTTATTTTTTATACTTTTTATTTTTTATTAATTACAGTTTATTCACTTTGTATCCCCCCATAAACCCCACCCTCCCTCCCCCTTCTTCTCACTTGCCCCTCGCAAGTTCACTGATAGGGGAGGTCCTCCTCTCCTTCCTTCTGATCTTAGTCTATCAGATCCCATCAGGAATGGCTGCATTGTCATCTTCTGTGGCCTGGTAGGGCTGCTCTCCTCTCAGGGGG
>NW_026596427.1:3688693-3767889 GCF_907164565.1 Psammomys obesus | reverse complement strand
CGATAGGGGAGGTCCTCCTCTCCTTCCTTCTGATCTTAGTCTATCAGATCCCATCAGGAATGGCTGCATTGTCATCTTCTGTGGCCTGGTAGGGCTGCTCTCCCTCAGGGGGAGGTGATCAAAGAACAGGCCTATCAGATTATGTCAGAGGCAGTCCCTCTTCCCATTACTATGGAACCCACTTGGATACTATGCTGTCATGGACTACATCTGCGCAGGGGTTCTAGGTTATCTCCATGCATGTTCCTTGGTTGGAATATGAGTCCCTGGGTAGACCCCTGTGTTCAAATTTTCTGGTTCTGTTGCTCTCCTTATGGGGTTGCTGTCCTCTCCAGATCTTACTATTTCCCACTTCTTACTTAAGATTCTATGCACTTTGCCCATCAGTTGGCTTTAAGTCTCAGTGTCTGCTTTGATAGTCTGTAGGGCAGAGCCTTTCAGAGGCCCTCTGTGGCAGGTTCCTAGGTTGTTTCCTGTTATCTTCTTCTGATGTCTATCCTCTTTGCCTTTCAGGATGGGGATTGAGCGTTTTAGTCAGGGTCTGCTCTCTTGATTAGTTTCTTTAGATATTCAGGGTTTTAGTAGGTTTATCCTATGTTATATGTCTATATGAGTGAGTATATACCGTGTGTGTCTTACTTATTAAGAGTTTGATGATTAAGACTGTATTCTATAAAGATGTTGTTTCTAATTAAATCAATTCACTGCCAAAGATTTTAAATTTAACTAGGAGAAAATCAACTATACAAATGAATTCAACTAAAAGATAGTATGTACCTGGTATTAAACAACAGTCCATGAACAACTTGTTTTATATACCTCGCAAGTAAGATATCATTTATCATTATTATTATTTTTTGCTCAGATGATATTAAGGAACCTTGTTTGAAAAACCTAAAGAGAGAAAAAGGCTGTCTCCAGAGTATCAAGCAGGCATGCTTATTCTCCAGTATTCACAACACAAACTTCCTAAGTTTAAACTGCCTAGCCTATAATGCAACTCATCACTTTTGGAATCAAGAAGAATTCATCATGCCAACCTCTGTGAACAGAGACTTGGCAAATTCTAAGAACATGCTAGTACACTTGCTTTTACTACTACTATGAACAATACATTTATTTGTGTCTTATTCATGAGTGTCATTATATGTTTTGGTTGATTTTTTTCCCCCTGAAGCAACTAATACAGAATAACATACAAGCTTGCTAGAGGGGTAAAGTCGAAGACCTCATGTGGATCTTGATAAAAACTGTATATCTGTTTTGCCTATTCACCACCACTACCAAAATCAAAATATTTGTCCTTAAAATGTATAGAAACAGATAACTTTTTCATTCTTTTGTTTTATGACATAATTTAGTATCAAATTTAACTTCTTCAAGTTAAATAACTAGCTTGATATATACTGTTCACACCTGTGAGCTATAATATGATAAGGAATAAAAGTAAACAAATAATAAAGCTTTCATATAATAGCTTTTAAAAGTGTTATGACTATTTCTATTCTTGTAGTATTGTATTTCAACAAACATTATACTCATTGAGGTTAAATAGTGATGGTACAAACAATGTCTTCATTTCAAATATTTATGTGATTGCTCATGTTAATTCTTCTTTTCTGTAAATATCATGTCAAAAATTATCTATATGCAAGCATAATGTATTATATATTATATTATATGCAAGCATAATATATATTATATACTAATATTAGCTTTTTGAATTGAAAATTTATTTTTCTCTCATATGATACCAGGCCACAGAGGAAGACAATACAACCACACCTGATGACATCTGATAGACTAGGATCAGATGGAAGGGAAGGAGGACCTCCCCTATCAGTGGACTGGGAGAGGGGCATGGGAGGAGATAAGGGAAAGAGGGTGGGATTGGGAGGGGAAGAGGGAGGGAGGTACAGCTCGGATACAAAGTAAATAAACTGTAATTAATAAAAATAAATAAATAAAATATTGTGACCACAGTTTCATGTCCCTCCACTCCTACTACTTCCCCCACCAGCTCTCCTCTTGCCCAGTTCTACTTCCCTTCTGTTTCCTTTTAGAAAAGAAAAGCCCTCCCACCCCAGGGATATTAACCAAACATGGCATAAAAAGACACAATAAAACTAGGCACAAATCCTCATATCAAGGCTGGATGAGGCAACCCATTAGGAGACAAAGTATCCCCCAAATAGATGAGAGAGTCAGAGACAAACCCACTCTCACTGTTAGGAGTACCACAAAATCCCCAAGCTATGCCACCATGACCTATATGCAGAGGATCTTGTACAGACCCATGCAGGCCCTGTGCTTGCTGCTTCAGTCTTTATTTGCTCATATGAGCCCTGCTTAGTTGATTCAGTGGACCACATTTTTCTGATGTTCTTCACCCCCTCTGACTCCTACAGTCTTTCCTCTTTCTCTTGTAAGGGGGAGTTATTGAAATCCATTGGGAGGAAATCGATGGAGACCTTCAATTTAGATTGTTTCTCTATACACTAGGGTCTCTGTTTCTTCTCCAATCTCCTTCCAGGGAAAGCCTTTCTGATGATGACTGGGTAAGGTATAGCAGAATGTCATTAGGAATCATTTCATTGAATTTGTCAGTGTTTGGTACTACTCTAGGTGTCTGAGCTAGCCAGTCTCTGGTTCCTAGTCATCCAGGCAGTACTGTATATGGACTCCCTCTCAGTAGCATGGTCCTCAAGTTAAACCAGACATTAGTATTAGTTTATAAATAAAATTTGTGTGATACATGTGAACATTTAAGCCATATCATTGTAAATAGATCTATTAATTACCTATATGTCTACTTAACAATGATGAAGAAAATAAAATCATACTACCAACAATTTGGATTGGTTATCGACATAATTCTGAAAAACAGTTGCATGCAAGTGTTTTCACAGCATTACGTACAAGACTATAGATAGAAACAAAGGTATTTACCTTCTGAAGATTTATACAACTTTTTGTCATGAGCTCTTTTCTTTCTGTCTTTACCACACATTTTTAATATTAAATAATATGTAATCTCAAACATGTATTCCTATAGGGAATAAAAAGAAATATAGTTTTACATCCAGCATAATCTTAAAAATGTTGTCCTTAATTTCTACATAGGCAGTTCACATCATCACTGTTCACACCAGTATCATTCTTGCCAACATGGTGGATATCTTCTCTCTGTATTGCAAAAGTAGTATAAAGAGATTTTTTTTTGGTCTACAGTGCTAAATAGAATGTTGAGTAGTTATATTTCTGTCCACATAACAGAGCTCTTTCTAGAAAACACAAGGAAGTTGTTCCTAGTACTACAAAGATAAGAATTAGTTTAAATAAAAACAAGTACTACTTAAACATATATATTCAGTTACACTAGGCACTTTAATGGTGATTGTAGCAGATTAGAATTTCTTAGAATATATCTAGGATCCTTTAGGCAAATTTTCCAAGCCAAGAGTAGTGACAGTGGCACACATATGTAATCGTACCTTTTGGATATGGAACCAGCTGGATCATAAATTCAAGGCTATCCTGAGTTACGTATTAAGAATATGTTGAACAAGGCAAAAGATCAGGAGAGGGAAGATGATAATGGAGAGGAGGAAAAAGTCAGAAACTTTGTAGTTCAATGTTTTATTACTATCCCTGTTCTTAGGTCTAGATATTCATGGAAAAGGCAATAATAATATTTATCACTTCTAGAATGTATGTTAAAAATATAGAAAAGTAAAAAAAGAAACAGAAACATTGATATTTGGTATATGTTGTAAGATAAACACAGGGGTCTTCCCAGAGACTCATACTCCAACCAAGGACTATTCATGGAGATAACCTAGAACCCCTGCACAGATGTAACCCATGGCAGTTCAGTCTCCAAGTGGGTTACATAGTAATGGGAAGAGGGACTGTCTCTGATATAAACTGATTGGCCTGCTCTTTGATCACCTCCCCCTGAGGGGGGAGCAGCCTTACCAGTCCAGAGAAGATGACAATGCAGCTACTCCTGATGAGGTCTGATAGACTAAGATCAGAAGGAAGGAGAGGGGGACCTCCCCTCTCAGTGGACTTGGGGAGGGGCATGCTTGAAGAAGGGAAGGGAAATTGGGATTAGGAGAGGAAAAAGGAGGAGGTTATGGGGGCATACAAAGTGAATAATGTGTAATTAAAAAAAACTAATTTTACAGTGTTAAAATTTATTTTAAATCTAATCATTTAAATTATGTATGAAAACCAGACTGACAAAGTATTACACCTTAAAGAATGAGCCAAGGAGTAAGGATATGGTAAATATTAGGGATTATGTATTTTCAATCAAGTAGGTGACCACAAGGCAGAGATTTCATAAGTGGCAGATATATCAAAAAAGCGTAGAATGTTTGTTTCATAGATTACTTAACAACATTTATCTTAGAACCTGACAGCAGATTTGTGATTATAAAAAAATGTGAATATCGAAGTACAGTCTACAGTCAATCTCTTAACCCTCATCAGAGAAGCTTCTATTTCAGTTACTAAAGAATCACAAGTGGGGAAGGTATAGAAGTGATGGAGTATGCATGCCTAAATATAATGTTTATGTCACACACTTGCACTTCTAAAAAGCCTCATGGAGCATTGTGAGGAAAGGGTTGGAAGACTGTAATTGTCAGTGATTGCGGCAGACTGCAGCAAAACATGATCTTATGGGTACAGTAGTGTCTTCACACTCATAAACTCATAGCACCTATGGCTGCTTGCACCATATCTGCAAAAGATGAAACCAGACAACATTCCACCTTGAAGAATGGAGCGCTCAAGAATCTTAACATTAATAGAGGAGTTATTAAAATTTGATAGCTGCTGGGAGACAGAGAAACTGATTTCTATGAGGATGTATCCTGTTTGGTCACCCATGTTCCAGTGAATGGTTATATACCCACACACAAATGTGCAATATGAATTGGAGTCAGTGGATTATACATAAAGAAAAGCATAAAGTTGAGAAGGGAGCATGGTGTGGAATTCTAGGAAGAGTTGGAGAGGAGAAGTAGGAGATGGAATGATTAAAATACATTATACACAGTATAAAATTTCCAATAAATAGTTATTTAAATACAACCTAAATAAGAATAAGCATGTTAATATATGTTCAAAGCACAGTCATTTCTTAGGTACTCATCTCGATGAATAGTCCATTCTGAGTATAGTACTTACTATTTACCTATGAGTTGAACAATAATAAAACAAATCTTTTTATAAAAATCTAGACTGTGTACTAATTTCTTACATACTTTATCTTTTTCTTTTCTTTGAGACTTATGTAACTACTGTGTAAAATTATTTTAGCTCACACAAACATGCTTATTTGCATGAAATAGTTTTGTTTGAAATTACTTATTGAGTATTTCTTATGCTTTTATGGTAATTTAACTATAATGAACGTTTATTATTGTACTTATGTTTATTACCAATACTTACATGCTTAAACTATGTGCATCATCATTATCATCATCATTATTAGTTTTTTTAAGACAGAGTTTCTCTGTGTAACCATGGCCATCCTAGAACTTGTTCTGTAGAACAGACTGGCCACAAACATAGAGATTCTCCTGCTTCTCCCTCCTGAGTTCTGGTAATAAAGGCATGCACTATCACTACATATATTATATTATAGTAAATGTTGATTCAAAAATTATTCATCTAGAATAAATTTAAACTTAATTAGAAAGAACTAACATTTTATGTGTGTTTTATGTTTTATTAATGTTTCATTTTACAAATGTGGGTACCCTTGTATTTGGGGCACAGATGTTCAGAATTGTGATGTCTTCTTGGTGGAATTTTACTTTGATGAGTATGACATGTTCCCTTATATTTTGAATAAGTTTGTTTGAAAGTCTATTTTATTAGATATTAGAATGGCTACTCCTGTTTGATTATTGGGTACATTTGCTTGAAAACCTATTGTCCAGCCCTTTACTATCAGGTAATGTCTATCTTTGTGACTTAGGTTTGTTTTTTGTATGCAACAGATTGTTGGGTCTTGTTAGTGCATCCATTCTGTTAGTCTGTGTCTTTTATTGGGGAGTGTAGTCATTTGACTTTGAGACAAATTAATGACCAGTGGCTGTTAGATGCTTTGATTTTGCTGTTGGTTGTGGTAGTGTGTTTGTGTGTTTGGCTACTTTTAGCTTTGTTATAGTAAGGTTATTTATTTACTTGTTTTCATGACTGTAGTTAGCTTTGCTGGATTGTATATTTCCTTCTAGTATTGTCTGGATTTGTGGGTGGTAGGTATGGTTTAAATTTGTTTTTGTCATTGAATATCTTGTTTTCTCCATCTGTGATGACTGAGAGTTTTACTGGGTACAGTAGCCTGGGCTGATATCTGTGTTCTCTTAGGTTCTGCATGATAACTACCCAGGCACTTCTGGCTTTCATAGTCTTTGTTGAGAAGTCAGAATAGTGATTCTGATGGGTTTGCCATTATATGTTACTTGGAGTTTTCTTTAATTTTTGCAAATCTATCTTCAGATCTTGAACCATTTTGTTAATTTCCTTCACCTGTCTGAATATTTTCCTGCTTTTTTTTCAATCCTTCATCTCTTTGTTTGAATTGTCCTCTATTTCTTTTCTTTATTTCAGTGACTTAATCATTTCCTCTTTGAAGGTGACAAACTGTATGGCTGCATCTTCTTGTATTTCTTTACAGATGGCCATAATCTGATTTTATCTTCCTGTATTTCTTTACGCATTCTATCTGTTTCCCCCATTATTTTCTTCATAAGCAAAGATGTAATGTCATCATCTTGAACTTCACTTATGTTACCGTGTCCATGGCTACTTGTCCCTGGATACCTGGGTTCTGGAGATACCATATTGTTTTGGCTTTTGTTGGTTGTATTTTTATGCTGGCTTCTACCTGTCTGGCTGTCTCGGGTGTTGGCTGTTTCTGGTGCCTGCTGGAATCCTGAAGTAAGAAGAATCCCCTTGGCAGGTAGATGGTTGTTCCTGAAGGAAGCCTCCTCAGTTTTTTGTGTATATTCAGCAAATGACCAGTGCTTTTCAAGGAATTGTCACAGCTCACCTCAGGTGTATGGACCTGTGGGGTAACTGTGGTTATTGGTAGTCAGGTGAAGCTTTCCTCTCACCAGGAGAACTCCTAAAGACAGCTTCCCTGAAATTGGGTTTCTTGCTGTGAATTTAGTGAGCAGCTGCTGCTCTCAGACTGTGTTTGCTGGGCACAGCTCTCTTGAAGAACCAGGGAACCTCACAGTTTAGTTAGGGAAGATAGGTGTATCTTGGAGCAGTGTCTGGGCGCTGATCCTGTGGATCCCATTTTCTGTAGGTCTAAGGTTGGAGCTCTGTGACCCAGTACCCAAGCAGGTGATCAGGGTCCGGTGAGAGGATTACTCAGACATGGCAAGCCTGAGGAAACCCAACAACTTTTCCAAGCATTAGCTGGGTGTCCTGAAATCTGACCTGATGTTTCCCCCTATATGGGCTTTTCTCCTGACAGGTAGACCCAGTATGGGGTGTTTTGGTGTACACAGTTAAATCTGAGATGGGGATTAGAGCATGGAGGAGCAGGCTGGTGGCTCAGACCTGGCTACTGGGAGTCTGCAGGAACTCGGGAACTTTTCCTGGTAGCTTTTCCTGGTGGCAGGGATGGGGGAGTGGCTATGTTCCTTGAGGTCTGACCTGATGTTTCCTTCACCATGGGGTTTCCTCTATATAAGGAAACCCAGCCTCTGGTGTTGTGGGGTCCACCATTCTGTCTGGGAAGGTGAATCAGGCACATAGGCAGTCTCTGGTATGGCGGCTGGGTGCCTGTTTGAGCCTGGGACCTTTTCCACATGTCTGGGTGACCTGAGGTCAGACAGTCCTGATTTCTTCCTTCACTGTGGAGTTTTCCCTAGACTGGAAAACCCAGTCTCTGGTGTTGTGAGCCCACAATTCAGTCTGGGATGGTGATCAGAGCAAGCAGGCCTGTGGCTCTGGGCTAGAGACCAAGCACCAGGCTGGACCTCAGAAACTCTTCAGGGTTTAGCTGAGTGATTTGAGAAAGTACCCAATTGCTTCCCACACTGTTTGGTTTCCTCTTATCTATAAAACACAATTGCTGATGTTTTAGGGCTCATCGTTCAGTCTATTGGTCGCTGTGCCATCACTGCTGTCCTGGTCATCAGACACAGTGTCCTTTGGCGCTACCATCTTGGATCAAGAAAATAGACCCGAGAAGAAAGCAGGAGTAGCCATATTTAATCAAAAGAAATGGGGAAGGTCACTTCATGTTCATCAAAGGAAAATTCCACCAACAAAACATCACAACTCTGAACATCTATGCCCCAAATGCAAGAGCACCCACATTTATAAAAGAAACATTAATAAAACTTAAACCACACATTAATAGTGGTAGACTTCAACACCCCACTCTCAACAAAGGACAGGTCAACAAAACAGAAATTAAATAACAACAATCGATAAAAGAAATATCCAAGGTTTGACAGAACAAAAACACACATTATACACTATGCTGTGGCCAGAGTCATCCCTCCCTGCACTAAACAGAACATTAATTTCTATTTTTAAAATGATAGCAAAGTACTTTTCTGCCTTCATTTTGACAAAAAGGACCCTTGGAACTGGAACTCGTCATGGCATCACTTTGAGCCATGGATGCAGCTTTTTTATGGGCTCATTGTCCTTCATCTTTAAGATCTTCTTCATATCATGGAGTAAAGACTACAGGAACAGAATCAAGAATCATGGCCAAAAATCCAGGACTTTCATTTTGCTGGTTTCAGCATACGCTTTTAGGCCTGCTGGAACTAACAGAATGGAGGATCACTTCTGAACACCTGATGATACTCTGGAAATTTTTGTTACATTAAACCATTAGTGAAGAGCATCTTGGTACCTCCAAAACGATGTGCTTTCTATCATCATATGCCCCCTTAATATTCAGCACTTCCCAGACTATGTTCTTTGGCAGAGTTGCCCTTTGAGAAGATCACACTCAGGACAGTCATCAACAGGCAAGTCACAGATATATTTCTTCCATGATTCACTTTTGTATTATATTCTAGATATGTCTAGGCCAAAGAGGAGTTCTCTGATGACTATGGATGTTGAGAATTTCTTTAAGTCTTTCTCTGCCATTTGATGTTCCTCTATTGAGAATTCTCTGTTTAGCTCTGAACACATTTTTTTTGAAATCAGGTTACTTGATTTGTTGCTGTTTAACTTCTTAAGTTCTTTATATATTCTGGATATTAGCCTTCTGTTAGATATAGGGTTGGTGAAGCACATTCTCCAGACAGTAGCTTGGCGTTTTGTTTTGATGACAGTGGCCTTTGCTTTACAGAAGTTTTTCAGTTTCATGAGCTCCCATTTATTGATTGTTGCTGTTAGAGCCTGTGCTGTTTGTGTTCAGTCCAGGAAGTTATCTCCTGTGCCAATGAGTTCAAGGTTCTTCCCCAGTTTTTCTTCTAACAGGTTTAGTGTGTCTGGTTTTATGTTGAGGTCTTTGATCCACTTGGAATTTAGTTTTGTGAAGGGTGATAATTATGGATCTATTGGCATTTTATTACATGTAGACATAGAGTTAGTCCAGCACCATATGTTTAAGATGATGTCTTTTTTCCATTGTTTGGTTTTGGCATCTTTGTCAAAAATCAGGTGTCCATAAGTGTGTGCGTTTATTTCTGGGTCTTCGATTCCATTGATCCACCATTCTGTTTCTATGCCAGTACCATTCAGTTTTTATTATTGTTGCTCTATAATACAGCTTGAGATCAGTGATGGAGATACCTCCAGAAAATCTTATTTTTTTATAATGAATTTCTTTTTTTTTATTTCTCATATGTATTTTTTTACACTTTATAAATTGTGTATCCCTCCATAAGCCCCTCCCTCCTCCCCTCCCTGACCCACCCTCCCCTCCCCTTTCTGCATGCATGCCCATCCCCAAGTCCACTGATAGGGGAGGTCCTCCTCTCCTTCTTTCTGATCTTAGTCTATCAGTTACCTGACAATGCAGAAAATATTTATTGGAGAATATTATTTTAGCAATTCTGTGTTTCTTATTCTATGTGAATTTGAGAATTTTTCTTTAAATGTCTGGAAAGAATTGTGTTGGTAATTTGATGGGAATTGCATTGAACCTGTAGATTGCTTTTGGTAAGATGCCAGTTATGCTATGTTAATCATGCCAAGCCATGAGGATGGGAGATATTTCCATTTTCTGATAACTTCATCTTATTTCTTTCTTCAGAGACTGGAATTTTTTTTTCATAAAAGTCTTTGACTTGCTTGGTTAGAGTTACACCAAGGTACGTTATGTCCTTTGTGACTATTATGAAGGGTGTTGTTTCCCTAATTTCTGTCTCAGCGCTTTTGTCATTTGTATACAGGGGGGAATACTGATTTTTTTTTGAGTTGCTTTTGTGTCCAGTCACGTGGCTGAAGGTGTTCATCAACTGTATAAGTTCCTTGGCAGAATTTTTGGTGTCACTCATGTATACAATTTTATCATCTTTAAATAGTGATACTTTGACTTCTTCCTTTCGGGAACTGAATTCCTTGATCTCTTTAATTGTCTTATTGCTCTAGCAAGGAATTCAAGTACTATGTTAAGGAGGTATGGGAAGAATGGGCAGCCTTGCCTTGTCCCTGATTGCAGTGGGAATTCTTTAAGTTTCTTCCCATTTAGTTTGATATTGGCTATAGGATTGCTATATATTGCCTATACTATGTTTAGATAAGTGCCCTGTATCCCTTATCTCACCAAGACTTTAAACAAGAATAAATGTTGGATTTTATCAAATGGTTTTTCAGTATCTAAGGAGACTAACATGTGTTTTTCTCCTTCAGTTTGTTTATGCGCTGGATTACATTGATGGATTTTGTATTTTGAACCACCCCTGCATACCTGCCATGAAGCCAAATTGGTCATAGTGGATGATATCTTTGATGTGTTCTTGAATTCTGTTTGTGAGTATTTTCTTGATTATTTTCACATCAATGTTCATAAGAGAGATTGGCCTAAAATTATCTTTCTTTGTTGAGTCTTTGTGAGGTTTAGGTATCAAGGTGATTTTGGATTTATAGAATGAGATTAGTAATGTTCCTTTTGTTTCTATTTTGTGGAATAGTTTGAAGAGTATTTGGGTTACCTTTTCTTTGATGTCTGGTAGAATTGTGCCCTGAAACCATCTGGTCCTGGGCTTTTTTTGGGATGGGAGACTTTTAATGGCCACTTCTGTTTTCTTAGGGGATATAGGATTTTTTAATTGATTTACCTGGTATTGATTCAGCTTTGGTAAGTGGAATCAATCAAGAAAAATGTCCATTTCATTTAGATTTCCAAATTTTGTGATATATAGGCTTTTGAAGGAATACCTAATGATTGTTTGGATTTCCTCAGTGTCTGTTGTTATGTTCCACTTTTCATTACTGCTTTTGTTGATTTGGATGATGTCTCTCTGCCTTTTAGTTAGTTTGGCTAAGGGTTTGTGTATCTTGTTGATTTTCTCAAAGAACCAGCTCTTGGTTTCATTGATTCTTTGAATTGTTTTATTTGTTTCTAATTTATTGATTTCAGTCCTGAGTTTGATTATTTCCAGCCATCTCCTCTTCTTGGGTATGTGTGTTTCTTTTCCCCCTTAGGGCTTTCAGGTGACCCTTTAATTGCTGTATTAGATGTTTCGAATTTCTTTTTGAAGGCACTTAGTCCTATGAAATTTCCTGTTAGCACTGCTTTCATCGTATCCCATATGTTTTGGTATGCTGTGCCTTCATTTTCATTGAATTCTAGGAAGTCTTTGATTTCTTTCTTTATTTCTCCCCTGACCCAGCTCAACAAATTGAGTAGCAATTTGTTCAGTTTCCGTGTTTATGTAGGCTTTTAGCTATTTGTCTTGTTGTTGAGTTCTAGCTTTAGACCATGGTGGTCAGATAGCATACAAGGGATTATTTCAATCTCCTTTTACCTGTTGAGGCTTGCTTTGTGACCAAGTGTAAGGTATGTTTTGTAGATGTTTCACTGAGGTGCTGAGAAGAAGGTAAATTTTTTTGTGTTTGGATGAAAGGTTCTGTAGATGTCTGTTAGGTCAGTTTGATTTATGACCTCTGTTAGAGTCATTATTTCTTTGTTTAACTTCTGTTCTGTTGACCTGTTCTTTGTTGAGAGTAGGATGTTGAAGGCTCCCACTACTAAGGTGTGGGGATCTATGTGTGGTTTCAGCTTTATTAATGTTTCTTTACAAATGTGAGTGCCCTTGTATTTGAGGCATAGATGTTCAGAGTGTGATGTCTTCTTTGTGGAATTTTCCTTTGATGAGTATGAAATGACCTTCCCCACCTCTTTTGATTATTTTGGTTGAAAATCTATTTTATTAGATATTGGAATGTCTACCCCTGCTTGCTTCTTGGGTCCATTTGCTTGAAAAACTCTCTTCCATCCCTTTACTCTCAGGTAATGTCTTTCTTTGTGACTTAGGTATTTTTCTTGTATGTAACAGATTGTTGGATCTTGTTTATGTATCCATTCTGTAAGTCTGAGTCTTTTTATTAGGGAGTTGAGTCCCATTGATGTTAAAGGAGATTAATGACTAGTGGCTGTTAGATTCTCGGATAGTGATGTTGACTTTGGTAGTGTGTTTGCGTGCTTGGCTACTATTAGTTTTTCTGTAGTGAAGTTATTTGTTTCCCATGTTTTCCTGAATGTAGTTAGCTTTCCTGGTTTGCATTTTTCCTTCTAGTATCTTTTGTAACACTGGATTTGTGGGCAGGTGTTGTTTGCTTATTTATTTATTTATTTGTTTGTTTGTTTGTTTGTTTGTTTGTTTTTGTCATTTAATATTTTGTTTTCTCCATCTATAATGTCTGAGAGTTTTGCTGGGTGTAGTAGCCAGGGCTGACATCTGTGTTTTCTTAAGGTCTGCATGATATCTGTTCAGTCCTTTCTGGCTCTCATGGCCTCTGCTGAGAAGTCAGGTGTGATTCTAATGGGTTTGCCATTATATGTTATTATACTCAGGTAACCTCAAACTTAAGACAGTCTTGTTGGATCAGAGAAGAACCACCAAGTATATCTGGTTATTTGTTTGTTGGTTGGTTGGTTTGTGAGTGTGTTTGTTTAGATACAAATCTAGCACATAAGAGAAAAGATGCATTATTTGTTTTTGTAAGTCTAGCTTATTTCATTTTATGTGAATCTCAGTTCCACAGTTCCATCTATTTCCCTACATATGATATGTCTTAGTCATGTTTCTACAGCTGTGTTAAAAACACCATAGTCAAATGCAACTTTGGAAAGAAAGGGTTTATTTAACCTAAAAAAAACCCTTACCTTAAAGCTATCTTTTGTAAGAAAATATCACATAGAAAAAATTCTATTTTCCATATGTCTGAAACCTCTATTATCAATTTCTATGTATTTATATATAATATTTATTTCTCCCTCTTTGTCCATCTCTCTCTCTCTCTCTGCATGCACTCATGCTATAGCATATTTATGAAGGTGTGAAAACAACTTGTAGGAGTAGATTCTCTCCTTCTACCATGTGGATTTTGGGATGTGAATTCAGACACTTAACAGCAAGTGTCCTTGCTCTCTTGGCCAGCCCCAAACCTCTATTTTCATTTTTTCTGGTATATCTCTGAGTCGTTGTACCTTTTATGGACAGGTGTCTACTTACATCTATTCTCATGTTTCCACCTTTGTTATTGAACATTGGAGTTCCTTACAAATGCTTAAAATCTTCTCCTTGTCAGCTGTGTATATTGCATATATTCTTACATTCTTTAGGGTGTGTTTGCAATCTTTTAAGTGTCTCTGGTGTGAAGATGCCATTTCCCCTTTTATAATTTTTCTGTGTGCTTTCAATCCTTGTAATTTGGAGTTTTATCTCTAAACTGTAGCCCTCTCTAAAGTCGAGAAGCACTTTCTCCTAAGTTTTCTCCTAATTATTTCATAGATGAAGATCTCATATTTATGTTCAAACTTTTAGTGTATTTATATATTTATTTATTTCAGTTTGTTCCATTTGTATCCCAGTTGCAGCTCCCTCCCTCATCTCCTTCTAATCCCACCTAACCACCCTCTTTACACCCTATGCCCTTTCCCTAATCCTGTGATAGGGGAAGACATCTTCCCTTTCTGTCTGATCCTTGCTTATCAGGTCTCATCAAGGCTGGCTACATCATCTTCCTCTGAGGCCTGGCAAGGCTGCACCACCCAGGGGGAGGTGATCAAAGAGCCAGCCACTGAGGTCATGTCAGAGACAACCCCTTTACCACTTAGTAAGAAACTTACATGGAAACTAAGCAGCCATTGGGCTTCATTTGAAGAGGAGGTATAGATAGGTACTCTCCATGCAATGCCCATGATTGGAGTATCGGTCTCTGAAGGCCCCAATGGGCCTAGGTATTTTGGCTCTGTTGGTCTCCTTGTGTAGTTCCAGTCCCCTCCAGGTCTATCTCTTTCCCTCTTCTTCCATAAGGATTGCAACACTCAGACCAAAGTTTGGCTGAATCTCAGTATCTCCTTCGATACCCTAGTTGGTAGAGTCTTTCAGAGGTCTTTGCAGGAAGGCTCCTGTTCCCTGTTTTCTCCCTCTTCCAATGTCTATCCAGTTTTCCCTTCTGAATAAGCTTTCAGCCTTTTCCCTACAGTTCTCCTTGTTGTTTACCTTCTTTAGGACCTTAGATTTTAGTATCCTTATCCATTATTATATGTATAATATCCACTTATAGGTGAGTATATACGATACATGTCTTTCTGCTTCTGGGTTACCTCACTCAGGATGATCTTCTCTAGTTCCCATCACTTGCTTTTAAATTTCACGATTTCCTTGTTTTTAAATTGCTGAGTAATATTCCATTGTGTGAATGTGTCACAATCCCTGCATTCATTCTTAACCTGATGGACATTTGGGTTTTTTTCCATATTCTGGGTATGAATAACGCTGCTATGAACATAGTTGAGCAAATGTCCTCATTGTATATTTTAACATCTTTTAGATAGAAACCCAGGAGTGGTTTAGATGGATCTTGAGGTAGCACTATTCCTATTTGTCGGAGAAAGTGCTGGATTGACTTCCAAAGTGGTTGTACAATTTACATTCCCATCAGCAATGGAGTAGTGTTCCTCTTTCTCCACATTCTCTCAAGCATGTCTTGTGACTTCAGTTTTTGAACTTAGCCATTCTGATGGATTTAAGGCGAAATTTCAGGGTCATTTTGATTTGCATTTCCCTATTGACTGAGGATGTTGACCATTTCTTTAGCATTTCTCTGCCATTCGATATTCTTCTGTTGAAAATTCTCTGTTTACCTCTGTAGTCCATTTTTTAACTGGATTATTTAGTTTGCTGCTCTTTAACTTCCGAGTTCTTTATATATTCTGGATTTTAGTTGTCTGTCAGATATATGGTTGGTGAAGATCCTTTCCCAATCTGTAGTCAGTCGTATTGTTTTGGCAACAGTGTCTTTGCTTTACATAAGATTTTCGGTTTCATGAGATCCCATTTACTTATTGTTACTCTTAGAGCCTGTGCTCTTGTTGTTCTGTTCAGGAAGTTGTCTCCTATACCAATGAGTTCAGGATCTTCCCACTTCTTCTTCTAAGAGGTTTAGTATGTCTGGTTTTATTTTGAGATCTTTGATCAACTTGGACTTCAGTTTTGTGCAGGATGATAAGTATAGATCTATTTCCTTTTTTTTTCTTATAGATATCTAGTTAGAACATCACCATTTGTTGAAGATACTTTTTTTTCTATTGTGTGGTTTTGGCATCTTTGTCAAAAATCAGGTGTCAATAAGTGTGTTGGCTTATTTCTGGGTCTTCTCTTTGATTCCATTAATCCACCAGTCTGTTTCTGTGCCAGTACCATGTGATTTTTATCAAGGTGACTTTGGTCTTATAAAACGAAATTGGTAAAGTTCTTTCTGTTTCTATTTTGGGCATAGTTTGAAGAGTATTGGTGTTAGATCTTTTTTGAAGGTCTGGGAGAATCCTGCACTGAAACAATCTGGCCTTGGTTTTTTTCTGGATGAGAGACTTTTGATGACAGCTTCTATTTCTTTAGGGGATATAGGACTTTTTATTTTATTTACCTCATCTTGATTCAGCTTTGGTAAATGGAATATTTAAATAAAGTTGCCTATTTCTTTTAAGTTTTCAAACTTTGTTGCATATATCTTTTGAAGTAAGAATAATGATTGCTTGGATTTCCTCAATGTCTGTTGTTATCTCCCTCTTTTCATTTTTGATTTTGTTGATTTGGATAGTGTCTTTTTGCCTTTTAGTTAGCTTGGCTAAGGTTTGTCTATCTTGTTGATTTTCTCAAAAAACCTGCTATTGGTTTCATTGATTCTTCGCATTGTTCTCTTTGTTTCTAATTTATTGTTTTCACCACTGTGTTTGACTATTTCTAGCCATCTACTCATCTTGTGTGTATCTGTTTCTTTTCTTTTTTTTCTAGTGCTTCCAGGTATGCCATTAAGTTTCTTGTATGAGAGGTATTGAATTTCTTCTTGAAGGCACTTAGTGCAATGAACATTCTTCCTAGCACCGCTTTCATTGTGTCCCATAAGTTTGGGTACGTTCTACCTTCATTTTCTGTGAATTCTAGGAAATCTTTAATTTCATTCTTTATCTGCTCCCTGAACCAATTGTAATTGACTAGAAAGTTGTTTGGTTTCAGTGTGTGTAGGCTTTTGTTATTATTATCATTTCTGTTATTTTTGGGACTATAGTGGTCTGATATGATACAAGAGATTATTTAAATCTTCTTGTCCATTCAGGCTTGATTTGTGCTTTACTATATGGTCAGTTTTGGAGAAGGTTCCATGAGGTTCTGAGAAGAAGATATACTTTTTTGTGTTTGAGTGAAAAGTTCTTTAAACATCCATTTGATTTAAGACCTCTCTAAGTGGCATTATTTCTCTGTTTAGTCTCAGTCTCAATGATTTGTCCCTTGGTGAGAGTTGTTTGTTGGAATCTCCCACTCTTTTTTTTTAATTTTTTATTTAACTTTTATTAATTACACTTTATTCATTTGTATCCCCCCATAAGCCCCTCCCTCCTCCCCTCCTGATCCCACCCTCCCTTCCCTTTCTGCATGCATGCCATTCCCCAAGTCCACTGATAGGGGAGGTTCTCCTCTCATTTCTGATCTTAGTCTATCAGTTCTCATCAAAAGTGGCTGCATTGTCCTCTACTGTGGCCTGGTAAGGCTGCTCCCCCCTCAGGGGGAGGTGATCAAAGAGCAGGCCAATCAGATTATGTCAGAGGCAGTCCCTCTTCCCATTACTATGTAACCCACTTGGACACTGAACTGCCATGGGCTACACCTGTGCAGGGGTTCCAGGTCATCTCCATGAATAGCCCTTGGTTGCAGTATGAGTCTCTGGGAAGTTCCCTGTGTTCATATTTTCTTGTTCTGTTGCTCTCCTTGTGGAGTTCCTGTCCTCTCCAGCTCTTACTATTTCCCACTTTTTTTTTTTATGCTCAATCATGTTTGCAGCAGCTCCATTCGCAATAGCCAGAACCAGGAAACAACCCAGATGTCCATCAACGGAGAAATGGATACAGAAATTGTGGTACCCCTACACAATGGAATACCACTCAGCAATTAAAAACAAGGAAATCATGAAATTTGCAGGCAAATCATGAGAACTAGAAAAAAAATCATCCTGAGTGAGGTACCCAGGAGCAGTATTTCCCACTTCTTACATAAAATTCCATTCACTCTGCCCAACAGTTGGCCATCAGACTCAGCATCTGCTTTGATAGTCTTCAGGGCAGAGGCTTTCAGAGGCCCTCTGTGGCAGGTACTTAGGTTGTTTCCTGTTTTCTTCTTCTGGCTTTCAGAGGCCCATTGTAGCAGGTTCCTAGGCTGTTTCCTGTTTTCTTCTTCTTCTGATGTTTATCCTCTTTGCTTTTCAGGATGGGAATTGAGCATTTTAGTTAGGGTCTTCTCTCTTGCTTAGTTTTTTAGATGTACAGATTTTAGTGGGTTTATCCTATGTTGTATGTCTATATGAGTGAGTATATACTGTGTGTGTCTTTTTGCTTCTGGGACAACTTACTCAAGATGATCCTTTCCAGGTCCCACCATTTACTTGCAAATTTCATGATTTCCTTATTTTTCATTGCTGAGTAATATTCCATTGTATAGATGTACCACAATTTCTGCATCCATTCTTCTGTTGAGGGGCATCTGGGTTGTTTCCAGCTTCTGGCTATTACAAATAAAGCTGCTACAAACATGGTTGAGCAAATGTCCTTTTTGTGTACTTGAGCCTCTTTTGGATATATGCCTAGGAGTAGTATGGCTGGATCTTGAGGAAGAGCTATTCCTAGTTGTCTGAGAAAGCTCCAGATTGATTTCCAGAGTGGTTGTACCAGTTTACATTCCCACCAGCAGTGGAGAAGGGTTGCCCTTTCTCCACAACCTCTCCAGCATGTGTTGTCACTTGAGTTTTTGATTTTGGCCATTCTGATGGGTGTAAGGTGAAATCTCAGGGTTGTTTTGAGAATCTCCCAGTCTTAAAGTCTTGGGATCAATGTGTGATTTAAGCTTTATTAATGTTTCTTTGACAATGCAAGATCCCTTGTGTTTGGTGCATAGATGTTCAGGATTGTGATGTCATCCTAGTGGGTTTTTCCTTTAATGAGAATGAAGTGTCTTTCTTCATCTCTTTTGATTAGTTTTGTTTGAAAGTCTATTTTTTTAGATATTAGGATGGCTACTTCAACTTGCTTTTTGAGCCTCTATGCTTGGAAAACCCTTTTCTAGTCCTTTACTCTGAAGTAGTGTTTATCTTTGCTACAATTGTGTGTTTCTTGAATGCAGCGGAGAGTTGGATCCTGTTTCTTCATCCAATCTGTGAAGTTGAGATTATTGATGTTAATAGATATTAGTGACCAATGATTGTTAGTGTGTATTATTGTGAAGTTGGTGGTGAATGTGTGTTTATGTGCTTGTTTTCTTTTACTTTTTTATTGTGGAGGTATCTTTATCCTGTGTTTTCTGGCTTCTAGTTAATCTCTGTGTGTTAGAGTTTTCCTCCTATTATCTTCTGTAGGGCTGGATTGATGTGTATACATTGTTTATATTTAGTCAGGTCATGGAATATTTTGTTTTCTCCATCTATGTTGATTGGAAGTTTTGCTGGATATAGTAGTGTGGGTTTTCCTTTATTTTTATTTTTTGAAGTCACAATGAACATTTTATTCATTTTTTATTATTAACAAACAGCAGAAACATATCAAGTTGCAAAATTAATTGAAATGAAAGGAGGCATACACATCATAAACATCTGTGTTAGGTAATGGTTTTGTAGTAGTTTTACTGCAGTGGGAATATTCAGAGCATTTATCCTAACAGATCCTGATTAAACATTTTCTTTAGAAAGCCCTAAAACTCTTGTCCTTTTACTACCTACAATGTTCGGTTTTTCCACAAGCAATTCCTGATGTTGAATCTGATTTATTATCTCTCCTAAAATTTTATTTTCCTTCTACTCTTATTTGCTAAAGCTTTTAGTAATCTATTAGCAATGTGTTTCCTTGGATAGTTAATTGTGCTGTTCCAAGAATCATAGAGAAACAGCAACAAAAAAGGCTCATCAATTCAAGTCTTGCATCTGAGAAAGCAGGATTATAAGAGCATGTCTTAATCCAATAGGGTGTTTTTGCTAGGGACTTCCAAGGAGCTAATTCCCATAGGAAATGTGTCTCCTAGTCTGTTTGCATAATTTTATGCTTACATAACACATTTTTATGCTACACAAACAATTTCTGGAGTTAGTATAGCAGAAAACATATTTGAAACAGTATTTATCTGAAATAAGAAAACATGGCACTGGAATAGACATTTCCTTAGAATATGAAAAATGTAATTGTTTATAACAAGAAGCAGAGAAAACTGATGTAGTGAACAACACATTTTTTACTTTTCTGATCCCTGATATCTGTTCTACACAATAAATGAAATTAAGTTTATCTATCTAAATGTGTTTCATTCATTTAACAATGTCAGAATATAAATTATAAGAAAGTTAACTTCTTATTTACTGGTATTTTTATTCCTTAAACATTTAACAAAAATTTATTGTTTGTAAATAGGGATGATTTGTAGGGAAGAAGAAGAGGATGAAGAGGAAGAAAGAAGAGGGAAGAAAAGAAGAAGAAAGAGGACGAAGAGAAAAAAAGAAGAAGAAAACAATGACAAGATGATGAACATTTAGAGTCTAGAAACAACTATTATGTAAGATAGCAAACTATTCTCTAATTCATTAATAACAAGTGAAAAAAGCATGTGGAGTAGGTGTAAGATTTTGGTGTCATTATAAAAGGAGTAATATGAAAAACAAGATAATTTAAGGTCTATGAAAACCTCTAGCCTTTTCAAAGTGCAAGGTAGTTACCAGTTAACCTCTGTGTTGGATCTGGATATGGTACTGAAGTGGTGAGCAGGGTCTCACCCCAAATATGACTTGTCAGAGAGGTGAAAGACTAAACGTCTAAGAGAAAACTATTCTTGGCAATTAGTTTGGAATCATGTTCCCACTCCAAATAATCTTCACCACAGGTGGGAATTGAAAGTTTCTCCAACACCCAAAGTTGATGAACACAGTGAACAGAACATGCTTACCTATCTATCTATCTATCTATCTATCTATCTATCTATCTATCTGAGACTATATTTATAAATTTATTTATGTGCCATATGCTTTCTGGTGCCTGTGGAGTCCAGAAAAATGTTTCAGAACCCCTGAGAGATTGAGTCACAAGTTGCTATGAACTTCCTGGTGTAGATGTTGGAGAGCAATCCTCTGTAATAGCAGAAAGCACTCTTATGCACATATGGTCCTCTCTAGGCCCGAAAATAGACATATTAAGAAACAGTGCCTTTGGAATTTTTGAAATGAAATGATAGTCTGTTCCCGGATCACTGTGTTAGTGGTCTTTTCTCTGGATTAAAAGAGTTGTAATTCAACCCAATAGAAGACCACTTTAATGAAATCACCTGTAATATAATTTGGCAAACTCTTAGAAGGGCTTTAGCCTATGAGTTATGAGTGGAAATTGAGCTTATTTGGTGATTGAAAGGAAAAGAGGGAGAGAGATAAGGAATCATTGAGTATGGAAACATATTCTAGAAACACTGAGCTTAATCGAGAATGAAAATTCTTGTTGACCCATTGACTGCCAACTTGATACAGTCTAGAGTCATCTGAGAAAGGAATTGCCTAGATTAGATTTGCTTGTGTGTGTGGTGGAATTAACTTATTTATAATTGAATTCTTAGGTAGATAGTCCTGGGCTTTACACAGAAGCTAGCTAAATATGAACCCGCTTGTGAGACAAAAAGGAGCTTATCTTCATGTTTACATCAAGCTCCTTCAGGGGTTCTTCCCTTGACCTATCCCAACAACAGACCAAAACTTGTAACTGAAATAAGCCTCTTTCCCTCCTTTAGTCAGGTACCCTCCTGGTACCACCCTTCTTCCCTCTTTCCTCCCTACTCCCTTGGCTATTCCTCAGAAAATGGGTGCTCCCTTTTCTATCCACCCCAGCTCATCAAGTTACATCCAGACTGACCAAGTCTTCTTCCCAACTGGCCTGGCAAGGCAGCCCCACCAGGGGGAAGTGATCAAAAAGCTGGCAAGTGGGTCCTTGTTCCCATGCAGTCCACACTTCCTTTACTAGAGGGCCCACATGAAGCCTAAGCTGCAAATATGCTATATCCTTTTAGAGGGCCTAGGTCCAGTTCATGCAAGGTCCTTGATAGATATTTCAGTCTCAGCAAGCCCTTCTGGGCCCTGGTTATTTGGCCCTATTGGTCTTCTTGTGGAACTCCTGTCATCTCAAAGTCCTTATCTCTTTTCTCCCACTTTCCTACAAGACTCCCTAAGCATGTTTGACTGTGAGTTTCAGCATCTGTTTTGAGGCACTACTTGGTAGAGTCACCCAGAGGACAACTCTGTCAGGCTCCAGTCTTCAAGCTTAGTACTGTATCATTCATAGTGTCAGGGCTGACACTCCACTCGTCCATAGGTCTTTGGATAGCCCAGGCATTGGTTGGTAATTCCCTCAGCCTCTTCTCTATCTGCTTTATCTTTATTCCTGCTCACCTTCAGGCAAAGTAAATTTTAGATTGAAGTTTTTGTGGGTGGATTGGTGTCTACCTACCTCTACTAGAAGACTAGTCTAGTTATATGATGTGTTCTTAAGAAATAAAGCCAAATAACAAAAGAAAATATCTTGGCTTCAATGTACTAACTGCAGGGTAAAGAAGGTCAGGTGAAAATGAGACTCTATAATATAGGATAAACGTACTAAAATCTTTAAATCTAAAGATGCTAATCAAGAAAGAGGACCCTTGGTAAGATGCTCAATCCTCCTTCAGAAAGGCAAATGGAATAGACATCCTAAGAAGGAGAAAACAGTGAACAGGATAGGGGCCTACCACAGAGGGCCTCTGAAAGACTCTACCCAGCAAGGTATTGAAGCAGATGCTGAGACTCATAGCCAAACTTTGGGCAGAATTAAGGAAATCTTATGAAAGAAGGAAATATAGAAAGACATGGAGGGAACAAGAGCTCCACAAGAAGAGCCCCAAGGGTCTTTTCTGAGACTGATAATTCAACAAAGGACCATTTGTGGAGTTAACCTAGAACCCCTGCATAGAAGTAGTCCATGACAGCTCAGTGTTCAAATGGGTTCCCTAATAATGGAAACAGGGGATGTCTCTGACATGAACTCAGTGACTAGCTGTTTGATCACCTCTACCCACTTGAATAGGGAGCTGCTTTTCCAGACCACAGAGGAAGACAATGTAACCAGTCCTGATGAGACCTGCTAGGCTAGGGTCCTATGGAAGGGGAGGAGAACCTCTGCTATCAATGTACTTGGGGAAAGACATGGGAGTAGAAGAGGGAGGGAGGGTGGGATTGGCAGTGGACTAGGGAGGGGGCTACAGCTTAGATACAAAGTGAATAAATTGTAATAAAAATAAATTAAAAATGATATTCAAATAGTCTGTGGAATTTGCCTGAGGGTCCCTCAATCCCAGCCCTATGGATTTTAGCACAATGATTCTACCCTGGAGTCTGCACCTGTTTCCAGTCTTCACCCTTCCACACATTATAGTACCTTTCTCCTGGATCTTCATTAATGCACCCAACTGTATATGCTGCAATTGTCTTGTAGGTCACAACTCTGTGCCCTACTCTTCTGGAGGATGCATCTGCTCCTCTCTTACCAAAGGAGCATCCCAGACTCTTGCTTTCTCACTCATTTTGACGGCTCTATGCTCCTGAAGGTTCTATATTTCAGTATATCCCCTTTATCATATATGAGACTCTTCCATATAATTGTTCACTTTAGACAGTGAAGTTCACAGTCTCTTTAATTCTGTAGGTATTTTCAGGTCTGTTGCTGTGCAGAACCTGATTTGGAACAGAATCTAATGCTTTTGGTTTATAATCCTAAAGTCAGAGCAGAAGTTTTGAAAACTACTTGATATTTGAGATCATTTGTTTAGGTTTACTAATAAACCACATACTGCTAATATATGGAGTAACAGCGGCAGTCAAAATTTACCTCAAGAATGGTCTTCTCCAGAGAGAAGGATATCAGTTGATTAATCAGTGCTAAATAGTCAGCCCAGAATTTAAAAATACAGGTAACATAATACTGACTGAACAGGTTATATATGTATACATATATGTATGCAATAGCAATGAATAAAAGAGGTCATGAATTAGAAAGAGCAAGGAGACACATACCGGATTGTTTGGAGGGAGGAAAGGAAAGTGAGAACTGTAATTAAATATTAAAAAAATTGAAAAGAAAAAATCCTATTAGTGTTTATTGAGTCATGGGAACCACAGTGTAAGCAAAAACCATCTGCTGGTGTTGAATCCTAAAAGTACAGGAGTCTTTATAAAAACAAAACAACAAAAAAAACCACATTTTTTGGGAGAGGATAGCTGGCTAGATGGAGAGATTGCACATCAGTTTATGGCACATGTTCTTCCTGTGGAGGATCAGAGCTCAGTTCCTAGTACCCATGTCAAGTGACAAAGAGCCTCTCGCAAATCTAACTGTAGGGCATCCATGAAGCTTCTGGCTTCCAAAAGCACACAGCACACATACACAAAGCACACACACCCTCTCTCTCTGCCATAACACACACAGAAATATATGTGTATATATAATATATATATATATTATATATACACATATATATGTATATATATTATATATACACATATATTTTATGTGTATATATAAAAGTTTATTTCAATAAACTTTCACTGTTCTTTGTCTCTCTGTAAAATCTTGAGGCTGATTTTTCATTTATGTAATTGCACAGATATATTTGTTCATTCAAAATTTGAAACCAGATAAAAATAATTTATCTCTTATTACATTTTTTTCTCAAGCCATGCTTTTTCTCATAGTAATCACAGCTAATGACTTGTTTTATTTTAAAATTTTATTCTAAGATCTTTTTGCCATAAATGGGTCATAAACTCCACTGTAAGGTTTCCTGTTTGTTTCTTTTGTTTTCCCAGATAGGCTCTCTGATCAGCCTATCTGGTCTGGAATCCATTGTGTTTATCAGATGCCCTTGATCTCATTGCATATATTCTTTCTCTTCCTATTATCAATGAGTAAAATGAGCAGGAGTTTTCTGACAGTACACACAGACTGGAATTTGTGTGTGAGTGTATGTATATGTATGTGTTTAAAGTTAATGTTCCCTTCTAAATGGCAACATACATTGTTTTCTATATTTTACTACAGCTATTAGAAATGATATCAAAACAATTGAACAAGAATGCCTAAGAAATACGATTTTTTTCTTTAAACTGTATTATAATCTTACAGAGAAGACAAAAATAAATGTTTAATTGGGGCGTTATGTAATGATGTTTGACATATACATACTGTACATAATAGTCAAATCAGGTTGTTGCTGGAAAGTTTTCGAAAGATGAGTTTTTTTTTTCCTAGACTCAGCTGTCCTAAGTTAAAGCACATTCAAATTTTATCAAACACCAACCTAAGAACAACCTGAGTTTTCTGTCTCACTTCAGTGAAAATTAAAGATTCAGAATTACTTGTAAGTATGTAAAGTGGAATCAGCTTTGATTAATAAAAATTGAGGCACAGTGGAAAACAGTAGAAAAAGAGCAATTATGGAAAAAATACACTCCAGAAAATGGGAGTGATTTTCAAGACAGGAAAAACAAACAAACAAACAAACAAACAAACAAAAAACAACAACAATTGAAGTCCATTGTCTGTCTACCTGTCTGTCTGTCTGTTTGTCTGGTTTTGTTTCTAATATGGTCATGGTAGAAACTGGACAGAGACTGGTATAATGAGAGCCTAGCTAATTCTCTGGGTTATTATGGAGTGAGTTAGTAGAAGGCACATATTTTAAATTTATGTCATCCTGGCCTAGCCAGGTCGCTGATCATGTTTATGTGTACAACTCATGTTAGAGGTGGTGGAAGCCACTGCTGTCCATGCTGAGTGCTGCATCATTAGCTGTTGCTAGAGGCAGCTTTACTGCCATTCTTCTGTGCAGGTGTCTCAAATACAGTCAATTATAATAAATTTTCTGTGTTCTCACATTTACATGACCAACCTACAGGTTTACCATGTCAGAGTAGCTCTATCACAATCAACAAAATGATGTTTTCATATTCTTTCCTGATACCCTCATGTCCTGGCTAGAAATGTTTTTTTTTTCTTTTTTTTTATTATTAGTTACATTTTATTAACTCTGTATCTCAACTGTATCCTGCTCCCTCATTCCCTCCCTAACCCTCTCTCCCTCATCTCCTCCTTGCCCCTTTCCAAGTCCACTGATTGGGGAGGACCTCCTCCCCTTTCATCTGATGCTGTTTTATCAGGTATCTACAGGACTGGCTGCAAAGTTCTCCTCTGTGGCCTAGCAGGACTGCTCCTCCCTTTGGGGGGTGGGGAGGACAAAGAGCCTGCCATTGAGTTCCTGTCAGAAATAGTCCATGTTCCCCTTACTAAGGGAATTCAGTTGGTTACTGAGCTACCATGGGCTTCATCTGAGCAGAGGTTCTAGGTTATATCCATGCATGGTACTTAGTGGAGTGTCTGTCTCAGAAAAGTCCCCTGTGCCCAGATATATTTCGTCCTTCTGGACTTCCTATCCTTTCCACCTAATACAAACGCCCCTTCTTTCATATGGTTCCCTGCACTCTGCCAAAGGTTTGATTATGAGTCTTAGTATCTGCTTTGATACACTACTAGGTAGAGTCCTTCAGGAGCCCTCTGCGGTAGGCTCCTGTCCTTTTACTTGTTTTCTCCTATGTCCAATACACCTCCCATTTTTCTTTCTAAGTGAGGATTGATGATTTATCCCTGGTCATCTTTCTTGTTTATCTTCTTTAGGTGTATGGATTTCATTATGTTTATCATATCTTATATGACTATATGATTGAATTTATACCATGTGTGTCTTTCTCCTTCTGGGATACCTCACTCAGAATGGTCTTTTCTAGATCACAACATTTGGCAGCAAATTTCATGATTTCCTCATTTTTGATTGCTGAGTAGTAATCCGTTGTGTAAAAATAACAAAATTTCTGTACCCATTCCTCCATTGATGGACATCTGGGTGGTTTCCAGATTCTGGCTATTACAAATAAAGCTGCTACAAACATGGTTGAGGAAATGTCCTTGTTGTGTACTTGAGCAAATTTTGGGTATATGCCTAGGAATGGTATAGCTGAGTCTTGAGGAAGCACTATTCCTAATTGTCTGAGAAAGCACCAGATTGACTTCTAGAGTGGTTGTACTAGTTTATTTACATTCCCACTAGCAATGGAGGAGGGTTCCCCTTTCTCCACAATCTCTCAAGCATGTGTTGTCACTTGAGTTTTTATCTTAGCCATTCTGATGGGTGTCAGGTGAAAACTCATGGTCGCTTTGATTTGCATCTCCCTGATGGCTAAGGATGTTGAGCATCTCTTTAAGTGTTTCTCTGCCATTCTGTATTCCTCTACAGAGAATTCTCTGTTTAGCTCTGTTCCCCATTTTTTAATTGGATTACTGGATTTATTGCTTTTTAACTTCTTTAATTCTTTATATATTCTGGATATTAGCCCTCTGTCAGATATAGGGTTGGTGAAGATTCTTTCCCAATCTGTAGGCAGCCGTTTTGTTTTGATGACAGTGTCCTTTGCTTTACAGAAGCTTTTCATTTTCATGAGGTCCCATTTATTGATTGTTGCTCTTAGAGCCTGTGCTGTTGGTGTTCTGTTCAGGAAGTTGTCTACTGTGTCAATGAGTTCTAGGCTGTTCTCCACTTTTTCTTTGAACCAATTTAGAGTATCTGGTTTTATGTTGAGGGCTTTGATCCACTTGGACTTTAGTTTTATGGAGGTTAATAAATATGGACCTATTTTCATTTTTCTGCATGTAGATATCCAGTTGGACCAGAACCATTTGTTGAAGATGCTGTCTTTTTTACATTGGATGGTTTTAGCCTCTTTGTCAAAAACCGAGTATTCATAGGTTTGTGGGTTTATTTTTGGGTCTTCTATTTGGTTCCATTGGTCCTCCTTTCTGTTTCTAGGCCCATACCATGCTGTTTTTATTACTATTGCTCTGTAGTACAGCTTGAGATCAGGGATCGAGATACCTCCAGATGATCTGTTGTTGTACAGGATTGTTTTGGAGATTCTGGGTTTTTTGTTTCTCCATATGAAGCTGAGAATCTTTCTTTCAAGGTCTGTAAGGAACAGGTGTTAGTATTTTGATGGGAATTGCATTGAATCTATAGATTGCTTTTGGCAGGATGGCCATTTTCACAATGTTAATCCTACCAATCCGTGAGCACGGGAGATCTTTCCATCTTCAGATATCTTCTTCAGTTTCCTTCTTCAGAGACTTAAAGTTTTTTCAAACAGTTCTTTCATTTGCTTGGTTAGAGTCACCCCAAGGTACTTTATATTATTAGTGGCTATTGTGAAGGGTATTGTTTCCTTCATTTCTTTCTCGGCCCTTTTGTCTTTGGTATACAGGAGGGCTTCTGATTTTGTTGAGTTGATTTTGTATCCTGCCACTTTGCTTAAGGTGTTTATCAGCTGAAGGAGTTCTCTGGTTGAATTTTTGGGGTCACTTATATATACTATCATATCATCTGCGAATAGTGACACTTTGACCTCTTCCTTTCCAATTTCTATCCACTTGATCTACTTTAGTTGTCTTATTCCTTTAGCTAGGACTTCAAGTACTGTGTTGAAGGGCTATGGAGGGAGTGGGCAGCCTTGTCTTGTTCCTGATTTCAATAGGATTGATTTAAGTTTCTCTCCATTGAGTTTGATGTTGGTTATAGGCTTGCTGTATGTTGCCTTTACTATGTTTAGGTATGTGCCTTGTATCCCTGATCTCTCCATGACTTTAAACATGAATGGGTGTTGGACTTTGTCAAATGCTTTTCCAGCATCTAAGGAGATGATCATGTGGTTTTTCTCCTTCAGTTTGTTTATGTGGTGGATTACAATGATGGATTTCCGTATGTTGAACCACCCTTGCATGCCTGGGATGAAGCCTACTTGGTCGTGGTGGATGATATCTTTGATGTGTTCTTGGATTCGGTTTGCAAGTATTTTATTGAGTATTTTTGCGTCAATGTTCATAAGAGAGATAGGTCTGAAGTTCTCTTTTTTTGTTGGGTCTTTGTGTGGTTTAGGTATCAGGGTGACTGTTGCTTCATAGAATGAATTTGGTAATGTACCTTCTGTTTCTAATTTGTGGAATAGTTTGAGGAGAATTGGTGTGAGCACTTCTTTGAAGGTCTTGTAGAATTCCACGCTGAAACCATCTGGCCCAGGGCTTTTTTTGGAGGGGAGACTGTGAATGACTGCTTCAATTTCCTTGGGGGATATAAGGCTGTTTAGTCTTTCTACCTGATCTTGACTTAATGTTGGAAGATGGAATCTATCAAGAAAATTGTCCATTTCATTTGGGTTTTCAAATTTTGTGGCATATAGGCTTTTGTAGTATGACCTAATGATTGTTTGAATTTCAGTGTCTGTAGTTATGTCCCCCTTTTCATTTCTGATTTTGCTGACTTGGATAGTGTCTCTCTGCCTCTTACTTAGTTTGGCCAAAGATTTGTCTATCTTGTTGATTTTCTCAAAGAAACAGCTCTTGGTTTCATTGATTCTTTTAATAGTTTTATTTGTTTCTAATTGATGGATTTCAACCCTGAGTTTGATTATTTCCTGCTGTCTGCTCCTCTTGCGTGCATTTGCTACTTTTTTTTTTTTCTAAGGCTTTCTTTTGGGCCATTAAGTTGCTTGTATGAGATGTGTCAAATTTCTTTTGAATGCACTTAGTGCTATGAGTTTTCCTCTGAGCACTGCTTTCATCGTGTCCTATAAATTAGAGTATGTTGTACCTTCATTTTCATTGAATTTTAGGAAGTCTTTAATTTATTTTTTCCTTAACCCAACTGTCATTGAGTAGCAAGTTGTTCAGTTTCCATGTGTTTGTAGGCTTTTTTCTAATTCCATTGTTGTGTGCGTGGAAGTGTTTCTGGAGGGATAGAGTGATAGAGAATGTTGTACCCTTGAGTGTGTCGGAGGGCCTCTGCCTTCTATGCTTCTAGGTGGTTATTTGTGCATGCACTGTATATTTATCAGGCGCTGGTGATGGTTGCTGCACAATTTCTGGCATTAACTGCTTTAACTCCTCAGTTGGACCCACAGAGCACGGCTTCGATGCCTCAAGTGACCCTCTATTTGCCACACTGGGTATGTGGGTAGGAGGAGTCTGATGCCTGGCTTCTATTTTAGGAGGACCCTCGATCTCAGGTTCTGTAGACACTCAAGTGTGCACTCACTCTCAAGCAGGTCACATTGGCAGAGATCAGGGTATTCAGGCTCTCTGCTCTTTCTCTCTCTGTCATTTCCCTGGCTTCAGAAGTCCTTCCACTCACCCCCTCAGGCGTTCAGCTCTTCCACACCTCAGAAACTATGCGTGCTAGTAACCATCTTGGCTCTGCCCCCCAGAAATATGAATTTTTATTGGCAAAGAATAACAAGATGAAAATTTGATTTAAAGAGAAGAATGTGATGATTGTATTTATAAATATATGTGAGAATTTTTTAATAAAATATTATTAATTCAGATGTATGAATCTGTATTTTACATGTTAAAATATGTGACTAATCTATACACTCAGTTGCATTATTGGTTTTTATTGTCAACTTTTTAAATTTTGGTCAAATTTTTGGGTACAAATTTATTGTCTTCCTATTATTTTAATTTTTTTATTTTGGAAGAAGACTAAGCATAACATTAACTCATTACTTCACCTACAGAAATTAGAACTTCTATAAGGATGTCTTGAGTATCCAGAACTACTTTGCATGCTTTAACATAAAAAAATGACAATAATATTTTTTATCATTCATTAGTTTCTTCAATATCTTTATAGCCTGGTTCTAGACCCCTCACTCCTTTCCTTTCTGTCCCACCTTCATACTCCCCTTCCCACCTCCACAAACCTCCTTCTTTTCAGAGAGGGTGAGGCCCTCAAAGGGTACAATCCACCTTGTAACTTCAAGTTGGAGCATAAGTATCTGCATTCTCTCACACTGAGGCCTGACAAGGTGGTCTATTTAGGTACCAGCAATCCACTGTCAGGAAATAGAGTCAGAGACACCCCTATTCCCATTTGTTAAGAGACCCACATTTTAGCCACACTGCATATCTGCACATATGTGTAAAGGGTCTAGTAGGTACAGCCCATGTATCCTCTAGGGCTGGTGGTTCATTCTCTGTGAGCCCTTATGAGATCAGATTAGTTGACTCTGTAAGTCTTCTTGTTGTGTTCTTGATCCCTCCATTTTCCTCTATCTTTCCTCCTGCTCTTTCACAAGATTCCCTGAAGTCAGCCTTTTGTTTGGCTGTGGATCACTGCATCTGTTTCAATCAACTGCTGAATGAAGCCTCTCAGAAGACAGTTATGGTAAGCTCCTGTCTGAAAGAATAGCAGAGTATCATTAATAGTGAACAGGGGATGAATCTCTCCAATATGATGGGTCTCAAGTTGGCCCAATCATTGGCTTGATATTTCCTCAGTCTCTGCACCATCTCTATCTCTACATTTTGTGGTGCCAAGAAGAATTTGGTGCCAAGAAGAATTTAGAGTCTAAGGTTTTATATGTGGTTTGGTGCCCTATACCCTCCACTGGATGTCCCACCTGGCTACAGGAGGTGGTTACTTTAGGGTCCTTAACCTCTGTAGCTGGAAGTCTCAGTTAATTTTACTCAGATAGATTCCCAGGAGCCTCCTCTTTCCCAGAGATGCCATCCACCACTGATTTCTGTTCTCTATCCTGGACCATCTCCACAACCCTCCTCCTTTCCATACCCACACCTGATCTCCACACCCATTACCCTCCCCTCCCCCTCTTCCATCCAGTTGACTCCCTTCATCTACTTCAGACATCTATTTTACTTCCCCTTCTGAGTGTGATTCAAGCATCCTCCCTTGGGCCCTTCTTGGATTTTTCTGGGTCTGTGGATTGTATCATGGTTATCTAATACTTTAATCCACTTATAATTGAATGCATACCATGCATACATTTCTGGGTCTGGGTTACCTCATAGTGTATGGTGAAACACCTTTTGGATATATGCCCAGGGGTGGTACAACTGGGTCTTGAGTTTTATTTATTTGCAATATTCTGAGAAACCTCCAGATTGCTTTCCACAGTGGTTGTACAACTTTGTGCTTCTACCAGCATTGGAGGAGTGTTCCTCTCTCTCCAGAACCTTGCCATTATGTGCTGTCACTTGAGTTTTTGATATTAGCCTTTGTAAGACTTTGTAAGATAGAATCTCATAGTTGTTTTGATTTGCATTTCCATGATGACTCAGGATGTTGAACATTTCTTTAAGTGTTTCTCTGCCATTCAATATTCTGTTGAGAATTCTCTGTTCAGTTCTGTACCTAATTTTTAAACTGGGTTATTTGGTTTGTTGGTGTTTAACTTCTTGTTCTTTATATATTTTGGATCTCTCAGCTTTATGGTTGGTGAAGAACTTTTCCCACTCTCTAGGCTGCCATTTTGTCCTATTGACAGTGTCCTTTGCCTTGCAGAAGTTTTCAGTTTCACCAGGTCACATTCATTAATTGTTGGCCTTATTATCTGAGCGGTTGGTATTCTGTTCAGGAAGTGGTCTCCTGTAACATTGAGTTCAAGAGTACGTCCCACTTTGTCTTCTAACAGATTTAGTCTCTTTGGTTTTATATTGAGGTCCCAGATCCACTTGGATTTGAATTTTGTTTAGGGATATAAATATGGATTGATCTTCATTTTTTTTTCTACATGTAGACATGCAGTTAGATCAACACCATTTGTTGGCGATAATTTCTTTTATCCATTGTATGGTTTTGGCTTCTTTGTCAAAAATCAAGTGTCTGTAGTTTTGTGGATTTATTTCTGGGTCTTCAATTTGATTTCATTGATCTATCTTTCTGTTTTTATGCCAATATGATAAGGGATTTTTTATTACTGTTGCTCTGTAGTACAGTTTGATATCAGGGATGGTGACACCTAAAAAATATCTTTTATTGTACAGGATTGTTTTTGCTATCTTGCTTTTTGTTTTGTTTCTCCTTATGAAGTTAAGAATTGCTCTTTCCAGGTCTGTAAAGCATTGTATTGGATTTTTAATGGGAATTGCATTGAATCCGTAGATTACTTTTGGTAAGATAGCTATTTTTACTGTGTTAATCCTGCCAATTCATGAGCATGGGAAATCTTTTTGTGTTCTGGTATCTTCCTCAATTTCATTTTTTTTCATAGTTGCAGTTCTTGTCATACAACTCGTTCACTTGCTTGGACAGAGTTATACATTTTATATTATTCATGGGTGTTGTGAAGATTGTTGTTTGCCTAATTTCTTTCTCGCCGGTATATCATTTGTATAAAGGAGAGCTACTGATTTATTTATTTATTTTTTTACCTAATTTTGTATCCAGTCACTTGGCTGAAGGTGTTTATACGCTGTAGGAGTTCTCGTGTAGAATTTTTGGGATCACTTATCACTATCATATAATCTGCAAATAGCAATACTTTGGCTTCTTCCTTTCCATTTTGTACCCTTTCGATCTCCTTTGGTTTTCTTATTGCTTCAGCAAGAACTTCAAGTACTATATTGAAGAGTTAGGAAGAGAATAGAGAGATTTGTCTAGTCCCACATTTTAGTGAAATTGCTTTATGTTTTTTCTCTGTATTTAAATCGATACTGGTTATTAGCTTGTTGTATATTGCCTTTATTGTGTTTAGGCATGACTCTTGTATTGTAGATTATCTCCAATACTTATGTTTATATGGTGGATTACACTGATGGATTTTCATATATTAAACCATCCCTCCATCCTCCTTGATCAAGGTGGAGGCTATCTTTTCTGTGTACTTGGATTTGGTTCGGGAGTATTTTATTGAGTTTTTTTTTTGTTGTTGTTGTTTGTTTTTTTTTTGTTTTTTTTTTTTTTTTTTTTGCAATAATGTTCATAAGGGAAATTGATCTAAAATTCCCTTTCTTTGTTGAGTTTTTGTGTGATTTGGGCACTCTGGTGACTGGAATCATAGAATGAGTTTGACAATGTTCCTTCTGTTACTTTTTTGGGGGGTGGGGGAATATTTTGAGGAGTGTTGGTATTAACTTTGTTTACAAAGTCTGCTTTCTGTGCTGAAATCATACTGTCCTGGGCTTTTTAATTGTGAGATATTTTTAATTATTTTTTTATTTTTATATTAATTACAGTTTATTCACTTTGTATCCCAGCTGTAGCTCCCTCACCCCTCCCCTCCCAATTCCACCATAATCTCCTCCCATGCCCCTCTCCAAGTCCACTGAGAAGGGAGGTCCTCCTCCCCTTCCATCTGAACCTAGCTTATCCAGTCTCATCAGAACTGGCTGCACTAACTTCCTCTGGGGACTGGCAATGCTGCTTTCCCATTAGGGAGAGGTGGTCAAAGAGCTAGCCATTGAGTTCATGTCAGAGACAGTCCCTCTTCCCCTTACTAGGGCTCCCACTTGAATACTGAGTTGCCATGGGCTACATCTGAGCAGGGGTTCCAGGTTATATCCATGCATGGTCCTTGGTTGTATTATCAATCTCCAAAATGACCACTGTGCTCAAATATTTTGGTTCTGTTGCTATCCTTGTTGAGCTCCTGTCCTCTCCAGGTCTTACTATCTCCCCCTTCTTTCCTAAAATTCCCTGCACTCTGCCCAAAGTTTGATTATGAGTCTCAGTATCTGCTTTGATACAATGCTAGGTAGAGTTTTTCAGAGTCCTTCTGCAGTAGACTCTTGTCTTGTTTCCCTTTTTCTCCTTCTTCCAATGCCCATTCCATTTGTGTTTCTGAGTGAGGATTGATCATCTTACCCAGGGTCATCCTTCTAGCTCAGCTTCTTTAGGTGTACAGATTTTTGTGAGCTTATCCTATATTTTATATCTAGTATCCACTTATAAGTGTGTATATACCATGTGTGTCTTTCTGTTTTGGGGATACCTCACTCAGGATGATCTTTTCTAGGTCTCACCATTTAACTGCATATTTCATGATTTCCTTGTTTTTAATTGCTCAGTAGTATTCCATTCTGTAAATGTACCAAAATTTCTGTATCCATTCCTCCATTGAGGGACATCTGGGTTTTGTCTCTTATGAATAAAGTTGCTACGAACATGGTTGAACAAATGTCTTTGTCCTGTACTTGAGCGTGTTTTGGATATATGCCTAGGAGTGGTATAGTTGAGTCTTGAGGAAACTCTATTCCTAATTGTCTGAGAAAGTACCAGACTGATTTACAAAGTGGTTGAACAAGTTTACATTACCACCAGCAATGGAGGAGGGTTCCTCATTCTCCACATCCTCTCCAGCATGCTTTGTCACTTGAGTTTTTTATCTTAGCCATTCTGATGTGTGTAAGGTGAAATCTCAGGGTCTTTTTGACTTGCATCTCCCTAATGACTAAGGACGTTGACTGTTTCTTTTTTTTTTTAATCATTATTTCATTTTATTATTATTTTTTTAATTTTTTTTATTAATTACACTTTATTCATTTTGTATCCCCCCATAAGCCCCTCCCACCTCCCCTCCCGATCCCACCCTCCCTCCCCTTTCTGCATGCATGCCACTCCCCAATTCCACTGATAGGGGAGGTTCACCTCTTCTTTCTGATCTTAGTCTATCAGTTCTCATCAAAAGTGGCTGCATTGTCCTCTACTGTGACCTGATAAGGCTGCTCCCCCCTCAGGGGGAAGTGATCAACGAGCAGGCCAATCAGATTATGTCAGAGGCAGTCCCTCTTCCCATTAATATGTAACCCACTTGGACACTGAACTGCCATGGGCTACACCTGTGCAGGGGTTCCAGGTCATCTCCATGAATAGTCCTTGGTTGGAGTATGGGTCTCTGGGAAGTTCCCTGTGTTCAAATTATCTTGTTCTGTTGCTCTCCTTGTGGAGTTCCCATCCCCTCCAGCTCTTACTATTACGTTGACTGTTTCTTTAAGTGCTTCTCTGCCATTCTATATTCCTCTGTTGAGAATTCTCTGTTTAGCACTGTATCCCATTTTTAATTGGCTTACTTGGTTTGCTGGTACTTACCTTCTTGAGTTCTTTTATATTCTGGATATTAGCCCTCTTTCAGATATAGGGCTGGTGAAGATCCTTTCTCAGTCTTCAGGCTGTTTTTTTTTTTTTTTGTTTTGTTTTGTTTTTTTTTTTCTGATGACAGTGCCCTTTGCTTTAAAGAAGATTTTCAGATTCATGAGATCACATTTATTGATTGTTGCTCTTAGGGACTGTGCTCTTGGTGTTCTATTCCAAATCTCCTCTTGAAGACACTTAGTGCTATGAATTTTCCTGTTAACATTGCTTTCATTGTGTCCCATACATTTGGGTATGTTGTGCTTTCATTTTCATTGAATTCTAGAAAGTCATTAATTCCTTTCTTTATTTCTTCCCTAACCCAGCTGTCATTGAGTAGGAAGTTGTTCAGTTTCCATGTTTGTGTAGGATTTTTTCTATTTCTGTTTTTCTTGAGGTCCAGCTTTAGTCCGTGGTGGTCAGATAGAATTCAAGGAATTATTTCAATCTTCTTTTATCTGCTGAGGCTTGCTTTGTGACCAATTACATGGTCTATTTTGGAGAAGTTTCCATGAGGCGCTGAAAAGAAGGTATATTCTTTTGAATTTGGGTGAACAGTTCTGTAGACATCTTTTAGGTCCATTTGATTTAGGACCTCTGTAAGTGCCTTTATTTCCCCTTTTAGCCTCTGTCTATATGATTTGTCCCTTTGTGGGAGTGGCATGTTTAAGTCTCCCACTATTAAGGTGTTGGGATCAATGTGTGATTTAAGATTTAACAATGTTTCATTTACAAATTTAGGTGCTCTTTTATTTGGTACATACATGTTCAGAATTGTGATTTCCTACTGGTGATTTTTCCTTTGATGAGAATGAAGTGCCCCTCCTCATCTTTTTTGATTAATTTTGGTAGAAAGTCTATTTTGCGAGATATTGGTGCTGGTCTAACTGCATATATAAAAAGGCAAATAGATCCATATTCATCACCCTGCACAAAACTAAATTACAAGTGTATCAAAGAACTCAACATAAAAGCAGACATACTAAATTGGTTAGAAGAAAAAGTTGGGATTATGAGACTTTTAATTATTTTAAATTATTAGTATTATTTTAATTATTCTATTTCCTTAAGAGTTGTACATTGAATAAAGTGTAATTAATAAAAGTTAAAAAAATAAAAAATAAAGACCCACTAAAAAAAAAAGAGTTATACATTCATGTATAATGATTGCTTTATACTGGTTTAACTTTTGTAAGTGTTACCTATCAAGAAAACCATCCATTTCATTTAAACTTTTCAATTTAGTGGAGTGCAAATTTTTGAAGTAAGAGGTAATTATTCTTTGGATTTCCTCTGTGTCTTTTGTTATATTATCCTTCTCTTTTCTTATTTTGTTACATTAGATACTGTCTCTCTGCCTATTAGTTAGTTTGGCTAATGTTTGTGTATCTTGTTGATTTTTCTGAAAGAATAATTTCTTGATTTTGTTAATTCTTTGTATTGTTTTCTTTGTTTCTGTTTTATTGATTTCAGACCCAAGTTTCATTATTTTCAGCTGTCTCTTGGATGTGTTTGCTTCTTTTTTTTTTTTTTCTACAGCTTTCAGTTGTGCTGTTAAGTTGCTAGTATGAGATCTCTCTAATTTATGACGATATTTACTGCTATGAACTTTCCTCTTAGTACTACTTTCATTGTGTTCCATAAGTTTAGGTATGTTGTCCTTTCATTTTCATTGGATTCTAGAAAGTCTTTGATTTTTTTTTCTTCCCTTACTGAGAGATCATTGAGTAGAGGGTTGCTTGTATTACATCAGTTTGTAAGCTTTCTGTTGTTTCTGTTGCTATTTAAGTCCAACTTTAATCTATGGTTTTCTAATCAGATACAAGGAATTATTTCAAAGTTCTTGAATCTATTGGGAATTGCTTCATGACTGACTAAGTGGTCAGTTTTGGAGAAGGTTCCCTGAGGTTCTTTTTTGTTTGGGTGAAATGTTATGTAGGTATCTGATTGTTCCTCTTGATTAAAAATGTTGGTTAGTTTCATTATTTCTCTTTTTTGTTTTTATCTCAATGACCTATCTGTCAGTGAAAGTGGGGTATTGAAGTCTCCCTATATTTAGTAATGCTTTAGTAATTTTCCTTACACAAATGTGGTTACCCTTGTGTTTAGGGCATAGATATACAGAAATGAGATGTCAGCTTGGTGGATTTTTCCTTTGATGGGTATGGAGTGTCTTTCACTATCTCTTTTGATTGATTTTTGTTGCAAGCCTGTTTTATTAGATATTACAATAGCTACTCCAGCTTACTTCTTGGGTACATTTGCTTGAAAAAATTTCCAGCCCTTTACTCTGAAGTAATGGATATCTTTTTTGGTGAGGTATGTTTCCTGTATGCAACAGAGTGGTGGATCCTGATTTCTCATCCATTCTGGTAGCCTGTGTCTTTTTTATTGTGAAATTGAGTTCACTAATGTTGGGAGGTATTATTGACCAATGCATTTTAATTCCTGTTATTTTGTTGTCATTAGTGTTTATGTGTGTGTTTGTGTGCATTTCCCTTCCTATGGTTTTGCTGTTGTGAAATTATTTCTTTCTTGTGTTATATTGTGTATAGTAACTACCTTGGGTTTGATTTTTCCTTTCTGTAGAGCAGGTTTTGTGTATATTGTTTAAATTTGGTTTTGTCTTGAAGTAGCTTGTTTTCTCAATCTGTGGTGATTGAGAATTTTGCTGGGTATAGTAGTCTGTGTTGGAATTTGTTGTCTCTTAAAGGATGCATGACACTTGTCCAGGCCCTTCTACTTTTTAGAGTCTCTGTGGTGTAGCCCATGGCAGTTCAGTGTCCAAGTGGGTTACATAGTAATGGGAAGAGGGACTGCCTCTGACATAATCTTATTGGCCTGCTCGTTGATCACTTCCCCCTGAGGGGGGAGCAGCCTTACCAGGCCACAGTAGAGGACAATGCAGCCACTTTTGATGAGAACTGATAGACTAAGATCAGAAAGAAGGATTGGAGGACCTCCCCTATCAGTGGACTTGGGGAGTGGCATGCATGCAGAAAGGGGAGGGAGGGTGGGATCGGCAGGGGAGGAGGGAGGGGCTTATGGGGGATACAAAATGAATAAAGTGTAATTAATAAAAAAAATAAAAGATTTAAAAAAAAAGAATTTCTGTGTAAAGACGTTAAACAGCAAAAAATCAAATAATCCAATTAAAAAATGGGTACAGAGGTAAACAGAGAATTCTCTGCAGAGGAATATCGAATGGCAGAGAAACACTTAAAGAAATGCTCAACATCATTAGCCATCAGGGAAATGCAAATCAAAACAACCCTGAGATTTCACCTTACACCCATCAGAATGGCTAAAATAAAAAATTCAAGAGACAACACATGCTGGAGAGGTTGTGGAGAAAGGGGAACCCTCCTCCACTGCTGGTGGGAATGGAAACTTGTACAACCACTCTAGAAAGCAATCTGGCTCTTTCTCAGACAACTATGAATAGTGCTTCCTCAAGATCCAGCTATACCACTCCTAGGCATATAACCAAAAGATTCTCAAGTACGCAATAAGGACATTTACTCAACCATATGTGTAGCAGCCTTATTTTTAATAGCCAGAAGCTAGAAACAGCCCAGATGCCCCTAAGTGGAGGAATGGATGCACAAATTGTGGTGTTTCTACACAATGGAATATTATTCAGCAATAAAAAACAAGGAAATCATGAAATTTGCAGGTAAATGATGGGATCTGGAAAAGATCATCCTGAGTGAGCTATCCCAGAAACAGAAAGATGCACATGGTATATACTCACTCATATAGACATATAATATAGGATAAACCTACTAAAATTTGTACACCTAAAGAAACTAATCAAGAGGGAGGACTCTTGCTAAAATGTTCAATTCCTAACCAGAAAGGCAAAGAGGCTGGACATCAGAAGAAGGAGAAAAGAGGGAACAAGTCAGGAGCCTGACACAGAGGACCTCTGAAAAGCTCTGCCCTGCAGACTATCAATGTAGATACTGAGACTTATGGGCAACCTTTGGGCAGAGTGCAGGGAATCTTAGGAAAGAAGTGGGAAACAGTAAGATCTGAGGAGTACAGGAACCTCATAAGGAGAGCAACAGAACCAAGAAATATGAGCACAGGGGTCATTCCTGAGACTGCTATTCCAACTAAGGACTATACAAGGAGATAACCTAAGACCCCTGCACAGATGTAGCCCATGACAGTTCAGTATCCAAGTGGGTTCCATTGTAATAGGAACAGGGACTGTCTCTGACATGAACTAATTGGCCTGCTCTTTAATTACCTCCCCCTGAGGGGAAGCAGGATTACCAGGCCACAGAAGAAGACAAGGCAGCCACTCCTGATGAGACCTAATTGACTAGGATCAGAAGGAAGGAAAAGAAGTCCTCCCCTATCAGTGGACTTGGGGAGGGGCATGCATGCAGAGGGTGGAGGAATGGAGGGATTGGGACAGGAGGAGGGAGGGAACCACGGGGGGGGGATACAACTTGAATAAAGTTTAATTAATAAAGAAAAATAAAATAAAAAAATAAAAAAAGTTCTAGGGTATTTCCCACTTTTTTTCTAGGTGATTTAATGTGTCTGGTTTTATGTTGAGGTCTTTGATCCACTTGGACTTCAGTTTTGTGCAGGGTGGTAAGTATGGATCTGTTTTCATTTTTCTACATGTAGACATCCAGTTGGGCCAGCACCATTTGTTGAAGATGCTATCTTTTTTCCATTGTATGGTTTTGGCATCTTTGTCAAAAATCAGGTGTCCATAAGTGTGTGGGTTTATTTCTAGGTCTTCTGTTTAGTTCCATTGATCTACCATTCTGTTTCTATGCCAGTACCATGCAGTTTTTATAACTGTTGCTCTATAGTACAGCTTGAGATCAGGGATGGAGATACCTCCAGAAGATCTTTTTTTGTAGAGGATTGTTTTAGCAATTCTGGGTTTCTTATTATTCCATACGAAGTTGAGAATTTTTCTTTCCAGGTCTGTAAAGAATTGTGTTGTCAATTTGATGGGAATTGCATTAAATCTGTAGATTGCTTTTGGTAAGATGGCTATTTCCCAGAAGCAAAAAGACACATATGGTATATACTCACTCATATAAACATACAACATAGAATAAACCCACTAAAATCTGTACATCTAAAGAAACTAAGAAAGAGAGAGGACCCTAACTAAAATGTTCAATCTCCACTCTGAAAGGGAAAGAGGATGGACATCAGAAGAAAAAGAAAACAGGAAACAGCCTAGGAATCTGCTACAGAGGGCCTCTGAAAACCTCTGCGATGCAGACTGTCAAAGCAGATGCTGAGCCTGATGGCCAACTGTCGGGCAGAGTGAATGGAATTTTATGTAAGAAGTGGGAAATAGTAAGAGCTGGAGAGGACAGGAACCCCACAAGGAGAGCAACAGAACAAGAATATTTGAAAACAGGGAACTTCCCAGAGACTCATACTCCAACCAAGGACTATTCATGGAGATAACCTAGAACCCTGACAATGCAGCCACTTCTGATGAGAACTGATAGACTAAGATCAGAAAGAAGGAGAGGAGGACCTCCCCTATCAGTGGACTTGGGGAGGGGCATGCATGCAGGAAGGGGGGGAGGGTGGGACTGGGAGGGGAGGAGGGAGGGGCTTATGGGAGGATACAAAATGAATAAAGTGTAATTAATAAAAGTTAAATAAAAATTAAAAAAAAAGAATTTGTGTGTAATTCTGATAGGTTTGCCTTTCTATATTGGTCTATTTTTTTCCTTGCAGCTTTTAATATTTTTCTTTGTTCTGTATATTTAGTGTGTTGATTCTTATGTAGAGGGAGGATTTTGTTTTTTGGTCCAAACTAGGTGGTGTTCTGTAAGCTTCTTGTATGTTTATAGATATGTCTTTCTTTAGGTTAGAGAAATTTTCTTCTATGAGTTTACCTAGAATATTTTTAGTCCTTGGAGCTGGGACCCTGCACCTTCTTCTATTCTTATTATTCTATCTTATTTTTCATGGGTTGGGTGTTTTCACAGTATTCCAGATTTCCTGGGTGTTTTGTGTGAGGAATTTTTTTGAATTAAACATTTTCTTTGACTTGATATATCAATTTCTTCTATCAAATTTTCTATGCCTGAGATATTCTCTTCCAACTCTTGTAATCTGTTGTTGATTCTTGTGTTTGTTGTTCCTGTTCTCTTAGGTTTTCCATATACAGGATTTCCTCGGTTTTTGTTTTCTTCATTGCTTCTCCTTCCATTTTTGGGTCTTGAACAGTTTTATTTATTTCCTTCACCTGTTTAATTGTATTTTCCCATATCTCTTTAAAGAATTTACTAATTTCCTCCTTTAAGGCCTCTATAATCTTTTTTTTTCTTTTCTTGTTTGATTTAAATTAATTTAATTTAACTTATTCATTTTAAATGCCAATCATAGCCCCCTTCCTCACCTCATCCTCGTCCCACCCTCCTCTCTTTTTCTCCCCCCCCCAGTCCTCAGAAACAGACACCCCTACCAGCTGACCCCAGGCTATCATAAGGACTGGCTGCCCCTTCTTTCTCTGTGGCCTGACACCATACCCCCACCCAGGAGAAAGTTATCCAGGAGCTGGTAACAGAGTCTATGTCAGATATAGCCCCTGCTTACCTTACTATTAAACCCATATGGAGACTGAACTGCCCATTGACTACATCTAAGCAGGCCTTCATCATATTTTAAGATTAGATTTAAGTTCATTTTCTTGTACTTTAGTTGTTTTGGGATGTCCACAGCTTGTTGTAGTAGGATAGCTGTGCCCTAGAGGTGCCATATTGTCCTGGCTCTTGTTGGTTGTGTTCCTATCCTGAACTTTAACCATCTGGTTGTCACTGGATGTTCCTGGTGGAGGAGTTATTCTGAAAGTGGACCTAAGCAAAATATTCATGGTGTAACAGGCCTCCAGTGGGCAATCTTGTGCTGGATATTGTGGTAGAGCAGGCCTTAATATTTCTGCAGTAACAAGCTAAGTGAATGTGGGTGGAATGGTGGCCACACAATAAAGTCTGGTGGGCAGGGCACATCTTGGGCATCTGTGCATGTCTCAAGGGACCCAAAGATGCAGAATAGTTGATGGGAGGGATGCTCTAAAGTGGACATTCCTGGAATATCAGGCTTGGTGAAGGAGGGCAGAGTGGCCACCAAATATAAGGGGACAGTCAAGATATTTTCTTTATTTAAAGAGAAAGGTATATTTATTCTTGTAGGATAGATAGCTTTGGCTAATTTGGACTATCAAAAGGTCCTAACACTAGGGAAATTTGATGAATCTATGAGAAAATAGTAACAATACCAGAAAACAGATTAAGTATGGAAACTAGTATGAAGTAATTTCTTTATGAAATATCTCTTATTTAGTATAGAATTCAAGGAAACTCTTAGTAACAAGATATTGCAGCATCCATTTGTCTTGACCTTTCTATAAGAAAATTTTCCTTCATCCTTTCTCTATTTCTGGTAAAGACTTTATTTCTAACTATGTATATTATTAACTACTTTTTGAGTCAGGGATTCACTATAGCTCAGGATCACCTGGAACTTACTCTGTAGCTCAGGCTGGTCTTGAACAAATGATAATCTTCCTACTTCATTTGCTTGAGTGCTTGAATAGCAGGCATGAGCCATATTACTAAATATTTGTGGAGCAATTTACAAAATGGCTGCAACATTTTAAAGATTTATTAACGTTTATGTATGTTGGCCTAACTGTATATATGTGCACAACATACATGTGTGTTGCCTGCAGAAGTCAGAAGAGGACTGTGAATCCTCTGGAACTTGAGTTATGGATGATTGTTAATGACCATGTGGGGCTAGGAATTGAATCCAGTCCTCTGCAGTAGTCAATATTTTTAATTTTAGTTATTCTTATTGCTATGTACCATCCCCAGGCTAACTTACACATTTTAAAATGTTTCTGACCTGTATTGAGTGAGTAGTAGTTACTATTTAGTGTATTATATAACTATAGTAATTAAACTAGATATATAATGCAATAATGATTTCATGTGATGTCTTTTAGTTATTATTATGATCTTAATCCAAAAATTCCTAGTATGCTTAAATAATCACTGAGGGGCTTTTATACCATTTAATTTTTATTATTTGTGGTGTGCTTATTTGTTATTTTTGAATATTTTTCTACAGCACTGTAGAAAGAAAAAAAAAATAGAACTGCGTATGCTAAGGCTGAGTCTCACCAAAAGGACTTATTTACAGTAAACAGAAAGCTTTTGGGTTAGAGTTATGTATTATGATGATGAGCCACATCAAACAATAAACAGGTTTTTACAGTTCACAATATTGAGGTTCACAATGGGATCAAATATCCTGCAATGCCTATACCGGATACTAAGGAAAATAATGCTAATTTAAGTCAGACTTGATGCTGTCAACATCAGGCATTAGTTATTCTTCCTTGCTCTTTTTGAAGCACTGACCATTAGAACCTTAATAGTTGTAGAATAGAAGCATTACATTCTAACATTCTATTACTGCTTTTAGCAGGCATTTGTTGTTACTGGCTGATCTTTTAAAATTCACATTGACTAAGAATCCTTTTTTCCCCAAACATTTACTGAACACAAGACCGTTTCTCATTTTAGACAGCAAACTTGTTAGTTTCAAATTTGCTGAGCCATTAGACCTGTCAACTGCCATGATATCAAAAGTTATTCTAAGTGTCAAATTCAAACAGAAGACATCATGCAATATACAAGTCACTGATACGCCTTGGTACAGTCAGCAGGATACTAGGCTTATTAAAGTTACATCAATGGCATGACAAGAATGCACAATGGAACATCATCACTGGCTCGTAGTTAATCATGCTAAATTACTAGACTACAACTATGTAGCACCTCTGCACCGAAGACTGCAGGATGTGGTGAACATTACAAAGGACAGGGTCTTGTCAATAGGTTATGGCCAGATTTTATTCCCTAACTATGTACCTCTGAAAAGACTGGTTAGGAAAGCTTGGAGGGAGAGGTCCCCTCTTCTCTTTTCCTCTACCAATTACAACAAAAAAGCCACACACACACATTTTTATAATACCTGATAGGAAATATATACAAAGCCTGTCTTTTTCCTCTGCTAACATGCCTGCTTCTTCATGCCTTCATTTTTCTGATGAGGCTACTCATCCCATGTTTCACACCTAAAGGAAAACTTTCAGTAATTTAGCAGTATTCACTCCTGTACACACATCAAAGTTATACTCCCCATAATCATCAAGCCACTGTCCCTTCCCTACACATTAACACACAGGGACACTCCACAAACCTAGGACAAGAAACCACATGTACTTTACTTTTGTAAAAGTCAGTGTATCAACATTGTCACTATAGGATTTGTTCCAGACACCAGGGTTGGTATGGGCCTGCTGTATGCGTGGATAATCTTGGGCAGGTCTGCCAGAAACTTCTTTTTTTTTTTTTTTCTTTTGTACTATCTTTTTTTTTTGTTTTGTTTTGAATTTTATTTTTTTCTTATCAGTTACATTTTATCAACTCAGTATCCCAGCCATGTCCCGATCCCTCATTCCCTCCCAGTCCCTCCCTCCCTCCCTCATCTCCACCGTGCCCCTTGCCAAGTCCACTGATAGGGGGGACCTCCTCCCCATTCATCTGATCCTGTTTTATCAGGTATCTTCAGGACTGGCTGCAAAGCTCAGGAAGCCCCTCCATGTCTGTACATAGTGAGGGGCTGTCAGATGACATCCAGAGTGGAGCTGTGCATTTTCAAAGTGGGTGTGGGCACAGCTTAGAATCTGTTCTGAAAACAGTTCACAGAGCAAAAAACAGAGTTTTGAGTTTTACTCCTCCCTGTTACTGATACAGGAAGTTTCGAGAAGCCTGTGCTTCTGCTCACATTGAAATCTGGGTAGCTGATTTTTACAACTGTCATGAGGCATACATACTTTGACCCACATACTCCTATGAGTTCAGCTTCTGGCTGCTTTCGTTTTTTATATTTTCATTATTTTATTTTATTTTTTTATTTAATTTTATTTTTTCTTATCAATTACATTTTATTAACTCTGTATCCCAGCCATGTCCCGCTCCCTCATTCCCTCCCATTCCCACCCTCCGTCCCTCATCTCCACCGTGCCCCTTTCCAAGTCCACCAATAGGGGGGACTTCCTCCCCATTCATCCTATCCTGTTTTATCATGTATCTTCAGGACTGGCTGCAAAGCCCTCTTCTGTGGCCTAACAGGACTGCTCCTCCCTTGGGGGGTGGGGAGATCAAAGAGCCAGTCATTGAGGTCCTGTTAGAAATAGTCATTGTTCCCCTCACTATGGAAAAACAATTGGTTACTGAGCTACCACAGGCTACATCTGAGCAGAGGTTCTAGGTTATATCCATACATGGTACTTGGTTGAATGTCAGTCTCAGAAAAGACCCTGTGCCCAGATATATTTGGTCCTTGTGGAGCTCCTGTCCTTTCCCCATCATACTAACTCCCCTTCTTTCATATGATTCCCTGTACTCTGCCGAAGGTTTGGTCATGAGTCTTTGTATCTGCCTTGAAAACATTGCTAGTTAGAGTCTTTCAGATGCACTCAGTAGACGCCTGTCATACTTTCAGTGCACATCCCATCTGTCTTTCTAAATGAGGATTGATTATCTTACCCCATGTCCGCTCTCTTGATTATCTTTTTTAGGTGTATAGATTTCATTATGCTTGTCATATCTTATAGGTCTATATAAGCGAGTATATACCGTGTTTGTCTTTCTTCTTCTGGGATATTTCACTCAGAACGATCTTTTCTAGATCCCACCATTTGCCTGCAAATTTCATGATTTCCTCCTTTTTGATTGCTGAGTAGTATTCCATTGTGTAAAAATACTACAATTTCTGTACCCATTCCTCCATTGATGGACATCTGGGTTGTTTCCAGGTTCTGGCTATTAAAAAATAAATCTGCTATAAACATGGTTGAGCAAGTATCCCTTTTGTGTACTTGAGCAAAATTTGGGTATATACCTAGCAGTGGTGTAGCTGGGTCTTGAGGAAACACTATTCCTAATTTTCTTAGAAAGTGTTCTGGCTGCTTCTCAACCAGCAAAGTTCTTTGGCTTCCCAAGTCCAAGAACAAGGAAGCTCTTCTGCCTGAATTGTCCAATTAATTTGCTGCCTCAACTACAACAAAGAACTGCTCTCTAGAACTTAAAATTTCAGAAACATTAGTATATTATAATACTGCCTTTAGGAAGGTGTTGTTACTCATTAAAAATTCTTAAGGTCAAACTCCATATTTTAAAACTTTTATGTAAATTTATGTTTTGCCTGTATGCTTATCTGTGTGAGGTTGTCAGATCCACTGGAACTGGAGTTACAGATAAGTGTGAGCTGTCATGTTGGTGCTGGGAATTGAACCTTAGTCCTGTGGAAGGGTAGTTAGTACTCTTTTTTTTTTACTCTTTTTTTATTATTATTAATTACACTTTATTCATTTTGTATCCCCCATAAGCCCCTCCCTCCTCCCCTCCCAATCCCACCCTACCTACCTTTTCTGCATGCATACTCCTCCCCACGTCCACTGATAGGGGAGGTCCTCCTCTCCTTTCCTCTGATCTTAGTCTATCAGATCACATCAGGAATGTCTGCATTGTCTTCTTCTGTGGCCTGGTAAGGCTATTCCCCCCTCAGGGGAAGGTGATCAAAGAGCAGGCCAATCAGTTTATGTCAGAGGCAGTCCCTCTTCCCATCACTATGTAAGCAATTTGGACACTAAACTGCCATGGGCTACATCTGTGCAGGGGTTCTAGGTTATCTCCATGAATAGTCCTTTGTTGGAGTATGAGTCTCTGGGAAGTTCCCTGTGTTCAAATTTTCTTGTTCTGTTGCTCTCCTGGTGAAGTTCCTGTCCTCTCCAGCTCTTGCTATTTCCCACTTCTTACATAAAATTCCATTCACTCTCCCCGACAGTCAGCCATCAGGCTCAGCACCTGTTTTGATAACCTGCAGGGCAGAGGCTTTCAGATGCCATCTGTGGCAGGTTCCTAGGTTGTTTCCTGTTTTCTTTTTCTTCTGATGTCCATCCTCTTTGCCTTTCAGGATGGGGATTGAGCCTTTTATTAAGGGTCCTCTCTATGGTTAGTTTGTTTAGATGTACAGATTTTAGTGGGTTTATCCTATGTTGCATGTCTACATGAGTGAGTATATACCACGCATGCCTTTTTGCTTCTGGGACAACTCACTCAGGATGATCCTTTCCAGGTCTCACCATTTACCTGCAAATTTCATGATTTCCTTATTTTTCTGAGTAATATTCCATTGTATAGATTTACCACAATTTCTGCATCCATTCTTCAGAAGAGGGGCATCTGGGCTGTTTCCAGCTTCTGGCTATTACAAATAAAGCAGCTACAAACATGGTTGAGCAAATGTCTTTTGTGTACTTGAGCCTCTTTTGGATATATGCCTAGGAGTTGTATGGCTTGATCTTGAGGAAGCGCTATTCCTAGTTGTCTGAGAAAGCGCCAGATTGATTTCCAGAGTGGTTGTACAAGTTTACATTCCCACCAGCAGTGGAGAAGGGTTCCCCTTTCTCCATAACCTCTCCAGCATGTGTTGTCACTGGAGTTTTTGATCTTGGCCATTCTGATGGGTGTAAGGTGAAATCTCAGGGTTGTTTTGATTTGCATTTCCCTAATGTCTAATGAGGATGAGCATTTCTATAAGTGCTTCTCTGCCATTCAATATTCCTCTACAGAGAATTCTCTCTTTAGCTCTGTTCCCCATTTTTTAAGTGGATTACTTGGTTTGCTGCTTTTCAGCTTCTTTAGTTCTTTATATATACTGGATATGAGTCCTCTGTCAGATAAAGGGTTGGTGAAGATTCTTTCCCAATCTGTAGGCAGTCGCTTTGATTTGATGACAGTAACCTTTGCTTTACAGAAGCTTTTCAGTTTCAGGAGGTCCCATTTATTGATTGTTGCTCTCAGAGCCTGTGCTGTTGGTGTTCTGTTCAGGAAGTTCTCTCCTGTACCAATGAGTTCTAGGGTATTCCCCAATTTATTTTCTAGCCGATTTAATGTGTCTGATTTTATGTTGAGGTCTTTGATCCACTTGGACTTCAGTTTTGTGCAGGGTGATAAGTATGGATCTATTTTCATTTTTTTACATGTAGACATCCAATTAGACCAGAACCATTTGTTGAAGATGCTATCTTTTTTCCATTGTATGGTTTTGGCATCTTTGTCAAAAATCAGGTGTCTGTAAGTGTGTGGGTTTATTTCTGGGTCTTCTGTTCGATTCCATTGATCCACCATTCTGTTTCTATGCCAGTACCATGCAGTTTTTATAACTGTTGCTCTATAGTACAGCTTGAGATCAGGGATGGAGATACCTCCAGAAGATCTTTTATTGTAGAGGATTGTTTTAGCAATTCTCGGTTTCTTGTTATTCCATAAGAAGTTGAGAATTTTTCTTTCCAGGTCTGTAAAGAATTGTGTTGTCAATTTGATGGGAATTGCATTAAATCTGTAGATTGCTTTTGGTAAGATGGCCATTTTTACTATGTTAATCCTGCCAAGCCATGAGCATGGGAGATCTTTCCATCTTCTCATATCTTCTTCTAAATCTTTCTTCCGAGACTTGAAATTTTTTTTCATACAAGTCTTTGACTTGCTTGGTTAGGATTACACCAAGGTACTTTATATCATTTGTGGCTATGGTGAAGGGCATTGTTTCTCTAATTTCTTTCTCAGCCCTTTTGTCTTTTGTATACAGGAGTGCTACTGATTTTTTTTTTGAGTTAATTTTGTATCAGGCCACTTTGCTGAAGGTGTTTATCAGCTGTAGGAGTTCCCTGGTAGAGTTTTTGGGGTCACTCATGTATACTATCATATCATCTGCAAATAGTGATAATTTGACTTCTTCTTTTCCAATTTGTATCTCCTTGATCTCCTTCAACGGTCTTATTGCTCTAGCAAGGACTTCCAGCACTATATTGAAGAAATATGTAGAGAGTGGGCAGCCTTGTCTTGTCCCTGATTTCACTGGGATTTCTTTAAGTTTCTCTCTGTTTAGTTTGATGTTGGTTATAGGCTTACTGTATATCGCCTTTACTAAGTTTAGATATGGGCCTTGTATCCCTGATCTCTCCAATACTTTAAACATGAATGGATGTTGGATTTTGTCAAATGCTTTTTCAGCATCTAGGGAGATTATCATGTGTTTTTTCTTCTTTCAGTTTGTTAATATGGTGGATCATATTGATGGATTTCCGTATATTGAACCACCCCTGCATACCTGGGATACAGCCTACTTGGTCATAGTGGATTATATCTTTGATGTGTTCTTGGATTCGGTTTGCAAGTATTTTGTTAAGTATTTTTGCATCAATGTTCATAAGGGAGATTGGTCTGAAATAATCTTTCTTTTTTGAGTCTTTGTGATTTTTAGGTACCAAGGTGACTGTGGCTTCATAAAATGAGTTTGGTAGTGTTCCTTCTGTTTCTATTTTGTGGAATATTTTGAAGAGAATTGATGTTAGCTCTTCTTTGAAGGTCTGGTAGAATTCTGCGCTGAAGCCATCTGGTCCTGGGCTATGTTTGGATGGGAGAATTTTGATGACTACTTCTATTTCTTTGGGGGATATAGGACTATTTAATTGATTTACTTGGTCCTGATTTAGCTTTGGTAAGTGGAATCGATCTACAAAATTGTCCAATTTATTTAGATTTTCAAATTTTGTTGCATATAGACTTTTGAAGTAAGTCCTAATTATTTTATGGATTTCCTCAGTGTCTGTAGTTATGTCCCCCTTTTCATTTCTGATTTTGTTGATTTGGGTGGTGTCTCTCTGCCTTTTAGTTAGCTTGGTTAAGGGTTTTTCTATCTTGTTGATCTTCTCAAAGAACCAGCTCTTGGTTTCATTGATTCTTTGTATTGTTTTATTTGTTCTAATTGATTGATTTCAGCCCTGGTTTTGATTATTTCTAGCTATCTACTCCTTTTTTGTGTGTCTGCTTCTTTTTTTTCTAGGTTTTTTAAGTGAGCCATTAAGTTGCTCGAATGAGCTGTCTCGAATTTCTTCTTGAAGGCACTTAGGGCTATGAACTTTCCTCTTGGCACCACTTTCATTGTATCCCACAGGTTTAGATATGTTGTGTCTTCGTTTTTATTGAGTTCTAGGAACACTAGTTTCTTTATTTCTTCCCTGACCCAGTTGTCATTTAGTAGCAAATCGTTCAGTTTCCATGTGTGTGTGTAGGCTTTTTGCTATTTCTGTTGTTGTTGAGGTCCAGCTTTATTCCATGGTGATCAGACAGGCTACAAGTGATTATTTCAATCTTCTTGTATCTGTTGAGGCTTGCTTTGTGACCAATTATATGGTCTATTTTGGAGAAGGTTCCATGAGGTGCTGAGAAGAAGGTAAATTCTTTTCTGTTTGGGTGTAAAGTTCTGTAAATGTCTGTTAGGTCCATTTGATTCATGACCTCTTTCAGAGACACTTTTTCTTTGTTTAATTTCTGTTTTGTTGACCTGTCTTTTGTTGAGAGTGGGGTGTTGAAGTCTCCCACTATTAATGTGTGGGGATCTATATGTGGTTTAAATTTTATCAATGTTTCTTTAACAAATGTGGGTGCTCTTGTATTTGGGGCATAGATGTTCAGGATTGTGATGTCTTCCTGGTGGAATTTTCCTTTGATATGTATGAAGTGTCCTTCCCCATCTCTTTTTATTAGTTTTGGTTGAAAGTCTATTTTATCAGATATTAGAATGGTTACTCCTGCTTGCTTCTTGGGTCCGTTTACTTGCAAAGTCTTCTTCCAAACCTTTACCCTCAGGTAATGTCTATCTTTCTGTTGTAGGTGTGTTTCTTGTATGCAACAGACTGCTGAGTTTTGTTTATGTATCCATTCTGTTAGTCTGTGTCTTTTTATTGGAGAGTTGAGTTCATTGATGTTGAGAGAGATTAATGACCAGTGGCTGTTAAATCCCTTGATTTTGATGTTGCCTGTGGTCATCAGGTTGTGTGCTTGGTTGCTTTTTTTTTCTTGTAGTAAGGTTAATTATTTCCTGTGTTTTCTTGACAGAAGCTAATTTTCTTGGGTTGTATTTTCCCTTCCAGTGTCTTCTGTAATGCTGGATTTTTTTGTAGGTATTGTTGAAATTTGTTTTTTTCATTGAATATTTTATTTTCTCCATCTATGAGGACTGAGAGTTTTGTGGGGTATAGTAGCCTGGGCTGACATCTGTGTTCTCTTAGGGTCTGCATGATATCTGTCCAGGCCCTTCTGGCTTTCATAGTCTCTGTTGAAAAGTCAGGTGTGATTATAGTAGGTTGCCATTATATGTTACTTGGTCTTTTTCCCTTGCAGCTTTTAGTATTTTTTTCTTTGTTCTGTATACTTACTGTTTTGATTATTATGTGGTGGGAGGATTTTCTTTTCTGGTCAAATTTGTTGGGTGTTCTGTAGGCCTCATGTATCCTTATTGGCCTCTCCTTTAACTTGCGGAAATTTTCTTCAATGATTTTTTGAAAATATTTTCTGGGCCTTGGAGAAGGGAGTCTTCTTTTTCTTCCATACCTATTATTCTTAGGTTTTGTCTTTTCATATTGTCTTGGATTTCTTGGACGGTCTGTGTCAGGAATTTTTTGGATTTAACATTTTCTTTGACAGATACATCGATTTCTTCCATTGTATCTTCTACACCTGAGATTCTTTCTTCCATCTCTTGTTGTCTGTTGGTTATGCTTACCTCTGCAGTTCCGGTTTTCTTCCCTAGATTTTTCCTCTCCATTATTTCCTCCATTTGTGTTTTCTTTAATTTTTCCAATTCTATCTTCAGGTCTTGAGTTGTTTTGTTTACTTCCTTCACCTGTCTGATTGTACTTTCCTTTTTTTTTATTTCATTCAGTGCTTTAAGTATTTCCTTTCTAAAGGCCATAAACTGTTTGGCTGCAGCTTCCTCTATTTCTTTATGGATGGCAATATTCTGTTTGAATTTATATTCCTCGATGTCTTTACGTATCTTATTTGTTTCCTCTGTTATCATCTTCATGAGCATAGTTGTTAGGTCATCTTCTTGGATTTCAGGTATGCTGGGGTGTCCAGGGCTACTTGCCCCTGGGTCACTGGGTTCTCAGATTTCATATTGCTGTGTCTTTTGTTGCTTGAGCTTTTACGCTGGCCTCTACCCATTGTGCTATCTTAGGTGTTTGGGGTTATTTTCTGGTGGTTCCTGGGGATCCTGTGGTGGAGAGAATCCCCTTTGCAGAAAGCTGGTTTTTCCTGAAGAATGTCTTCTCAGCTTTTTGGGTATAGTCCCTGGATGGCTGGCGTTTTTTCAGGAGTTGCTGCTGCTCACCTCAGGGATAGAGACCTGAGTGGTAACTGTGGTTTTTTTTAGTCGAGAGGGTTCTCCTCTCACCCAGGGAAGTCCTGAGGACAGGTGCCCTGTTTCTGGGTTTCTTGCTGTAAATTTAATGATCAGCTGCTGTGACCCAGTTGGACATCTGGCACATAGCAACTGTTTGTGCCTGGAGCACAGCTGAGTGATGGCAGCTCTGCCCCGCCCGTCTGCTTGCTTTGTCCAGGGAAAGATTGGGTGATTTAAGTCAGTACAGTTTCCTTCCTTCTCTGTGGATTCTCTGGAGACTGGGACTCCCAGTCTCTTTTCTTGCCCTGGTGTGCACTGCTCAGTCCCCGCCAGCTGGCTGGCTGCAGAAACTGCCTGTGTCTGGAGCACAGCTGAGTGATGGTGGCTCAGTCTCTGCGCCAGCTGTCTGGCACGCAGAAACTGCCTGTGTCTGCCTTTCCGGCCTTTGGAAGCCTGGGTGTCTGCCTAAACTGGGTAATTTTCCCAAGACCTTTTCAGGGTGGGGGTGTTGGCTGAGTGCGTTGAGATCAGACCAGCTGTTTCCCTCCCTGTGTGTTTGCAACGGACAGTGAAACTCATTCACTGGTGCCCTGGTGCCCACAGTTCTATCTCAGGTGGCGAATCAGTCGCACAGGCAGGCAGGGCTCTGTGCTGGAGCCTGGGTTCCCGGCTCTGGCTCCGGGCTTGCTCCTGGGGCGCCTGTGGAACCCAAGTCTTTTCCAGGAATGTCTGGGTGACCTAAGGTTGGTCCCAATCATTTCCTCTACCGTGGGGTTATCTCTCGACTGAAAATTCCAGTCTCTGATAGTGTGGTGCACACAGTTCAGTCTGGGACTGTGACCAGAGACACTGCCTTGTGGCTCTGGGCTCTGGCTGGGGCTGGCGGCCGGCAGCCAATCATCTGGCGGAACCGGGATCTCTTCTGCGGTTTAGCTGGGTGAGTTAAAAGCTGATTGAAAAATAAGGAAATCATGAAATTTGCAGGTAAATGGTGAGACCTGGAGAGGATCATCCTGAGTGAGTTGTCCCAGAAGCAAAAAGACACGCGTGGTATATACTCACTCATATAAACATACAACATAGAATAAACCCACTAAAATCTGTACAGCTAAACAAACTAAGCAAAAGAGAGGACCCTAACTAAAATGTTCAATCCCCATCCTGAAAGGCAAAGAGGATGGACATCAGAAGAAAAAGAAAATAGGAAACAACCTCAGAACCTGCTACAGAGGGACTCTGAAAGCCAGAAGAAAACAGGAAACAACCTTGAAATCTGCCACAGAGGGCCTCTGAAAGCCTCTGCAGTATAGACTGTCAAAGCAGATGCTGAGCTTGATGGCCAACTGATGGGCAGAGTGAATGGAATTTTATGTAAAAAGTGGGAAATAGTAAGAGCTGGAGGGGACGGGAACTCCACAAGCAGAGCAACAGAACAAGATAATTTGATCACAGGGAACTTCCCAGAGACTCATACTCCAACCAAGGACTATTCATGGAGATAACCTAGTACTCCTGCACAGGTGTAGCCCATGGCAGTTCAGTGTCCAAGTGGGTTACATAGTAATGGGAAGAGGGACTGCCTCTGACATAATCTGATTGGCCTGCTCTTTGATCACCTCCCCCTGAGGGGGGAGCAGCCTTACCAGGCCACAGTAGAGGACAATGCAGCCACTTTTGATGAGAACTGATAGACTAAGATCAGAAAGGAGAGGAGAACCTCCCCTATCAGTGGACTTGGGGAGTGGCATGCATGCAGAAAGGGGAGGGAGGCTGAGATCGGGAGGGGAGCAGGGAGGGGCTTATGGGGGGATACAAAAATGAATAAAGTGTAATTAATAAAAAATTTTAAAAACCTGGTAAATTAGAAGCAATGGTTCGCTTTGCCAAAGTATACTTTACTTTGTCAAAATAAGCATAATAACGATAAGGTGTAAACCTGAAAAAAAAAAAAAAAAAGCTGATTGAATCCCCCACCATGGGGCATCCTCTCACCTGGGAAACACAATGACTGTGTTTTATGGCTGAGAGTTCTGATTGCTGGTCACTGTGCTGATCCTGCTGCTTCTGCTCAGAATGAGAGTCCTCCTGGTGCAGCCATCTTGCCCACCCATCTAGTTAGTACTCTTAACTGCTGAGCCATCTCGCTTTGATTTCTATTTTGTCATTTAAGATTCCAAAGAATAATATGAAGCCATTATTATACCAAGTAGTCATTTTCCTTATTATAGATAGATAATGTGCTCAGCATTTGCTGTTAATCATTGAATCCATAATAGAAAGAATTCTAAGTATATATATTAGCCAGTCTAAGTGGTACCGACTTTTCCCCCCAAGATACTCAAGTGGTATAGGCAGAAGCAACACCATTAGGAGCCTGGGAATTTGAGGATACCCTGGCCAATCTATTTAAATTTGGTATCCAAACACTACTATCATAAAAAAGGTTTTAAAATGAGTCCTCAAGAGCAACTTGAGTTCTCACTGTTAATTGCAAAGTAATATTATTTTCCAGGATACAAGTTTTTATTACTACAATTGGATAATGTTTTACTGTTGTTTTTAGCCATTAGTTCAGTCATACATACTGGTAAATATTCTAATATTTTTTTTCAGATAAACTAGTAGTAATGGCTACAAATGTTTTATATTTTACATCAATTTTTAAACACAAATTCATCTTTTTATAATAATATAGGTGGCATAGGAAATGTGTGCTTGCTAACTAGATTCTTACAACAGTCTAAGGATGTTTCACTTATATTTCCAGTGTGAACTGATACTACAATGGCCCATTTACAAATAACAGAAACAAAGAGCCCATTACATCAGATAATTAAAATAAAAGGAAAAGGCAACAGAAGCACCTCATCAAGAATTTATAAAAGCAAAAAAAGGACTTACCAGATGACTCAGCATGTAAAAGGTGACTGTTAACAAGTCTTTTGACCAGAGTTTCACCCAAAAGAATTCCATATGGTAGGAGAAGAGAACCAACTATTGCAAGTTGTTCTCTATATATGTGTTATCATACCTACATTCATACACATTGGAAAAAATCTAAAACAACAACAGCAAAACCCCAAAAATCCAACCACAAACAGAAGAAATGTGATGCTTCTTGCCCAGAGAGAGTCCAACAGGAAACAGTATTTATTCCAATCTAATGACAAAAATCCATCTTAAGTTAACTTCTGTGTATTTCTGTTTCAGACACTTGTTTTCATTAGCTGATGTTTTCATTCACATTCATGAAATGAGATATCTTAAGGTCAAATTTGATTTTTATTTCATCATGCAGATGTAACTTAGGATAAACTTAGGTTTTCATAGTCTTCAGATATTTACAAATGCTGTTTTCATGTTTTGTCACAAAGAGTGATTCAGTTCAGATAAATCTCCTAATGTGCCACAAGCTGACCTATATGACGGCACTACCCCTTCCCTACCAAATGAACATCAAGAAGAAGCTGCATATGTCAGGTAGTATGTGCTGGCATCATCCTTCTTGCAGGATAAACAGAAAACTGCTAGCTTGTAAGCAAATGGGGGCTTGTGTAGGAGAAAATAAGTCAGTTGAGCAATCCCCAAGAGGCATGCAGAGAAAATACCCCTTCTTCTGGGAACATTACATGAAGATGAGTCAAAGTTAAGAAAGAACAGTCTTGGATGACATGCACAGATTCTCAGCTGCTGAGGACCTACTCCCTCCTCCATTTTTACTATTCACTTTACATAATTATGTTACTCAGATTATGTATTCCACCTATAAGCCCTTTGTCATACATATATGTCATTTATATCTTACTTAAGTCTCTCATTGTTTTTTTTGGGGGGAGGGGTGATTAAACCTAAGGCCTCTCACCTCTTACAGCCTCAGCAAGTATTCTAAAACTGAGTAGCATTCTCAACTCTCTTTCTTATATATCTGTCTATCTATTTATCTATCTATCTATCTATCTATCTATCTATCTATCTATCTATCTATCAATCTATCATTAGAGGATGTGTCTCATAAACTTACTCAAGCCAGACATGGAGTTGTGATTTTCATGCCTCAGACTCCTGAGTAGGTACCTGGAAACACAGGCCCACACCAATAGTATAGATTTTAATTTTTAAAATATATGTTTTGTTAAGAGAATTTAAAAAATATTGATTGATTGAATTTGATAATTTTTACAATAATTTGTGACATTTTCTCTTATTAAAAATACATTTTTCCCCACCCACTATTCCCTCATTATGGTTATCCCTCCTTCTACTTGTCTCAGTTCCTCCTCATCTCCTCTGACATCTGGATCCACCTCCTTTATATCTCTCACTAGAAAACAAAAAGGCTTCTAATGGATAATAATAAAATATAAAATAAAATAAAATAACATCAAAATAGGATAAAACAAACAAGAAGAAGGAAAAGAGACCAAAAGGCACAAGAAGCAGATAAACGTGCAGAGATCCACTCAACACATTCAGGAATCTCATTAAAAACACAAAACAAAAAGCCATGAATACTCACAGAGAAATCATAGGGCAAAGAGGCATAATAAAATATAAAAATAAAACAAAATAAAAAAGCAAGATAGAACTGAAATAAAGGTAGAGGGAAGACTTGACCTGACTTGTTTGTTGACCATCTACTGCTGGGCATGCACCCTACCCTTTAGAGTAATTTGTTCTGCATGGTATTGGCATAAAGATAGTAAAGGTGGACCAAAGGAACCAAAGAAAACACCCAGAAATAAGCCCAGATATCTATGAATACTTGATTTTTGGCAAAGAAGCCAAAATAATTCAATGGAAAAAAGACAGAATCTTTAATAAATGGTGCTGGTTCAACTGGATGTCTACATGCAGAAAAATGAAAATAGATCCATATTTTTCACCCTGTACAAAACTGAAGTCCAAGGGGATCAAAGACCTTGGCATAAAACCAGATACACTAAATCAGTTAGAAGAAAAAGTGGGGAAGAACCTAGAACTCATTGGCAGAGGAGACAACTTTCTGAACAGAACATCAACAGCACAGGCTCTAAGAGCAACAATCAATAAATGGGACCTCATGAAACTGAAAAGCTTCTGTAAATCAAAGGACACTGTCATCAAAACAAAATGACTGCCTACAGATTGGGAAAGAATCTTCACCAACCCTATATCTGACAGAGAGCTAATATCCAGAATATATAAAGAACTAAAGAAATTAAAAGGCAATAAATCAAGCAATCTGATTAAAAAATGGGGTACATAGCTAAACAGAATTGTCTGTAGAAGAATATAGAATGGCAGAGAAACACTTAAAGATATGCTTAATGTCCTTAGCCATCAGAGAAATGCAAATCAAAACGACCCTGAGTTTTCACCTGACACCCATCAGAATGGCTAAGGTTAAAAACTCAAGTGACAACACATGCTGGAAATGTTGTGGAGAAAGGGGAACCCTCCTTCATTGCTGGTGGGAATGCAAACTTGTACAACCCTTGGAAATCAATCTGACACTTTCTCAGACAATTAGGCATACTGCTTCCTCAAGATCCAGTTATACCACTCCTAGGAATATAACCAAAAGATCCTCAAGTACACAACAAGGACATTTACTCCACCATGTTTGTAGCAGCTTTATTCGTAATAGCCAAAACATGGAAACAACCCAGATGTCCATCAACGGAGGAATGGATACTCATAACCAAACCTTCAGCAGAGTGCAGGGAATCATATGAAAGAAGGGAGAGTTAGTATGACCTGGAGAGTACAGGAGCTCTATAAGGACCAAATATATCAGGGCACAGCTGTCTTTTATGAGACTATTTCTCCAACCAAGGACCATATATGGCTATAACCTAGAACCCCTGCTCCGATGTGGCCCATGGTAGCTCAATATCCAAGTGGGCTCCCTAATAAGTGGGGCAAGGACTATTTCTGACATGAACTCAATGCCTGGCTCTTTGACCTTCCTCCCAGCCCTGAGGGAGGAGCAGCCTTGCTAGGCCACAGAGGAGGACATTGCAGTCAGTCCTGAAGATACCTGATAGAAGGGTCAGATGGAAGGGGAGGAGGACCTCCCATATCAGTGGACTTAGAGAAGGGCAAGGAGGAGATGAGGGAGGGATGGTGAGATTGGAAGGGAATAAAGGAGGATGTTATGGCTGGGATATAAAGTAAATAACCTGTGATTAATATAAAAATAAAAATTATAAAAATAAATTAATAATAATAATAATAATAATAATAATAATAATAATAAGTAGTAGTAGTAGTAGTAGTAGTTTGTTTAACCAGAAAGCCTCCTTTGGAGTAAATCAAATTTTCATTTGTAAGTGGTTATCAATTATAAATAGCTTCTGGGTTAGGGTATGGGCAGGCATATGTCCACTTCGCCTTTCAGCTATAGGACCCCATCTATTGCAGACTCCAGCAGACACTGTGCACTCTAACTGGATCTCTCTTTGTTCATATGTCCCTCTACCATGCTGATTTACACGACATTGTTTTCTTGGTGTTTTCCATTCTTTCTGGTTCTTACTTTATTTTAGCCTTTTTTACTGAGGGGTTCCCTGAACCTGTAGGGGAGAGATTTGATGGATGCGTCTCATTTAAGGCTTCAGTGCCAAGGTCTCTCTGTCTTACTGTGGGTCTCTGAATTTTTTCCCATCTGCTTCATGGGGAAAACTTTTCTGACAGTGGCTGATCAATGCACCCATCTATGTATATAGAAGAATCGACATTAGGAGTCATCTTAGTATTATGTTCTTTTTCTAAAATCGGGTCCCATTCTGAGGAGTGGGTTATAAATATAATCAGATATTGGCTGGTTTCATTTTGTGCTACCATTGCCCTAGCATATCTTGCAGGTAGGACAGCATTGTAGATCAAAGTTTTTGTGGCTTGGTGGGTGTTTATGTTTTGCCTTTTAGGTATCTTGCAGAGTACCTTCCTGTACTAAAGACACTAGCGTGTACACATGAGGCTCTACGAAGGCATTAATTTTGTTACTGGAAATTTAATTTGATAACAAGAGATGGCCAGTTGGGGATTTGTCTTCCTCAATATTTGACAATTTCATTTAGCTCTTCTTCATATATGTAAATACTGTAGGAAGCTTCTACTGTATTATAATTCTATACTAACCTTCAAATGACCCTTACTATTAGCTGTCTCTCCGCATATTCCCATTCTCTCTTACTCTTCCCTTTCCCTCACCACTTGATTGTCTCATTCAGGTACTATACATTCATCTACAACTATCTGCTCCATATTTGGAGCTTTGGATATTTGGAATGAAGATGGGATGGGAGTGGGTTGGTGAAAATTCAAAGCAGGGAGGAAAGCAAGGGTCTCACTAGGATCTTTTTAGTCTCCTGAGAATTGAGACAGTGTGTGAGGAAAGGCCAAAATAGGTAGTCTGCTGCACAGCTGGTGATGACAGTAGGTAATTAGGTGTAAAGGAAAGGAGAGAGAGGTGAAGGTTAGCAGTTAGTCTGCCTGATTTTCTGGCTGAAGTTTCATGCAGCTTCTCAGAGAATGTCTGCTGGAGTTCGGGACTGGGATTAATCAATAAATATGGGGAAGGAAGCCAGGGCCAAGACCTTTGTGATCAACTAGTTACATGGTCAGGGAAAAAGAAAGGCTGCAGCAAGTGATTTACTGTAGACCTGTGGATGAGACTGGGGAAATGGATTTGGGGGAGGAGAGGGAGAAGTGACAATCTACAGTTAGCCTACCTGCTTTCCCCTGTCCAGAAACCTAGTTTATAAATTTTTTCTTTTTTTCCTTTTCTTTATTTTATTTTTATATTACTTATATTTTATTAACTCTGTGTCCTGGCTGTATCCCACTCCCTCATTCCCTCCCAAACCTCCCTCCCTCCTTCATCTCTCTGCTCGTTTCCTAGTCCACTGATTGGGGAGGACCTCCTCCCTTGATTTTTGACAAGGAAGCCAAAACCATTCAATGGAAAAAAAAAAAAAAAACAAAACAGCATCTTCAACAAATGGTGCTGGTCTAACTGGATGTCTACACGCTAAAAAATGAAAGTAGATCTATATTTATCACCCTGCACAAAACTAAAGTCCAAGTGGATCAAAGACCTCAACATAAAACAGTTACTCTAAATCGGGTAGAAGAAATAGTGGGGAACATTCTACAACTCATTGGCACAGGAGACAACTTCCTGAACAGAACACCAATAGCACAGGCTCTAAGAGCAACAATCAATAAATGGGACCTTATGAAACTGAAACGCTTCTGTAAAACAAAAGACACTGTCATCAGAACAAAACGACAGCATACAAATTGGGAAAGGATCTTCACTAACCCTATATCTGACGGAGGGCTGATATTCAGCATATTTAAAAAAGTAAAGAAGTTAAAAAGAAATAAATCAAGTAATCCAATTTAAAAAAATGGGGTATGGAGCTGAACAGAGAATTCTCTGTATAGGAATACAGAATGGCAGAGAAACACTTAAAGAGATGCTCAACATCCTTAACCATCAGGGAGATGCAAATCAAAACTACCCTGAGTTTTCACCTTACACCTATCAGAACGGCTAAGATAAAAAACTCAAGTGACAACACATGCTGGAAAGGTTGTGGAGAAAGGGGAACCCTCCTCCATTGCTGGTGGGAATGTAAATAAAATGGTACAACCATTTTGGAAGTAAATCTGGTGCTTTCTCAATTAAGAATAGTGCTTCATCAAGATCCAGCTATACCACTCCTAGGCATATATCCAAAATTTGCTCAAGTACACAACAAGGACATTTCCTCAACCATGTTTGTAGCAGCTTTATTTGTAATAGCCAAAACCTGGAAACAACCCAGATGCCCCTCAACAGAGGAATGGATACTGAAATTGTAGTATTTTTACACAATGGAATAGTACTCAGCAATCAAAAACAAGGAAATCATGAAATTTGCAGGCAAATGGTGGGATCTAGAAAAGACCATTCTGAGTGAGGTATCCTAGAAGGAGAAAGACACACATGGTATACTCACTCATATAGTCCTATAAGATATGATAAATATAATGACATCTATATACCTAAAGAAGATAAACAAGAAAGAGGACCCGGGGTAAGATGATCAATCCTCACTTAGAAAGACAAATGGGATGTGCATTCGACTTAGGACAGGAGCCTACCGCAGAGGGTCCCTGAAAGACTCTACCCAGCAGTGTATCAAAGCAGATACTAAGACTCATATCCAAACTTTTGGCAGAGTGCAGGGAACCATATGAAAGAAGGGGGAGTTTGTATGATGTGGAAAGGATAGGAGCTCAAGAAGGACCAAATATATCTGGGCACAGGGGACTTTTCTGAGACAGACACTCCACCAAGGACCATGTATGGATATAACCTAGAACTTCTGCTCAGATGAAGCCCATGGTAGCTCAGTAACCAACTGGTTTCCCTTAATAAGGGGAACAGGGACTATTTCTGAGAGGAACTCAATGGCAGGCTCTTTGACCTCTCCACCCCCCCAAGGGAGGAGCAGTCCTACTAGGCCACAGAGGAGGACTTTGCAGCCCGCCCTGAAGATACCTGAAAAACTAATTTATGATTTAAAAAAAATCTTGGAGTGTACTCAATTCATAAAGATATTCTACTATGTTTGACTCCTATAGATTGAAGCTTAACTTATAGTTTAATATTTGTGTCTGAATACAAACTAATTTTTAGACTGAGTTAGGTACAGATCAAGTGTAATTCTCTGAGTTCTCCCAACACCATGTGTTAGGCAGTTTTAATTTATCATATTGTTTGTTTGCTATTGACATGAATTTAAAAACTATAAATTTCATGCTTCTGAATTTATCATTTTCACTAATATATTTTCCTTTATTTAGGACAACCACTGATTCTATTATATCTTTATTTTAACTATGGGTCAAATAGTAAAAGTTTTAACTCTATGTTTTAACATTTTTTATTGGCTATTATTTTTTAAATTTCCATAGCATTAAAATTAACTTGTTGACTTCTACATGGATTTTAGATTTTAATAATTAATTTAAATCTATGAAATATTTTCTTTATACAGTGTCATTCCTTGTAAAATTATTTAATTATCTTTTCAAAATTTAGGTATTTTTCTTTATAATTTTGAAGTCTTTGAAATAGATGTCCTCATACTGGTGGAATTTATTTTCTATAAATACTTTTTTTTAAATTTATTTTTTTCTTCAAAATTTATTCATTATATATCCTGACTGGAACCCTCTCCCTCACCTCCTGCAGTTCTGCAGTCCCACACTCTTCCCTTAATCCCCTTCCCCTAGTCTACTGAAGGAGGAAGATCTTCAGTATTGCCAACTGCTCTTAGTTTGATAAGTCTCATCAGAACTGCTTGGATCCTCTTCCTCAGTGACCTGGCAAGGTTGCATTATCAGCATCCAGTGATCAGGGCACAGTCACCTGAATTCATAATAACGGAAGCTCCTGATTCCCTCACTCAGAGAGCCACATGGAAACTGAGCTGCCAATTGGCAACATCTGAGCTGGGGTATAGTACCTCTCCATCCATGGTCCTCCATTGGTGCTTCAGTCTCTTCAGTACACCTTCCTTGGGCTCAGATCTTTTAGTTTGTTGGGCACCTTGTGGGACCCTTGTCCCCTCCATGTCCCTCTTATTCCACCCCTCTCTTCCTCCATAAACTCCCTGCACTCTGCCCAAAGTTTGGCAATGAGCCTCAGCATCTGCTTTGATCCTCTGTTGTGTGAATCCTTTAAGAAGTCCCTCTATAGTAGGCTCACATCCGGTTTCCTCTCTAACACCTCTTCTGGTATCCATCCTGTTTGCCATTCTGAATGAGATTTAAGCATCCTCCCTAGGGTCCTCCTTAGTGTTTAGTTTCTTTAAGTCTATAGATGGCTGTCCTATATTATGTGGCTAATATCCTCTTATCAGTGAGTGTATACCATGCCTGTCTTTTGTTTCTGGATTATCTTACACAGGACAATTATCTTCTAGTTCCATCCATTTGCCTGCAAATTCATGATTTCCTTGTTTTTAATAGCTGTGCAGTATTCCATTGTGTAGATGTACCACAATATCTGTATCCATTCTTCTGTTGAAGAACATGTAGATTGTTTCTAGATTCTGGTTGTTACAGCTACAATGAATGTACAGTGGACATCTTTTGGGTATATGCCCAAGAGTGGTATAGCTGGATCTTGAGATAGTGTTATTCCCAGTTTTCTGAGAAAGCACCAGATTGATTTCCAAAGTGGTTATACAAATTTGCACTCCCACCAGGAAAGGAAGAGGGTTCCCCATTCTCTTCATCCTCTCCAGCTTGTGTTGTCAGTTGAGTTTTGTTTCTTAGCCCATTCTGATAGATGTAAGATGGAATCTCATTTGTTTTGATTTGCATTTCCCTGATAACTAAGGATGTTGAGTATTTCTTTAAGTGTTTCTCTGCCATTCTATATTCCTCTACAGAAAGTTCTCTGTTTAGCTCTGTACCCCATTTTTAATTGGATTATTTGGATTGTTGCTGTCTAATTTCTTGAGTTCTCTATGTATTTTGGATATTATTCCTCTACTGGGTATAGGGTTTGTGAAGATATTTTCAGTCTGTAGGCTGTCTTTTTGTTCTTTTGATAGTGTTATTTGCTTTACAGAAGATTTTCAGTTCCACAAAATACATTTATTAATTGTAGATATTAGAACATGAGCTCTGTTCAGAAAATTGTCTCCTGTGCCAATGAGTTTGAGGCTCTTCTCCACTTTTTCTTGTAACAGGTTTTAGTGTGTCTGGTTTTATATTGAGGTCTTTGATCAACTTGGACTTTAATTTTGTACAGAGTGATAGATATGGGTCTACTTGCATTTTTGTACATGTGGATTTCCAGTTATAGCAGCGCCATTTGTTGAAGATACTTTTGACAATCTATTCATTCATTTGAATTTCATGCTGTTGTTTTGTGCCTATTGGCAGTCTTTGTATGAATGCTTTAGGACAGGAATGGCTTAGGCTCTGTTACCTCATTCCTATGACAGAGTATTGCTGACTCTATTGACATATTTTTGAAGTTCAAAGAAAACTCCTGTCCCTGGCTATGTGCAATCAAATATATCCTAACCTTTTGTTTGCCACTTTGTCCATATCTCTTCAACATAGTTCTTAAAGTCCTAGCTAGAGCAATGTGAAATTAAAGGTGATCAAGTGGATAGAAATTAGAAAGGAAGAAGTCAAAGTAAAACTATTTACAGATGATATGATAGTATACACGAGTAACCCCCAAAATTCTACCAGAGAAATCCTTCAGCTATAAACAGCTTGAGCTAATTGAATGAATACAAAATTAGCTAAAAAAAAATCTGAAGCCCTCCTGTATACAAAAGGCAAACTGGCTGAGAAAGAAATTAGGGATACTACACCCTTACAAATAGCCTATACTATAGCCACAAATAACATAAAGTCCCTTGGTGTGACTCTAACCAAGTAAGATAAAGACCTTTCCAAAAAATTAGTCTCTGAAGAAAGAAATTGAACAAGATATCAGAAGATGGAAAAATCTCCTGTGCTCATGGATTAGTAGGATTAATAGTGAAAATGGCCATCCTGCCAAAAGCAATCTACAGATTTAATGTAATATTATACTTTAAAGGATTTTAAACTACTTTTGAGGTCATAGGAAAGGAAATAAAAATATATAAAGTTTCAATAAATCTATCTCTCAGATTACACCTATGTTTAACATCTCAAAAATTGTAGTAGAATTATTATAAGCATTGTCATGATGCAACTAACCAGGTTGGTTTAATACTTCACTTTTTCCTATCCAATGCCATTATTTTAATAACAAAGAAGATGGAGAGGTGGCTTGGTGGTTAAGAACACTTGCTACAGAAGACCCATGTTACTTCCCAGCATCCACACAGCTTCTGGGCAATCCAATACCTTTGTTTGGCCTCCATGGACACTAGGCATGTATGTGGTACACAAACATGCATGCAGAAAAAAAAAACACACTTGCGTAAAGTGAAAAGTAAATATTAATAAAAATAAAGAATTACATTCATTTTTGTACTTTGTATTTAGTTGATTCTTCTTGGACTCCCACAGTCTGAAATATTTTGTCAACCTTTACTTGTTTTTCATGATTCTGGAAACTCTGAAGACTACTGATCAGTTATTTTGCTAAATGTCCACCGAATTGTGCCTGCATGTACCTGTTCTTTATCAGACTAAATTCCAACTACTTTTAAAAAAGAGAGCCACAGAAACACTGCCATGGGTTCCACAGGCCGACATATCACAAGATAGTAGTTGTAGGGTGACACTGATCTTAATGACCTGATAAATGCTGTTTCTGGTATTTCTCTCTAAATTTATGATCATTTTTTTCCTGTAGTGAGGAAATATTTCAGGAGAAATACTTTCAGACTTTTCAGGTACTGTTGTCCATCAAGCCCTTCTTACTGATCCCAGTGTTCAACAAAACATGTACATACTGATCACCAACATATAATCTGGCTAGTGGTGGAATAATTTTTGTTCCTTATTAATTTATTTATGAATTCTAATTCTACTGTAAACTGGAGTTGCCACATTTTTACATTTCTTTCATAATTTTATTTATATTACTGTAAAGTCATAAATACTTATTTTATATTTAGTGGTTATTATCTGGGACTATAAGTATATTGTTACCCCAAACTCTGCCTTTAGCAGCTCTTTCAGGTTGGCTTTGGAGTCTTTCAACAACCTCCACTTATATTTTTGAGAGTATTAATTTGTCTGATTCCACAAAAGATCTTTGTAATTTATTCATTTATTTGTAGAGTAATAGGGCTAAGGAAACACGATCTAGGCATTAAGTATAATTACTACCAAGGAGAAATTGTCTGTTGGACTTCCAAATGACAGAATGACATTTCATCCTGTGCATACAAATACCCATTTTTATGTGTGTGTAGTGTAGACATATAATTACTATACAATGCTACCTCAGATTTCAGTTCAACATGAGGCAGTTCAGTTTTGTCTTCATTTATCCTTTATGTGTACCTTTTTTTTTCAACAATAGGAAACCTGATTTTTCAATATCTGTAGCACATTTGCAAATGTTCAAATCTAAAATGCACAAGCTAAGATTCAGAATTTCTTACCAATATGGCTAAGTATTTGAGAATTCCTTTTACTATCTGGATATAATAATTGTTCATGATTCATTTAATATTTATCATTACAGCGTCTAGTTATTTTTCTGTTTCCCCAAGTTATTTAGATTACACAAACCATATTTTTGGGTGTGTGGGGGGGTCTATGTAATCCCACTCAGGATGTTTTTTCTAGCTTCATCCATTTACCTGTGAATTTCATCATTATCTTAAAAATAGCTGAATAATAATTCCATTACATAAATGTAGAACATTTTCTTTACCCATGTCTATTGATAGGTATCTAGAATGTTTCTAATTCTTTTTTATTGTGAATAGAAGAGCAATGCATGTGAGTGAGCATGTGTCTCTATAGAAGAACGTGGTGTCCTTTGAGAAGATACTCAAGAGTGGAATAGCTGGGTTGATCTATTTCTATGTTCCTCGCTAACTGCCATACTGAATTCCGGAGTATGAGTTTGCACTTCTTTTTATTTTATTTTTATTTTTAGAAAATTTTTATGAAAATTGAAATGTTTTCAGAATAAAAAGTGTAAAATACTCGGGCAGTTTTGCATTTTTGTTAACAGACTTTCTTATCCACATAGCAAATACATCTCAGCATCTTCCATATTAAAGAAAATACTAAGGAGAAGCTTTTCAACAAGCCATCTTCCTCTCCAGCTTCATTTCAGTTACCCTCTTCGCAAGAAGCTTCTTTCAAACAATTACCTTCCTCAGACGAGCATTTCCTTGATCCCCATTCTTCCATTCAGGTCTAATCACCTCTGAACTAATGTCACCAGTGGTCTTCTTATTGCTGCAGTGAGTAAGCTCCACTCCAGAGGAAAAGTAGACCTCAAAGTGGGAGGTAGAGGAGACACTATTTGCATGACTCCTAGGGCAGCATATTAGACTACTTGAACAGCTAAATACCAAGTCCTTCCTAACAAGAATGATCTAGCACAGAGCATTGCCTCTTCCGTGGCGTCCAGCTGTGAAATCTCTCACATGTTTGTCCCTTATGGTGTTCTGCAGTCTGTCTGCATGCTTTCCTGCCCACTTGCTCCTCTGCTGAAAGCTTGCTGCTTCTCTCAACAACACCATTTAATGTGTATACCTCCACCAATGCTGTCTGCACTAGGCTTCTTTGCCTAGGACATGTTTACCACCCAAATCAGGATGCTCTACTTGCTTGCTTGGCCAGCAGCAGGAATGCATATCTCTCCATGTCTTTAGATGAAAAAGAAGCCTACAGCAGAGATGTAGGGAAGATTCTCAAGGTGATTCTCAAATCTGAGAAAAATAGTTCTCAAATGACATTGGTTCAGTGTCCTAGTGCAAATTTTTTTATTTTTTTTTAATTTTTTAATATTAGTTACAGTTTATTAACTTTGTATCCCAGCTGTATCCCGCTCCATCATTCCCTTCCAATCCCACCCTCTCTCCCTGGTCTCCCTCCTGCCCCTTTCCAAATCAACTGATAGGGGAAGACCTCCTCCCCTTTCATCTGCCCTTGGCTTATCAGGTATCTTGAGGACTGGCTGCAAAGTCCTCCTCTGTGGCCTAGCAGGGCTGCTCCTCCCTCGAGTTGGGGGGAGGTCAAAGAGCCTGCCATTGAGTTCATGTCAACAGTAGTCCCTGTTCCCCTTATTAGGGAACCCACATGGATATTGAGCTACCATGGGCTACATCCGAGCAGAGGTTCTAGGTTATATTCATACATCGTCCTTGGTTGGAGAAATAGTCTCATAAAAGACCCCTGTGCCTATATATATATATGTGTGTGTGTGTGTGTGTGTGTGTGTGTGTGTGTGTGTGTATAGATATAGATATAGATATAGATATAGATATAGATATAGATATAGATATAGATATAGATATAGATATAGATATAGATATAGATATAGATATAGATAGATAGATATTGGTCCTTGTGGAGTTCCTGTCCTCTCTAGGTCATACTAAGTCTCCCTTCTTTCATATGATTCCCTCTGCTCTGTTCAAGGATTGGTTATGAGTCTCAGTATCTGCTTTGATATACTGCTAGATAGAGTCTTTCAGAGGCCCTCTGTTTTCAGAAATTCCCCCCTGTCAGATTCATTGTTGATTTATATTTACTCATTCTATATGTTGTATCTTTTACTTTTGCTTATTTCTTTGCTGTAAGTAGAATTTATTATTTATTGAATCTTTTTCTGATTTTATTTTTGTTATCTATGCTTTGGATAGGTTACAAAAAAATCTTTCTTAGCACCTGTTTTGAAAATGTATTAACTGAAAAACACTAATTAATCTCAGGCTTTTCTGCTTTGGTATTTTATATTGTATGGCCTTTATGAAAATTTTATTGTATTTATTTAATGTGTGTGACATATGCTTTCATACACACATATAATACTATAGTATGCAAACAAATATATCACTTCAGTTTTTCATTTTTTATGACAAGAGCACTTAAGATCCACTTTTTCAGCAACTATCTTGAGCAGAAAATACTCATGTTGTGAGTTATATATCTAAACTTGTTTACTCTAGTTATCTTCTACTTTATTTCCTCTGACATATCTCCCCAGTGTCTCACTTTATCACCAACTCTGTTATTATTTTATTCCTGATATCTTTTCATTCAAATTTTGTTTTTGTCTCACTTTACTAGCATAATACCTCTGTTATTATTTTACTCCCTATTTCTGTCTATTCAAATTTTCTTTTTTGTAACACTGGGGATTGAACCAGGATATCTCACATCAAATATGCAATCCACCATTAGTTGCATATCTACCTCTGTTTTCCCTTTTAAATTTGATCAGGGCTTCACTAAACTGTACATATATGTCATGAGTCTATATTTCTCATACCTCTGTCTCCCAGGGAGCTCTAATTATAGGTATGTGCCACAAGCCTGACTAACTTATAATTTTCTCTATAAAGTACTCTAGAATATTCTGAATATACTACCAAAAACTTCCTTCTATTTAGTTTTGCAAGTAATAACAATTCTAGAATTATATGTCTAACAACAAATATAACTAGAATTTTCCACGTCATTAATTAAAAGTTTCAATTAAACAATATTCAATGTTCAAAATAGTGAGTGTGTGTCAAGTATCATATGAGTTATTACTATATATTCAGTTTGTAAAAAAATATATTTTCTATGTTATATACTCCAAAAATACTGTTTGATGATCAAGGTAGATGCCTTAGGGGTAAAGACACTTACCACTGAGACTAATGACCTGAGTTTGATTCACAAAACCCATTGATAGAAAGAGAACCAGTTCCCACAAGTATTCCTCTTACCTCTGCAGTGAGGAATTGCTCTTGCATTCACACTTGTGCATGCATATGCACAATAAATGAATTTAAAGTATAAAAATTGATAACTGGGTCAAAAACAATAGTGCTACATTATCAATTAATTAACACAGCAAATATAGCTAATCAAGAACTTATTGTTCTTCATTTATGGTTTATTCAATTTCTGATTCAGTAATTTAAAAATGGCTATTAAAGAACTAAAATTACTTTGTTTCTTTGTTTGTTTTTGAGACTGTCTTTATTTGGTTAGCCTTTGTTGTCCTAGAACTAGCTCTGTATACCAGCTGTCCCCAAACTCAAAGATCTGCCTGCTTCTGCATTCCAAATTCAGGGATTAAAGTCACATGCCACCACTACATTTAATAAATAATATTTTACATCTTACTTCAGTCATGAGGAAATAACATTGATACTTACCATTGTTATACACATAATAATTAGTAAAAATAGTCTATATAGAGTAAAAAATATAACTGACATAGTCTCTCTTGGTTGCTACAATAAATGCCTGAGACTTATCTATTTGATAAGTACAGATATTTATTTCTCTTAGTTATAGAATCCAGAAGTTCAACAAGATTCAATGTCTAACAAGAATTCTTCCAAAAATGCATCTGAATAATACTTTCTTTAGAGGAGACACTGTTCAATTCCACATTGAAAGGGACAGAAAGAAGAAAGTGCACTTCAAAGTTTATTGATAATAATATTAACTCATATAGTTCTATCCTCATGACTTAATCTTCTTATCATGCCATACTTTCTAGTACTGCATAGCTTTAGATGTAAAAAAATCAATATTATATACTTTATTATACAAAATATACAATTTCTAATAATGTATGGCTATTGATGAAATAAAGGAAAGAAATATGAAACCTGGTTAAAGCAGAGAGCAGTTATGAGCAATAATGGAGAAACCAGCTTAATAAATTTATAATAATATTATGGGTAGAGTTCAGAAAATAAATTGTTGAAACATAGATAGCAAGGATTTCTACTAATTTCTAGCTAGTATATGAATCGCTTTAATGTTGTTTTTGCCAGCTACTAATAAAAATAACTTATTATTGATGCTTGTTTTAAAAAAATTAAAAATTAAGGAATATACTAGTTAAGTTTATTTCTGGATAAATGTAAACACCTTATTAGAAATGAATTTAACAAATATAGTAATTTCTAAGTTACAAAATGCATTATGACAAATAAAAAAAGGTAAAAATTAAAACCAAATAGAGTAACAATATGCTTTAAATATATAGTTTTAAGATGATAATACAAAAAGTAGTACTGAACAGTTGAAAGTTAATTTATAAGCGAATATGTGTGATAGTTAATCTTCATCATCAATCTACTTGGATATTGCTGTGATTTGATGTTTCAAGGGAGGCTTAAGTGAGGAAATTAGTTCCATCTTGAATATAGGTGGCGCCATCTCATGGGATGGTGTTAGAAGCTGAATAAAAAATAGAAAAAGAGGAGAAATTCTCAAATACACCAACATTCTACTTTCTTTGTTTCCTTCTCTAACATGATATACAGAGTCTGCATGTCATAATTCCACCACAATGAACTCTATTGTTCTTTCTTTACTATGGTGGATTATATCTTAAACCTGGAATTAAATTAAATGTTTTGTTTCTTTGTCACAGAAATAAGAAAAATTAACTAATATATTATCATTTTCACATTTGCTTTATATACTGCTACCTTAAAATACAGAAATTATGCACAATAACACCATGATTATATAAAAATTAATAAGACATTTATGTGATGGTTTTATACCAATGACAATATTAAGGGCTATTTTTGTAGGTAGAACCTACACTAAGACTGAAAATGCAAAATACATATACAACCATAATATCCATAGTAAATAATATGACATGTAGTGATCATACATTCCTAAAAAGCTTTATTCTATGCATTTTACAAGCATTAGTTTATTTCAGTTGTGTAAATAATTCCTTATGAGTTTAATCATACTATTCTTCTTTCAAAGATGAAGAAATTAATGTACAGAGATGTTAAATAAATATTCCTCCAGACCTATTTCAAGAATGTGGGCGTTTTCCCCTGGCACACACCTTTGATTCTAGCACTGAAGAGGCAGAGGCAGGAGGGTATCTATGAATCTGAGGCCAGCCCTGTCTGCATCATCCAAGACAACCAGGGCTACATAGTGAGACACTGTGTCAAATAACAAAACAAACAAACAAAAAGAATTTTTGGAGGAAAGATGGGAAATCAGGTACTATTTGTCACTGGATCCTGTAATCTTAATAATAAGTTATGGTGACTCATTTTGGGGAGAAAGAAAATTAGTAACTTCCTGCCATTTGGTATTTCTCTGCTAAGAATTCTCCATTTAGTTCTGCACCCCATCTTTTTATAATTTATTTCCTATTGTATTCGTTTATTTACTTTACATCTCGAGGGTGCTCCCTCCTTCTGATCTTCGCAGTCTTCTCACACTTCCTCTCCTTTCATTAGAGAAAAAAGGAGCTCCTCTCCCCATATTTCCCTTCCCAAACACATCAAATCACTCCAAAATTGAGCATATCTTCATCCCCTAAGGACAAGCAAGGCAGCACTGCCAAGGAGAAGTGATCTAAAGCAGGCAACAGAGTTCATGTTAGAATCAGCCTTCCCTCCCTTCCCCAGGAGCCCCATATGAAGACAAGGTCCTGTGTGGAGGGTCCTCAGTTGACATCTCACTCTCTGAAAACTGTCATGAGTCTGGGGTAGTTGTCTCTGTTGGTCTTATTCTGAGGCTCCTGTCCTTTCTATGTCCTTCCATCTTTCCCACAACACTTCCCCAGAACACCTAGAGTTCCAAGCCATACTTGGCTGCAAGTCCTAGCTAGCATCTTTCTCAACCTTCTGTTGGCCAGAGCCTCACAGACAACAGTCAACTTAGGCTCCTGTCTAAAAATGAGGTAACCCAGAACCAGAAAGATGCACAGGGTATGTTTTCACTTATAAGTGTATATTAGACCCATAGCATAGAATGACCATACTACAATCCATTGACCCAAAGAAGCTAAGTAATAAGGAGGGACCAAGGGAACAGGCTAGAGTGTCACTCAGATGGGAAATAAAATAGACAGCAGAAGTGGATGAAGAGAGGGAATTGAGCAGGAGATGGAATGAGAAGGGAAAGAAAGGTGGATATCAGATGTGAGGAGAACAGGATGGAGGGTGAGAGTGCTGGGAACAAGAAGGGAAACATAGGGTGGGGCAAGATGGCAGCGCCAGGAGGACTCTCATTCTGAGGAGCAGCACAGCAGGATTGGCACAGTGACCAGCAATCAGAACTCGCGGCCATAAAACACAAGTGATAGTGTTTCACAGGTGAGAGGATACCCCATGGTGGGGGATTCAATCAGCTTTAACTCACCCGGCTAAACCGCGGAAGAGATCCCTGTTCCGCCAGGCACTTGGTCGCCAGCCCAGAGCTACCCGCCAGCGCAATCTGTTCATGGTACTAGACTGAACTGTGGGCCCACAACACCATAGACTGGATTTCCCAGTCGAGAGATAACCCCATGGAGCAGGAAACAATTGGGACCGACCTCAGGTTACCCAGACATCCCCTGGAAAAGACTCGGGTTCCGCAGGTGCCCCAAGAGCCAGTCCAGACCCATAGCCAGGACACAGGCGCCTGCCTGCACGCCTGATTCGCCGCCTCAGATAGAACTGTGGGCACCAGGGCACCAGGGCACCAGACTGCGTGTCTCTGGCAGGAGGAAACCCCCAGCAGAGGGGGTCAGCAGCTCTAAAGCTTAGGACACCCAGCACCAAAACACTTCCTGGACTCACGCAGACTCTAGTGCAGGCAGGAGCGCTGTGCTCTGCCGCCATTATTGAGTTCCCCTAGGGCACTGGGTCACACAGCTGCATCCTCAGACCTACAAAAGCCAAAGAGCCATTACAGCAGCCCTCAGATACTGTGCCAAGGATCAACCAGTTATTCCTAGCTAGACTGTCAAAACTGTGGGAATCCCTGGTCCTTCAAGAGGGCTGCACCCACAGGGTCTGGACCAGAGCAGTGCCTGCAGCCACCATCCCAGACAGAGACACACAGCTTCTGGTCCAGAGTGAGGCACCCAGCCTCCAGACCAGAACAGTGCCCCCAGGCGACAACTCAACCTAGGTCCACATTCTCCAGGTCCAGAGCGGAGCAATCAGCCTCTGGCCCAGAGACTTGCTGAGTGCACCTCCCACTTTCCCGGACAGAACTGTGCGCCCCAGGATAACAGACTGAGTTTCCCTGTTGGGAGAAAACCCCACAGCTAGGGAATCAGCAAGTTCTTCAAGAGGACTGCACACGGAAATTTAGTGAGCAGCAGCACACTAAATTTATAACAATAAACCCAGCAGTGGGGCAGCTGTCTTGAGAAATTCTATGGGTAAGATGAGATCCACCCCTGGCTAACATGGACCACAGCTACTACTCAGGGCTATAAACCTGAGGTGAGCAGTGGCAACTCTTGAAGAAACACTGGCCATACAGTGACCATAACCAAAAAGCAGAGAAGGACTCCTTCAGGAAAAATCATCTTCCAGCCAAGGGGATACTCCCTACCTCAGGACTCCAGGAAGCACAGAAACTAACAGCCAACACCTAAATCAGCCCAATGGGTAGAGGTCAGCGTAAAGGCTCAACCAACAAAAGACAGAGCAATATGGCATCTCCAGAGCTCAGCCATCCAGAGGCGAACAGCCCTGAACAATGCAGAATAGAAAATCAAGATGACCTTACATCTATGTTGATGAAGAGGATAATAGAGGAAACAAATAAAATACGTAAAGAATTAGAGGAAGATTAAACCAAACAGATCATGGCTATCCATAAAGAAATGGAGGAAGATAAAGACAAGCCGATTTGGGCCATCCATGAAGAAATACGGGAAGATGCAGCCAAACAGCTTGTGGCCTTCAGAGAAGAAATAATTAAATCACTGAAAGAAATCAAAGAGACAGAGTTGAAGGAACTAAAAGAAAAAGAGGAAAATACAAGCAGACAGGTGAAGTAAGTAAACAAAACAACTCAAGACCTGAAGATAGAAGTAGAAAAATTAAAGAAAACACAAATGGAGGAAATAATGGACAGGAAAAATTTAGGGAAGAAAACAGGAACTATAGAGGTAAGCATAACCAACAGAATACAAGAAATGGAAGAAAGAATCTCAGATGTAGAAGATACAATGGAAGAAATTGACATATCTGTCAAAGAAAATGTTAAATCCAAAAAATTCCTGACACAGACCGTCCAAGAAATCCAAGACAATATGAAAAGACAAAACCTAAGAATAATAGGAATAGAGGAAAAAGAAGACTCCCTTCTCCAAGGCCCAGAAAATATTTTCAACAAAATCATTGAAGAAAATTTCCCCAAGTTAAAGGAGAAGCCAATAAGGATACATGAGGCCTACAGAACACCCAACAAATTTGACCAGAAAAGAAAATCCTCCTGCCACATAATAATCAAAACAGTAAGTATACAGAACAAAGAAAAAATACTAAAAGCTGTAAGGGAAAAAGGCCAAGTAACATATAATGACAAACCCATTAGAATCACACCTGACTTTTCAACAGAAACTATGAAAGCCAGAAGGGCCTGGACAGATATCATGCAGACCCTAAGAGAACACAGATGTCAACCCAGGCTACTATACCCTGCAAAACTCTCAGTCCTCATAGACAGAGAAAACAAGACATTCAATGACAAAAACAAATTTCAACAATACCTACAAAAAAATCCAGCATTACAGAAGGCACTGTAAGGGAAAACACAACCCAAGAAAATTAGCTTCTGTCAAGAAAACACAGGAAATAATTAACCTTACTACAACAAAACAAAAAGCAACCAAGCACACAACCTTATGAACACAGCCAACATCAATATCAAAGGATCTAACAGCCACTGGTCATTAATCTCTCTCAACATCAATGGACTCAACTCTCCAGTAAATAGACACAGACTAACAGAATGGATATGTAAACAAAACCCAGCAATTTGTTGCATACAAGAAACACACCTACAACAGAAAGATAGACATTACCTGAGGGTAAAAGGTTGGAAGACGACTTTCCAAGCAAATGGACCAAGAAACAAACAGGAGTAGCCATTCTAATATCTGATAAAATAGACTTTCAACCAAAATTAATAAAAAGAGATGAGGAAGGACACTTCATACTCATCAAAGGAAAATTCCACCAGGAAGACATCACAATTCTGAACATCTATGCCCCAAATAGAAGAGCACCCACATTTGTAAGAGGAACATTGATAAATTTTAAACCACATATACATCCCCACACATTAATAGTGGGAGACTTCAACACCCAACTATCAACAAAGGACAGGTCAACAAAACAGAAATTCAACAAGGAAACAATATCTCTGACAGAGGTCATGAATCAAATGGACCTAACAGACATTTACAGAACTTTACACCCAAACACAAAAGAATTTACCTTCTTCTCAGCACCTCATGGAACCTTCTCCAAAATAGACCGTATAGTTGGTCACAAAGTAAGCCTCAACAGATACAAGAAGATTGAAATAATCCCTTGTATCCTGTCTGATCACCATGGAATAAAGCTGGACTTCAACAACAACAGAAATAGCGAAAAACCTACACACACATGGAAACTGAACAACTTGTTACTAAATGACAGCTGGGTCAGGGAAGAAATAAAGAAAGAAATTAAAGCCTTTCTAGAACTCAATGAAAATGAAGACACAACATACCAAAACTTGTGGGACATAATGAAAGCAGTGCTAAGAGGAAAGTTCATAGCACTAAATGCCTTCAAGAAGAAATTCGAGACAGCTCATTCAAGCAACTTAATGGCCCACTTAAAAACCCTAGAAAAAGAAGAAGCACACACACCAAAAAGGAGTAAATGGCTGGAAATAATCAAACTCAAGGCTGAAATCAATCAATTAGAAACAAATAAAACAATTCAAAGAATCAATGAAAACAAGAGCTGGTTCTTTGAGAAAATTAACAAGATCGACAAACCCTTAGCCAAGCTAACTAAAAGGCAGAGAGACACCACCCAAATCAACAAAATCAGAAATGAAAAGGGGGACATAACTACAGACACTGAGGAAATCCAAACAATCATTAGGACTTACTTCAAAAGTCTATACTCAACAAAATTTGAAAATCTAAATGAAATGGACAATTTTCTTGATCGATTTGACTTACCAAAGCTGAATCAGGACCAGGTAAATCAATTAAATAGTCCTATATACCCCAAAGAAATAGAAGTGTTCATCAAAATTCTCCCATCCAAAAAAAGCCCAGGACCAGATGGCTTCAGCGCAGAATTCTACCAGACCTTCAAAGAAGAGCTAACTCCAATACTCTTCAAACTATTCCACAAAATAGGAACAGAAGGAACATTACCAAAATCATTCTATGAAGCCACAATCACGTTGGTACCTAAACCTCACAAAGATTCAACAAAGAAAGAGAATTTCAGTCCAATCTCCCTTATGAACATTGATGCAAAAATACTTAACAAAATACTTGCAAGCCGATTCCAAGAACACATCAAAGATATTATCCACTATAACCAAGTAGTCTTCATCCCAGGTATGCAGGGGTGGTTCAATATACGGAAATCCATCAATGTGATCAACCATATTAACAAACTGAAAGAAAAATCCACATGATAATCTCCCTAGATGCTGAAAAAGCATTTGACAAAATCCAACATGCATTCATGTTTAAAGTACTGGAGAGATCAGGGATACAAGCACATATCTAAACATAGTAAAGGCGATTTACAGCAAGCCTATACCCAACATCAAACTGAACGGAGAGAAACTTAAAGCAATCCCACTGATCTGGGACAAGACATGGCTGCCCACTCTCTCCATATCTCTTCAACATACTGCTGGAAGTCCTTGCTAGAGCAATAAGACAGTTGAAGGAGATCAAGGGGATACAGATGGGAAAGGAAGAAGTCAAATTATCGCTATTTGCAGATGATATGATAGTATATATGACTGACCCCAAAAACTCTACCAGGGAACTCCTACAGCTGATAAACACCTTCAGCAAAGTGGCCAGATACAAAATTAACTCAAAAAAATCAGTAGCACTCCTGTTTACAAAAGACAAAAGGGCTGAGAAAGAAATTAGAGAAACAACACCATTCACAATAGCCACAAATGACATAAAGTACCTTGGTGTAACCCTAACCAAGCAAGTCAAAACTTGTATGAAAAAAATTTCAAGTCTCTGAAGAAAGAATTAGAGGAAGATATGAGAAGATGGAAAGATCTCCCATACTCATGGCTTGGCAGGATTAACATAGTAAAAATGGCCATCTTACCAAAAGCAATCTACAGATTTAATGCAATTCCCATCAAATTGCCAACACAATTCTTTACAGACCTGGAAAGAAAAATTCTCAACTTTGTATGGAATAACAAGAAACCGAGAATTGCTAAAACAATCCTCTACAATAAAAGATCTTCTGGAGGTATCTCCATCCCTGATCTCAAGCTGTACTATAGAGCAACAGTTATAAAAACTGCATGGTACTGGCATAGAAACAGAATGGTGGATCAATGGAATCGAACAGAAGACCCAGAAATAAACCCACACACTTACGGACACCTGATTTTTGACAAAGATGCCAAAACCATACAATGGAAAAAAGATAGCATCTT
>NW_026596427.1:3633825-3688293 GCF_907164565.1 Psammomys obesus | reverse complement strand
TCTGAAGAAAGAATTAGAGGAAGATATGAGAAGATGGAAAGATCTCCCATGCTCATGGCTTGGCAGGATTAACATAGTAAAAATGGCCATCTTACCAAAAGCAATCTACAGATTTAATGCAATTCCCATCAAATTGCCAACACAATTCTTTACAGACCTGGAAAGAAAAATTCTCAACTTTGTATGGAATAACAAGAAACCGAGAATTGCTAAAACAATCCTCTACAATAAAAGATCTTCTGGAGGTATCTCCATCCCTGATCTCAAGCTGTACTATAGAGCAACAGTTATAAAAACTGCATGGTACTGGCATAGAAACAGAATGGTGGATCAATGGAATCGAACAGAAGACCCAGAAATAAACCCACACACTTATGGACACCTGATTTTTGACAAAGATGCCAAAACCATACAATGGAAAAAAGATAGCATCTTCAACAAATGGTGCTGGTCCAACTGGATGTCTACATGTAGAAAAATGAAAATAGATCCATACTTATCACCCTGCACAAAACTGAAGTCCAAGTGGATCAAAGACCTCAACATAAAACCAGACACATTAAATCGGCTAGAAAAAAAAAGGGGGGAATACCCTAGAACTCATTGGTACAGGAGAAAACTTCCTGAACAGAACACCAACAGCACAGGCTCTAAGAGCAACAATCAATAAATGGGACCTCATGAAATTGAAAAGCTTCTGTAAGGCAAAGGACACCGTCATCAAAACAAAGCGACTGCCTACAGACTGGGAAATAATCATCACCAACCCTTTATCTGACAGAGGACTCATATCCAATATATATAAAGAACTAAACAAGCTGAAAAGCAACAAACCAAGTAATCCACTTAAAAAATGGGGAACAGAGCTAAAGAGAGAATTCTCTGTAAAGGAATATTGAATGGCAGAGAAGCACTTATAGAAATGCTCAACCTCATTAGCCATTAGGGAAATGCAAATCAAAACAACCCTGAGATTTCACCTTACACCCATCAGAATGGCCAAGATGTAAAACTCCAGTGACAACACATGCTGGAGAGGTTGTGGAGAAAGGGGAACCCTTCTCCACTGCTGGTGGGAATGTAAACTGGTACAACCACTCTGGAAATCAATCTGGCGCTTTCTCAGACAACTAGGAATAGCGCTTTCTCAAGATCCTGCCATACCACTCCTAGGCATATACCCAAAAGAGGCGCAAGTACACAAAAAGGACATTTGCTCAACCATGTTTGTAGCAGCTTTATTTGTAATAGCCAGAAGCTGTAAACAACCCAGATGCCCCTCAACTGAAGAATGGATGCAGAAATTGTGGTACATCTATACAATGGAGTATTACTCAGCAATGAAAAATAAGGAAATCATGAAATTTGCAGGTAAATGGTGGGACCTGGAATGGATCATCCTGAGTGAGTTGTCCCAGAAGCAAAAAGACATGCATGGTATATACTCACTCATATAAACATACAATATAGAATAAACCCACTAAAATCTGTACATTTAAACAAACTAAGCAAAAGAGAGGACCCTAACTAAAATGTTCAATCCCCATCCTGAAAGGCAAAGAGGATGGACATCAGAAGAATAAGAAAATAGGAAACAACCTCGGAACTTGCTACAGAGGGACTCTGAAAGCCAGAAGAAAACAGGAAACAACCTTGAAACCTGCCACAGAGGGCCTCTGAAAGCTTCTGCCATATATACTGTCAAAGCAGATGCTGAGCCTGATGACCAACTGAAGGGCAGAGTGAATGGAATTCTATGTAAGAAGTGGGAAATAGTAAGAGCTGGAGGGGATTGGAACTCCACAAGGAGAGCAACAGAACAAGATAATTTGAACACAGGAATCTTCCCAGAGAGTCATACTCCAACCAAGGACTATTCGCGGAGATGACCTGGAACCCCTGCACAGGTGTTGCCCATGGCAGTTCAGTGTCCAAGTGGGTTACATAGTAATGGGAAGAGGGACTGCCTCTGACATAATCTGATTGGCCTGCTCATTGATCACTTTCCCCTGAGGGGGGAGCAGCCTTATCAGGCCACAGTAGAGGACAATGCAGCCACTTTTGATGAGAAACTGATAGACTAAGATCAGAAAGAAGAGGAGAACCTCCCCTATCAGTGGACTTGGGGAGTGGTATGCATGCAGAAAGGGGAGGGAGGGTGGGATCGGGAGGAGAGGAGGGAGGAACTTGTGGGGAGATACAAAATGAATAAAGTGTAATTAAGAAGTAGCTACAAATGAAATATATTAGCCTTTCAAAAAAAAAAAGAAGAAGAAGAAGAAGGGAAACACAGTGGGAATATCTCTGCCAAGCTGGATATATCCTGAGAGAATCTCTTTGTCAAGTTGGATATATCCTGGGAGGATATGGGTGTGACTATAGCTGAAACTCCTAAAAGGAGGTGGGGAACATTAAGTGGTCACCTCCTATCCAGGCAGGAGTAGAGGAAGGAGGGGAACAACAACCCACTGACAAAACCTATGATCCAAAAATTATCCTGCCTACAAAAAGTGCAGGGATAACAAGGGAACAAAGACTGAAGGAAAGCCCCAACAATAACTGGCCCAACCTGAGAGGCACTATATGGTAGAGAGGCAGCCCTTAACACTAATAAGTACTCTGTACTTCATTTTTAATTGGATTATTTGGTATGTTGATTTATAATTTATTGATTAATATATTCTGGATATTAGCCTTCTGCCTGATGTAGGATTGGTGAAGATCTTTTCCCAATGTGTAGGCTGTCATTTTGATCCTTGCTTTACAGTGTTCTTTGTTTTACGGAAGCTTTTCAGTTTCATAAGAGAAACACTGAAAGAAATGCTCAAACTCCTTAGTCATCAGGGAAATACAAATCAAAACTACCCTGAGATTTCACCTTACATCCATTAAAATTTTATCCATTTTGATAAAATAAAAAACTCAAATGGCAACACATGCAAGAGATTATGTGTGGAAAGGTGAACCCTCCTCCATTGCTGGTGGGAATGTAAACTTGTACAAGGACTTCGGAAATCAGTCTGGCACTTTCTCAGAAAATAAGAAATAGTGCTTCTTCCAGATCCAGCTATACCACTCCTAAGCATATATCCAAAAGATTCTCTACCATACAACAAGGACATTTGCTCAACTATGCTCACAGTAACTTTTTATTTGTAATAGCCAATATCTGGAAACAACCTAGATGTCCTTAAATGGAAGAATGGATACAGAGATTGTGGCACATTTACACAATGGAATACTCAGCTATAAAAAACAAGAAATCATGAAATTTTCAGGAACATAGAAGGAACTAGAAAGGATCATCCTGAGTAAGGTAACCCAGAAACAGTAAAACTTGTATGGTATATACTCACTTACAAGCGGGTATTAGCCATATTATACAAGATAACCACACTAAAATCTACAGACCTAAAAAAGGTAAGCAACAAGGAAGATGCTTAAATCTCATTCCAAATGGCAAATAGGATAGACACTAGAAGTGGTGGAAGAGAGGGAACAGGACCAGAGCCTAACATAGAGGTCCTTTGAAAGGCTCCTACCAACTCAAGGCTAAACTTTGGGGAGAATATTGGGAGTCTTTTGGAAGAAGAGGGTGGTGGGGATAGAGGAACAAGGAGTGGACAGGAGTCCCACAAGTAAGCCCACAAAACTAAAGGATCTGAGCCTAAGAGGTCCGGCAGAGACTGATGCGCCACCCGAAGACTATGCATGTAGAGGACCTAGACACCCTGATCAGATATGGCCAATTGGCAGCCCAGTTTCTATGTGGTTCTCTAAGGGAGGGGATCAGGGGCTGCCTCTGTCACGAACTCAGTTGCCTGCTCTTTGATCACTTGCCCCTGGTGATGTGGCCTTGCCAGACCACAGAGGAAAAGGATCCAGGCAGTCCTGATGAGACAAACTGTGGACAGATGGCAATAGTGGAGAAATACCCCTCTCAATGTACTAGAGGGAGAGGATGGAGGGATGAGGACGGGTAGAAGCAGAAGGAAATGAGGGAGTGTCTATAATCCAGATATAGAATGAATAAACTGTGAAAAATAAAAAAAAGAATGACACTGTTAGTTAAGCATGATGATAGTGAGAAAGTTACAATCCAATATCACATGAATATTGATATAAATGTCCAAAAATACTAGGCACAGTGGTTCTTGCCTGTAATCCCAACACTCAAGGAAGCAGAAGCAGGTAGATCTCTGTGAATTCAAGGCCTGCCTGGTCTATAAAGCTAGTCCAGCAGAGCCAAGGCTACACAGAAAAACCTTGTCTCAACCCCTCTCCCCCAATTGCACTAAAATATTAGTAAAATTTAATACTTTCTAGTTTCTAGGGTTTTTTTTTTCCGAAAACCTCGTTAAAATTGTGGATTATGTAGGACTATTAAATGTGATTTTTTAAAATTGTAACTAAAATGTATTTTATATTAAATTTCCAATTATGTGAAATTTCTTGTTGCCTGTGAGTTTTTTGTTTTGATATTTAGAGGTGTTATTTATTATTAATTATACAGTACTTCACAGGTTTTGCTATAATAGCCATTTCTCTCTCTCATTTAGTGGTGCTAGGGACCAAACCAGTTCCTTTTTACATGCTAAACCAATGCATTATTACTGATCACCATCCCCAACCCAACACCTCCTTTTAAATATTTTTTGACAATTACAATATAATTAATTCATTTTCTCTTTCTTTTTCCCCACTCAAACCTATCCTGTATACCACACCCCTTGCTGTCTCTTGTTAATTTTTTTCGTAGTTTATTTTTTTATTGTTTATTATTATTAGTTACATTTTATTAACTCTGGATTCCGGCTGTATCCTGATCCCTTATTCCCTCCCAATCCCATCGTCCCTCCCTCAGCTTCTCCTTGCCCCTTTCCAAGTCCACGGAATGGGGAGGACCCCCTCCCCCTTCGTCTGGCCCTGTTTTATCAGGTATCTTCAGGGCTGGCTGCAAAGTCCTCCACTGTGGCCTAGCAGAACTGCTCCTCCCTTGGTGGGGGGGGGAGTCAAAGAGCCTGCCATTGAGTTCCTATCAGAGATACTCCCTGTTCCCCTTACTATGGGAAACCAATTGGTTATTGAGCTACCATGAGCTTTGTTCGAGTAAAGGTTCTAGGTTATATCCATACATGGTCCTTGGTTGGAGAAACAGTTTCAGGAAAAAAACCCTGTGCCCAGATATACTTGGTCCTGTGGGGCTCCTATCCTTTCCCCATCATACTAGCTCCCCTTGTGCTGAAGGTTTGGTTATGAGTCTTAGTATCTGTTTTGAAACGCTGCTTGGTAGGGTCTTTCAGATGCCTTCTGCAGTAGACTCCTGTCATACGTCCTATGCGCATCCCATTTGTTTTTCTAAGTGAGGATTGATCATCTTACCTTGTATCTGCTTTCTTGTTTATCTCTTTTAGGTGTATAGACTTCATTATGTTTATAATTTCTTTTAAGTCTATATAAGCGAGTATACACCATGTTTGTCTTTCTCCTTCTGGGATACTTCACTCAGAATGATCTTTTCTAGATCCCAACATTTGCCTGCAAATTTCATGATTTCCTCATTTTTTATATAGAATGGCAGAGAAATACTTAAAGAAATGCTCAACATCATTAGACATTAGTGAAATGCAAATCAAAACGACCCTGAGATTTCACTTTACACCCATCAGAATGGCCAAGATGAAAAACTCAAGTGACAACACATGCTGGAGAGGTTGTAGAGAAAGGGGAACCCTCTTCCATTTCTGGTGGGAATGTAAACTGGTACAACCACTTTGGAAGTCAGTCTGGCTTACTCAGACAATTAGGAATAACACTTCCTCAAGACCCAGTCATACCACTGCTAGGTATATACCCAAAAGTTGCTCAAGTACACAACAAGGACATTTGCTCAACCATGTTTGTAGCAGCTTTATTTGTAATAGTCAGAACCTGGAAACAACCCAGATGTCCATCAACGGAGGAATGAATACAGAAAGTGTGGTATTTTTACACAATAGAATACTATTCTCTTGTTAAATTAATGCATCTTTTTTCTTTAATTGTCACATATATCCTTTAAAACAATAATGTTATTCATTGTCTGTGAAATTCATGCATATATACAATAAATTTTGGTCATATCCACTCTTCATCTCCTCCAGCCAGTGTCTATGATTGCCTCTAACAGGCACCTTTCCTGACTTCATATGGTCATTTTTCATATCCACTAAGTCCAAATAATGTTGCCCATTTTCACATGAGAGTCTGCCCATTAAAGCATTTGCAACTTACAAGTCATTATGCTCATAAAGAAAACTGCGTTTCCTTTCCCTCAGCTAAAGTGACATTTATTGCATGTTTGTTTGGTGATCTTTTGCAGTTGCTGTGAAGGCAGACACAGCTACTGTGACTTTATGATTACACTAGCTATGTCCTTTCCAGAAAATATAATTTCAAAGCACTCTATTCCTCCTCATGTTCTGCGTCTTACATATTCTTATTCCCAATTGCCATTGATCTTGGCTGAAAACTATTGGTAGATGACAAGGCTCCAATTTTGGAAACTGCATACATTTTGATTGCAAGACATAGAAAATAAATTTCTGATTGGGAAATCTTCTACCTGCTGGATAGCTTTCATAGTGCTTGAAGGAGCTAGGGAGGCTACTGGGTGAGAAAATTTATCAGTGGTCTTACCTGGCACTGGACACTGTACACTAAAATAGCTACCTGCCAGGCAATATCTACCTATGGTGTAATAATGGAATGACTGTTATGGGGGTAACTGACCACTTTCTACTTAGATTTGAGACCTTATCCACAGGAAAAATTCATGTCTCATCTTGTAAACATGGTTGAAATCCGATGGATGCGAAGAGTAGGTGCATCAGGGAAAAATCTACTATTGTTACTTTGCCAAAGGTCATATGGTCAAGTTGACTTCTAAACCTTTATAATTATTTCTACAGATTGGTGCTGTTAACATTCATTGGTCACAATTGTATATCAAAATCAACTGACTCAACTCTCCAATAAAAAGACACAGACTAACAAAATGGTTGTGGAAACAGGATCCAACATTCTGCTGCATCCAAGAAATGCACTTCTGCCACAAAGTTAACACTACCTCAGAATAAAGGTGGAAAATGCTTTTCAAGGAAATAGGCCCAGAAAACAATCTGGGATAGCCATCCTAATATCTAATAAAATAGACTTTTAACCAAAATTAAGCAAAAAAAAAAAAAAAAAAGATAAGGAAGGACACTCCATTCTCATCAAAGGCAAAATCTACCATGAGAACGTCATAATCCTGAACATCTAGGCCTCAAATATAAGAGTACCCGCATTTGTAAACAAAACATTATTAAAACTTAAATTGCACATTGATCCTAACACCTTAATAGTGGGAAACTTCACAACTCCATTCTCATAATGGACAGATCATCTAGAGAGAAGCTAAAAGGGAAATAATGACACTTACAGAGGTCCTAAATTAAATGGACCTAATGGATGTGTACTGAACTTTTCACCCAAACTCAAAAGAGTACACCTTCTTCATAGCGCCTCAGGGAACCTTCTCCAAAATTGACTATACAGTCAAGCACAAATCAAGCCTCAGCAGATAAAAGAAGATGGAAATAATCCCTTATATCCTAACAGAGCACCATGGAGTAAAACTAGACCTCACCAACAACAGAAATAACAGAAAGCTTCCAAACATGGGGAAACTAGACAGATCTCTACTCAGTGACAGCTGAGTCAGGGAAGAAATTAAAAAAAAATAATATGGACTTCCTAAAATTCATTGAAAATGAATGCACAACTTACCAGAACTTATGGGACACAATGAAAGCAGTATTAAGACAAAAGTTTATAGAACTGAGTGACTGCAGAAATAAGCTTGAAACATCTCATACAAGCATCATAATGATACACTTGAAAGCCTTAGGAAAAAGTAAAGAAGCAGACACACCCAAAAGGATTAGACAGCTGGAAATAATCAAACTCAGAAAAGAAATCAATAACTTAGAAAAAAAGGAAACAATTCAAAGAATAAACAAAACCAAGAGCTGTTTTGTTGAGAAAATAAACAAGATAGAAAAATCCTGAGCCAACCTAACTAAAAGGCAGAGAGAAACTATCCAAATCAGTAAAATCAGAAATGAAAAAAGGGGCAAAACAATAGATACTGAGGAAATCCAAACAATCATAAGTTCTTAGTTCAAAAGCCTATATGCCAGAAAATTTGAAAATCTAAATGAAATGAACAATTTTCTTGATAGGGTACATTTACCAAAATTAAATCAAGACCAGGTAAATAGATTAAATAATTCTGTATTCCCCAAGGAAATAGAAGCAGTCATCAAAAGTCTCTCTTCCAAAAAAAAAAAAAAAATGCCTAGGGCCAGATAGTCTCAACACAGAATTTACCAGACTATCAAAGAAGAGTTAATACCAATAATCTTCAAACTATTCCACAAAATTGAAATACCAAACTCATTCTTTGATACCTAAACCACAGAAAGACCCAAAAGAAAAAAGAAATTCAGATCTCTCTTATAAACATTGAAGCAAAATTACACAATTCTTTACAAAACTTGAAAGAACAATTCTCAATTTCATATGGAAAAGCAAAAAAAAAAAAAAAAGGAATTGCTAAAACAATCCTGTACAATAACATATCATCTTGGGGTATCTTCATCCTTGATCTCAAGCTGTACCATAGAGCAACAGCAATAAAAACTGCCTGGTACTGGCACTGAAGAAGAAAGGTGGATCAATGGAATCAAGTAGAAGACCCAGAAATAAACCCACATGGATACTTGAGTTTTGAAAAAGAAGCAAAAGCCATACAATGGACAAAAAGAAAGCATCTCCAGCAAATGCTTCTTGTGTATCTGGGTGTCTACATGTAGAAAAATTCAAATAGACCCATATTTATTGCCTAACACAAAAGTAAAGTCCAAGTGGATCAAAACCTCAACATAAAACCAGACACACTATACTTGTTAGAAAAAAAAGTGGGGAAGAGAGATACAGGCATTGGCACAGCAGACAGCTTCCTAAACAGAACACCAACAGCTCAGGCTCTATGATCAACAATCAACAAATAGGATCTCATTAAACTGAACACATTCGGTAAAGCAAAGGACACTGTCATCAGAACAAATAACAGCCTACAGACTGGAAAAAGATCTTCAACCACCCTACATCTGACACAGAGATAATATCCAGAACATATGAATAACTCAAGAAGATAAAAAGCAACAAATCAAATAATCTAATTAAAAATGGTGTAGGGAACTAAACAGAGAATTCTCTGTAGAGGAATATTGAATGACAGAGAAACCCTTAAAAATGCTCAGTGTCCTTAGTTATCAGGGAAATGCAAATCAAAATGACCATGAGATTTCACCATACACCCATCAGAATGGCTAAGATAAAAACCTCAAGGGATGATGCATGCTGGAGAGGTTGTGAGAAAATGGGAAACCTCCTCCATCGCTGGTGGTAATGTAAACTTGTATAAAAACTTTGTAAAGCAATCTGGTGCTTTCTTAGTAAATTAGAAATAGTGCTACCTCAGAATCCAGGTATACAACTCCTAGGCATATATCCAAAAGATGCTCAATTACACTACAAAGACATTTTCTCACCCATGTTCTTAGCAGCTTTATTCTTAATAGCCAGAATCTGGAAATAACCTAGATGTCCCTCAACTGAGGAATGGATACAGAAGTTGTGGTATATTTACAAAATGGAATGCCACTCAGCTGTTAAAAACAAGGACATCATGCAATTTGCAGTCAAATGGTGGGAACTAGAAAAGATCATCCTGTGTGAGGTAACCCAGAAGCAGAAAGAGTCACATGGTATATATTCATTTATAAGTGCATATTAGCCATATAATATAGGGTAAATATATTAAAATCTAAATAATCTAAGCAAGAAGTAGGACCCAAGGGAAGCTTCTCAAAAGTCATTCAGAAAGGCAAACTGGATAGATATTGGAAGTGGAACAGGGAACAGGACAAGAGCCTACCACAGAGGGCCTGTGAAAGACTCCACCCAGCATGGTATCAAAGCAGATGCTGAGACTCTTAGCCGAACTTTGGGAAGAGTGCAGGGAATCTTAATGAAGGAGTAGGAGATAGAAAGACCACGAGAGGACAGGAGCTCCACAAGGAGACCAACAGAACCAAAAAAATCTGGGCCCAAAGGTTTTTGCATTGACTGATTCTCCAACCAAGTACCATGCATAAAGTTAAACTAGACCCCCTACTCAGATGTAGCTCATGGCAGCTCAGTCTCTAAGTCGGTTCCATAATAAGGGGAGTAGGTGTTGTCTCTTACATGAACTTACAGGCTCGCTCTCTGATCTCCTTTCCCTGGAATGGGGCCACCCTTATCAGGCCACAGAGGAAGATAAGGTAGACATTCCTGATGAGACCAGATAGACCAAGGTCATATAGAAGGGGAAAGGGACCTCTCCTCTCAGTAGACTAGGGGAGGGGCATAGGAGGAGAATAGGGAGAGATAATGGGACTTGGAGAAGATTAGGGAGGGGTTACTGCTGGGATTCAAAGTGAATAAACTGTAATAAATAAATAAAAATAACTAAAAAGTAAAATATAAATTTTTAATTGATTTTTAACTTGTAGTTTCATAAATTCTCTATATATTTTGGATATTAGATCTCCATTGAATGTGGCACTAATAAAGATCATTTTGTTTACCATAGGTTGCTTTTTTATCCAATCTGTGGTGTCCTTTGACTTTTAGAAGATTCTCAGCTTCATGGAGGCCCATTCATTAATTGATGATCTTAGTGCCTGCATTATTGGTGCTCTGTTTAGAATGTTGTGTCTTGTAACAATAGGTTCAAGGTCAGTTCCCATCTTCTCTTTTAACGGGTTCTGTTTATCTGGATTTCTTTATCATATTAAGTTCTATTGAATAACATTTGAATACAATGAAAGTGAAATAAATTATAGTTATAATAGCATTTCAGATGTTAATAACTTGATGTGGTTGCCTAGTCTGTAGTTTATTTAGTAGTTGCTAATGTCTGATTGTGTGCCCACAACAATATCTGGAAGAAGAAAGAAGTTTAGTAAGATAGTCAAAGTAGTTAAATTAATATTAAAAGTTCTTGAAAATTAGATCTGCTTGTTTTGATCTTATAAGGTTTTCCAATAGACTAATCATGAAGTCTGTGTGATTCTGTCCTTGAAAAGTACTGCATCTCCTTGTCTGTGAATATATTCATTTTAGTCTACTATTTTTCCCTTACAAGCACCAATATGCATTCTAATTTTTCCTTCATATCCAAAATATTGCTCATATTTTGCTTTCATCTACTCACAATTCTCTACATGTTAAAATATATTAAAAATAAGTAACTATACTCATTGAGTATTTTTCTCCTCCTTTTAATAGTACTAGAAATGCTTCATATATATCATGGATTACAAGCAAATAAGACAGTAACGCTAGTGTAAGACTCTTCCATTACCTTCAGGAACAATCTCTCCTCGTAGCCCATAAACTCCATTAGAGTTGCTGAGAGTATAGACTAAGTCCATATTGAAGGTATATATTTAATGAGTAATTTAACATGTTGACATTATGTTTAATTTTTTACTACTTGAAAAACTAGGTAAATTGTCTGTATTGCATTACTTTTTGAGTGAATCATCCTATATATTCCATTTCTTTATTTAAAAATAATATATTTTTCAAAACTATTCCCAGAACATTTGACCATTTTATAACTTGTAAGCATGAAATGTTCTTTCTGTGTATTTGGAAATATATGACAGTAACTTTCACAATGAAGAGAAATGACACTGACTGCACTCTTCAGCTTTTAACTAATATTAAAATTTATCTGCCCAATAGGATTATTGTACATTGCTCACATTTTTGGGCAATAGCAGCACAAACACAGCTCTTTTTTATTTTTTCATACAACATTATTTTGATCCTTTTTTCCATCCCTCACCTCTTCCCAGATTTTTCCTACCTCCCTACTCACTCAAAAATCCCACAAAACAAAACAAAACAAAAAACCCAAACAAAATATAAGCAAATAAAAATACACTAAGACAAAAACACCTACACAAAATAAAAAGCCTACATATACAGCTCTTTTTCTCCATGTCCAATGACATGAGTTAGTGTTGTGTTTCTTCAACAATAGGGTTGTAGAAGTAACCAATAGCTTTGCCATTAGCCATTTATGGTAGTGGTGTGGAAGGGGTTCCATGGAAACCATCTTTTGCCAGTGACTTGTCTCAGGCACTGGAGATTCTACTTGGAAAACATGATTCTTGATCCAAAGAAAACATAGTTTACAAGTTACATTCCCACCAGCAAGTGAGGAGGGTTCCCCTTTCTCCACAACCTCTTTAGCATGTGTTTTCACTTGAGTTATAGATTTTAGCTATTTTGATGGGCATGAGGTGTCCTTTTGATTTGCATTTCTCAGATGACTAAGGACTCTAAACATTTTAAGTGTTTCTCTGCCATTTGATATTCCTCTGTTGAGAATTCTGTTTAGTTCTGCACCCCATTTTTAATTGGATTAGTTGGATTTTTTGTTTTTAACTTCTTGAGTTCTTTATATACTCTGGATATTAGCCCTCAGTCCAATGTAAGGTTGGTGAAGATGTTTTCATAGGCTGTCATTTTGTCTGATGACAGTGTCCTTTGCTTTACAGAAGCTTTTCCTCAAGATACAGCTATACCACCCCAGGCATATATCTGAAAGATTCTAAAATATACAACAAGGGCATTTGCTCAACTATTTCATAACAACTTCATTCATAATAGTCCGAATCTGGAAACAACCCAGATGTCCCTCAACAGAGGAATGGATACAGAAATTGAGCTACATTTACACAATGGAATGCTACTTAGCTATTAAAATCAAGGACATTATGCAAATTGCAGGTAAATTTATAGAACTAGAGGAGATCGTCCTGAGTGAGGTTACCCAGAAGCAGAAAGACACACATAGTATATATTAACTTAAAAGTGGATATTAGCCATATAAACATATAGGATAAACATCCTAAAATCTACGGTCCTAAAGAAACAAAACAACTGTTGCTCTATAGTACAGCTTGAGATCAGGGATGGAAATACCTCCAGAAGATCTTTTATTGTAGAGGATTGTTTTAGCAATTCTCGGTTTCTTGTTATTCCATACGAAGTTGAGAATTTTTCTTTCCAGGTCTGTAAAGAATTGTGTTGGCAATTTGATGGGAATTGCATTAAATCTGTAAGATTGCTTTTGGTAAGATGGCCATTTTTTCTGTTAATCCTGCCAAGCCATGAGCATGGGAGATCTTTCCATCTTCTCATTTATTCAGGAAACAACCTAGGAACCTACTACAGAGGGATTCTGAAAGCCTCTGCCCTGCAGACTATCAAAGCAGATGCTGAGCCTGATGGCCAACTGATGGGCAGAGTGAATGGAATTTTATGTAAGAACTGGGAAATAGTAAGAGCTGTAGAGGACAGGAACTCCACAAGGAGAGCAACAGTACAAGAAAATTTGAACACAGGGAACTTCCCAAAGACTCATACTCCAACCAAGGACTACTCATGGAGATAACCTAGAACCCCTGCACAGATGTAGCCCATGGCAGTTCAGTGTCCAAGTGGGTTCCATAGTAATGGGAAGAGGGACTGCCTCTGACATAATCTGATTGGCCTGCTCTTTGATCACCTCCCCCTGAGGGGGGAGCAGCCTTACCAGGCCACAGAAGAGGACAATGCAGCCACTTTTGATAAAAACTGATAGACTAAGATCAGAAAGAAGGAGAGAAGGACCTCCCCTATCAGTGGATTGGGGAGGGGCATGCATGCAGAAAGAGGATGGAGGGTGGATCAGGAGGGGAGGAGGGAGGGGCTTATGGGGGATACAAAATGAATAAAGTGTAATTAATAATAATAATAATAAAAAGAAAAAAATAAAATAAAGAAAAAATTTAAAAAGATGTAAAAAAAAAAAAAAAGAAAAGAAACAAAACAACTAAGAAGACCCTAGGGAAGAGGCTGAAACCTCACTCATAAGGGTAAACAAGATAACATCAGAAGTAAGAGAAGACAAGTAACAGGACAGGAACCTTCCATAGGGGGAATCTGAGAAACTCTACCCATCAGGGAATCAAAAGAGATCCTGAGACTCAATGCCAAACATTGGACAGAGTGTAGGAAACCTTATGGACAAAAAGTGAAATAGAAAGACATTGAAATGCAAACACAAAACATCCAAGAAATTAAGGAAGCCATGAAAAGGCAAAATCTAAGAATAATAAAAATTGATGAAAAAGAAGATTCCAGGCTCCAAAGTCCAGAAAATATTTTTAAGAAAATAATAGAAGAAAATTTTCCCAACCTAAAGAAAGAGATGTCCATGAACATAGAAGAGGCCTACAGAACACAAAATAGAATAGACCAGAAAAGAAATTCCTCACACCACAGCATAGTCAAAACACTAAATCTACAGAACAAAGAAAATATATTAAAATCAGCAAGGGAAAAGACCAAGTTATATATAAAGAAAGACCTATCAGAATCACACCACACTGGACTTCTTATCAGAAACTATGAAAGCCAGAAGGGCCTGAGCAAATGTCATGCAGACTTTAAGGCACCACAGATGCCAACCCAGACTACTATACCTTGCAAAGTTTTCAATCAACATAGATGAAGAAACCAAAATAATCCATGATAAGACTAAATTTAAGCAATACCTACACAGCAAGCCAGCCCTACAGAAGATACTAGAAGGAAAACTCCAATCCAACAAAAACAACTATATCCAAGAAAACATAGGGTACAGATAACTACTCAACAAAAATTAAAAAAAAAACAAGCAATGAATCACAGTAAAACCACCAACTCCACAAAAAAACGAACTAATGTTCATTGATCGCTATTATCTATCAACATCGATGGACTCAACTCTCCAATAAAAATACAGACTAACAGAATTGTTGCAGAAACAGGATCCAACATTTTTCTGCATCCAAGAAACACACCTATGCAACAAAGATAAACACTACCTCAGAGTAAAGGGCTGGAAAAAAAGTTTTTCAAGCAAATGGACCCAAAAACAAGCTGGAGTCATTATCATAATATCTAATAAAATAGACTTTCAACCAAAATTAATGAAAAAAGATTAGGAGGGATACTTCATTCTCATCAAAGAAAAAAAAATCCACCAAAAGGACATCACAATTTTGAACATCTATGCCCCAAATACAAGACCAACTACATTTGTAAATGAAACATTATTAAAGCTGAAATCACACATCAATTCTAACACCTTAGTAGTGGGAGACTTCAACACTCCACTCTCACCAAGGGAAAGATCATCCAGAGAGAAGTTAAACAGGGTTATATGGACACTTACAGAGGACCTAATAGATTTCTACAGAACTTTCCACTCAAATTCAGGATTATACCTTATTTTCAGTACCTCATGGAACCTTCTACAAAAGAGACCATATAGTTGGTCACAAAGAAAGCCTCTAAAGTTACAAGAAGGCTGAAGTAATTCCTTGTTTCCTATCTGACCACCATGGTCTAAAGCTGGACCTCAACAACAACAGGAATAGCAAAAAACATACAAACACATGGAAACTTGACAACTTGCTACTCAATGTCAGCTGGGTTAGGGAAGAAATAAAGAAAGAAATTAAAGGCTTCCTAGAATTCTATGAAAATGAAGGCAAAATGTACCCATACTTACTGAACACAATGAAAGCAGTGCTAGGAGGAAAATGCATAGCACTAAGTGCCTTCAAGAAGGAAAATTGAAACATTGCATACAAGCAACTTAATACCTCACTTGAAAGACCTAGGAAATAAGAAGCAGACATACTCATGAAGAGTAGAAAGCTGGAAATATTCAAGCTCGGGGAAGAAATCCATAAATTAAAAACAAATACAACAATTCAAAGAATCAATGAAACCAAGAGCTGGATCTTTGAGAAAATAAAAAGATAGACAAGCCCTTATCCAGTCTAACAAAAGAACAGAGAGAAACTGTCCAAGTCAGCAAAATTAGAAACGAAAAGGGGACATAACAATAGACACTGAGGAAATCCAAACAATCATTAGGTCTTACAAAAACAAAAAAAAAAAAACAAACAAAAAACAAAAAAAAAACAACCTATATGCCACAAAATTTGAAAATCTAAATGAAATGGATAATTTTCTTGATAGATTATAGTCACCAAAATTAAATAAAATCATGTAGAAAGATTGAATAGTCCTATATCCCCCAAAAGAAATAGAAGCAGTAATCAAAAGCCTTCCATCTAAAGAAAAGCCCAGGGCCAGATGGTTTCAGTGCAGAATTCTATCAGACCTTCAGAGAAGGGCTAACTCCAATTCTCTTCAAATTTTTCCACAAAATAGAAACAGAAGGAACTTTACCAAAGTCATTCTATGAATTCACAGTCACTTGATACATAAACCACACAAAGACCCAACAAAAGAGAGAACTTCAGAGCTATCTCTCCTGTGAACATTGATGCAAAAATACTCAATAAAATACTGGAAAACCAAATCCAAGAACACATAAATATCATCCACCATGATCAAGTAGGCTTCATCCAGGTATGCAGGGGTTATTCAATATACAGAAATCCATCAATGTAATCCACCATATAAACAAACTGAATGAGAAAAAACACATTATCATCTCCTAATATGCAGAAAAAGCATTTAACAAAAATCCAACACCCATTCATGTTTAAAATCTTAGAGAGATCAGGGATACAAGGCACATACATAAATATAGTAAAGGCAATATACAGCAAGCCTATAGCCAACATCAAACTCAATGGAGAGAAACTTAAATCAATCCCATTGAAAACAGGGACAAGGCAAGGATGCCCACTCTCTACATATCTCTTCAACATTGTATTTGAAGTCCTAGATAGAGAGATAAGAAAACTAAAGAATATCAAGACGATAGGAATCGGAAAAGAAGAGGACAAAGTTTCACTATTTGCAGATGATATGTTAGTATACACACAAGACCCCAAAATTTCAACCATAGGACTCCTTCAACTGATAAACATCTTCAGCAAAGTGGCTGGGTACAAAAATAACTAAAAAAAAAAAAAAAATCAGAAGACTTCCTGTATACCAAAGAAAAAAAGGCCGAGAAAGAAATTAGGGAAACAACACCTTTCAAGATAGCCACTAAAAAATATAAAGTACCTTGATGTGACTCTAATCAAGCAGGTGAAATACCTGTTTGAAAAAAAAATTCAAGTCTGTGAAGAAAGAAATTGAAGAAGATATCCGAAGATGGAAAGATCTCCTGTGCTCAGGGATCAGTAGGATTAACATAGTGAAAATGGCCATTCTGTCAAAAGCAATCTATAGATTCAATGCAATTCCCATCAAAATACCACCACAATTCTGTACACAACTTGAAAGAAAAATTCTCTACTTCATGTGGAAAAAAAAAACGGAATTTCCAAAACAATCCTGCACAACAGATAGTCTGGAGGTATTTCCATCCCTGATCACAAGCTGTACTACAGAGCAAAAGTAATAAAAACTGCATGGTATTGGCATAGAAACAGAAAGGTGGATCAATGGAACCAAATAGAAGATCCAGATTTAAACCCACACACTTATGGATACTTGATTTTTGACAAAGAAGCCACAACAATTCAAATGAAAAAAAACAAAAACAAAAACAAAAACAAAGCATCTTCAATGAATGGTGCTGGTCCAACTGGATGTGAACATGCAGAAAAATGAAACTAGATCTATATTTATCCATCTTCACAAAACTAAAGTCTAAATGGATCAAAGACCTCAACATAAAACCAGACACACTAAATCAGTTAGAAGTAAAAGAGGGGAAGAGCCTAGAACTCATTGGCACAGGAGTCAACTTCCTGAAGAGAACACCAACAGCACAGGCCCTAAGATCAAAAATCAACAAATGGGACCTCATGAAAGTAAAAAGCTTTTGTAAAGCAAAGGACACTGTTCTCAACAAAACAACAGGCTACAGACTGGGAAAGAATCTTCACCAACCCTATCTCTGACAGAGGGTTGATATCCAGAATATATAAAGAACTAAGGAAATTAAAAGGTAACAAATCAAGCAATCCAATTAAAAACGTGATACAGAGCTAAACAGATAATTCTATGTAGAGGAATATAGAATGGCAGAGAAACACTTAAAGAAATGCTCAATGTCTTTATCTGTCAAGGAGATGCAAATAAAAACGACCCTGAGATTTCACCTTACACCCATCAGAATGGCTAAGATCAAAAACTCAAGTGACAACACCTGCTGGAAAGGTTGTGGAGAAAGGGGAACCCTCCTGCACTCTGGTGGGAATGAAAATTTGTACAAACACTTTGGAAATCAATCTGGTGCTTTCTCAGACATTTAAGAATACTGCTTCCTCAAGATCCCACTATACCATTCCTAGGCATATATCCAAAATATGCTCAATTACACAACAGGGACATTTGTTCAACCATACTCATAGCAGCTTTATTCATAATAGCCAGAACCTGGAGACAACACAGGTCTCCCCCAGTTGAAGAATGGATACAGAAATTGTGGTACTTTTACACAATGGAATACTACTCAGCCATTAAAAACAAGGAAATCATGAAATTTGCAGGCAAATGGTGGGATCTAGAAAAGATCATCCTCAGTGAGGTATCCCAGTAGCAAAAAGACACATACACATAGTATATACTCACTTATAGGTGGATACCTGACCTATACGATAGGATAAACATACTAAAATTTGTATACCTAAAGAAGCTAAAAAGAAGGAAGTCCCAGGATAAGATGATCAATCATCAGTTAGAAAGACAAATGGGATGGACACTGGAAGAAGGACAAAACAAGAAACAGGACAGTAGCCTACCACAGAGGGCCTCTAAAAGACTCTACCTAGTAGTGTATCAAAGCAGATACTGCGACTCATAACCAAACCTTGGACAGAGCACAGGGAATCATATGAAAGAAGGGGGAGTTAGTAAGACATTCAAATGACAGGAACTCCAGAAAGACCAAATATAACTGGGCACAGGGGTCTTTTCTGAGAATGATTCTCCAACCAAGGACCATGCATCCATATATCCTAAAATCCCTGCTCACAGTAGCCCATGGCAGCTTAGCATCCAAGGGGAATTACCCTAATAAGGGGGACAGGGACTGTCCCTGACATGAACTCTGTGGCAGGTTCATTGCCTCCCCCACCTCTGAGGGAGGAGCAGTCTTGTTAGGCCACAGAGGAGGACAATGCAGCCAGTCCTGAAGAGACATGATAAACTAAGGTCAGAAGGAAGAGGAGGAGGACCTCTGCTATTAGTGGACTACAGAGGAGCAGGGAGGAGATGAGGGAGGGTGGGATTGGGAAAGAATGATGGAAGGGGCTTCAGCTGGGATACAAAGTAAATAAACTGTAATTAATAAAAAAAGATACTTAAAAACAATTGACAATCTACTTAAGTATTGTTAAGTGTAGCTTTGATATGTTTCACATCAGTATAAAAAATATGTTAATTTAAAAACTCTGGTTTGAGAATATTAGCTCAAATTCTCAGGACAAAAAAAGAAGTGAAAAGAAGAGGTATACCTCTAAAAAAAAATTCTGTTTGTTGAGTATATACTGAAAAGTGGTTTAAACTTTAATTTAAAAAAGAAACATGTGCAGCTTAATAACAGTGTCAGTTGTTAATTGATCAGTTGAAGTGCATAGACACTGGATTTTGGAATCCCAAAGGAATAGAAGAACACAATTTATTACGATTATTAATTTTTTCCAAGGAAGGTCAGAAAAACAAAAACATATTGCAAAGGCAACATGGAATTGAGCAAAGATTCTAAATGACCCTCATTTTTGCCAGGAAAAAAAAGAGTATAAGTGAATTAATGTTGGTAGTTTCTGCGCAGTTTATTGAAAATGTTCATATAACTTCCAGGCATTACACTGTGATATTTTATATTATTCTGATTTTCCATAAAGGGCAATACAGTGCATGGAAGCTTGATATCAGGTATAAGGAAACTGAGTATCATTTATCTTGCACAGTAATTATTTGTAAAGCCAGAGCTCCACCAAGGTATTCCCTTTTCAGCAGAAGGGTTATTTTATCTTAAGGTCATGCCTACCTAAATTTTCACATTCCCTGATGTTAACATCAATAACTCATGCTGGGATTAATACAGCATACTTTCCTAAAATAACCTTCTATTACAAGGTTGGATAGTTTTCAAAACCAGCTTCAATATTAATCTTAGGTAATGATGAAAACACAAGGTTAGAAAGTTTGGATTTAATGTGAATATATGAGGTTCTACTTCATAATAACATGGAATGATAATGATTCAAGAAAATGGGAGGGTCTATAACATACTATTGATTACTGCAAACTACAGATGAAAGACAAAAACACACAAATTAAGAAAATACTTTATGGTCAAATAACAAAGAACTAAGTTTCATTGCTGGGGACATAATATCATGAGTTTCTGTACTGATTCACAAATTTGACACAGTTTTACTAGCCTGAAATAATTATTTTACATCTATTTTGGGAAAAGCATATTGCCAATTCTTCCATACAAAAATATATGCCACATAAGTTATGCTAGGATAGTATAAGGTAAACATTACATATATATATGCATGTATGTATGTATGTATAATATTACAGGTAATTATAATCCATTTGTAAATGATTATAATGACATGCTTCCTAGAGCACAGATGTGAGTTTTAGTGAGACTACATGCATAAATCATCCAGCAGGCAATTGCTACTCACATGAATTGTTTTCTTTTAGTCTCTTTAGAAACATTTTTAAAATATTTAAGAGCCAACATGTATATATCTATTTAAAATTTATAAAATTAAGATTTTAAGAATTTTTTGATACTTTAAAGTAACCTGTGACTTGAATATTTACTACAATGTGAAAATGAGTGTGAGAAAAACACCAGCATCATTTTAAAATACTACTTATAAATAAAACATATTTAGTCAGACTATGAAAATTATCAATGCAAAATTAAAACATATAAAATATGCCATGTTTTGAATATCACATTCTGTGTATAAAAATGCATTTCATATGTACTATATATTTTGTGTTTTAATTTTATACTATGTAATATACTAAATATGTGCATTTATATATTCATTACATGACACTAATCGTTGTATAACATCATGTATTTTATAATTATAACTCTATTGTCATTTGATACCTTACTTTATTTTAAACACATATGAGTGAATATGTTACTATTTGTTCATTACATATTATCCATTGATGTTTTAGTATAAATGTTATATTACTTGTTTTATGTTTATACATAAACACGTGTATTTATAGTTTTGGTACATATTTAAAATTAGTACTTATTATAATTATTGTCTTGTTTTTCTCAATTAAGGGAGCAGCCGTTATTGAGTAGGAGAGTATGCCAATACATTTTCAAATACTTCCATGATATTAGTACCTTCAATGCTTTAGAAGAAATAGTTTGAATATTTTCAGGGTATTACATGAAAAAAAACAGAATACAGATTGGAAATATATATATATATATTCTTACAGTGTATTGTGTAAAATTTGTTTTTTCATAATATTTGCAAACAAAAATGCCCATTTTATGTTTGCACTTTATTTCTACCATTTGCAATTTGTCTGTTATTCTAATTATTACACTTAATTATAAACAGTGAAATCTACTTAGTCCATTAATAAAATTTCTTTCTAAGTTTTTTGAAGATTTGCTTTGTTTATATATTATAAATGTTAAAACAGAACATTCTGTCTATTTGAATTATTTTTATAATATCAAGTACTCTATGATTACAGAACATCTAGTTAAATTTAATATTGATGAAAACAGAGTGTGTTCCTAAATCAGTTTGTAGTAATAAAGTACTCAGAGTTTTGCCTTATTCTTGACTTACTGAGCTAATAAAACCTTACTGTTTGACATAATTTCAAACTTTATTTTATTTTAACTTTATTACAAAAAAGTTTTATCTTTCTACTCTCTGAGTAAGCTAATTAGAAAGGGTCTAATGTACTAACAGATGATGTTACTATTAATCTTAAAAAGCTTGGTATAATAAAGAAAAATGTAAATCCAGAATGGCTCTTTCAAACTATTCTTACCATCTCTCTCTTTCTGTGTGTGTGTTCGTGTGTGTGTGCATATATATGAATGTTTTCATATGTATAGACATAGGTGTTTTTATGGGTTCTTCCCAAGGCTAGATTTATAGGAAAGCCAATACTCCAGCCCTGCATTTTACAGGACTTTTGAGTAGTCTGAACTCTGACCCTCAGGTTACATGGCAAGCACTTTTGCACTTAATTTGTGAAACCTCAGAGGACATACAAAGGCATAAAATGAGGTAGGATAAGCATATGCTAAGGTATCACATGGGTAGGCATTAAGAATATCATTTTGGAACCTACCAATCTGACTTGCAAGTTATATCACTTCTCTCAGCCTTTACGTATAGTTATTAATCTCTTTGCATTTTCATCTAAAATAGTTTGTGTCTCTGTAATATATACATAATAGATAGCATTGAATCAATCTTAAAAATTCTGAAATCCATAGTTTCAATTTATACTCATCCTATTTGCAATATTTTCTCTACTGGTCTCCTTACATCACATCCTCATCCATAATTCCCTCTTTGTTGAATTTTGTTGCTCCATTGTTGTTTGAGTGTATGTGATAAGGATTGGACATATAATCTTATAAATGCTAAAACTATATTTAACCACAAAGCTACATTCCCTACCACTGTATAAGATTCCTGATAAACTGATATCAATCAACTACAAGCTATGGTCTTTAAATAATATGTCTTTAACATTTAATTATGCATATTGTGTGATAGTGGTATCAGTGAGGGTATTTTCTCTTGAGTGAAGGTGCCAATGAAGGTCAGATCTATTGAAAAAGGATTGCACGTGAGCTTTCTGACATAGGTGCAGAAAACCGAACTCTGGTTCTCTGTCTGCATGAGTAGTATGTACACTAAGCCACTGAGCCATTTCTGTAGCCTCAACCACAATCCTTCTAATCTTAACACCAAATGCTATTCCTTATCAGTTCAAATATTTAATTTCTGAAAGTGAGTTTTTTGCACCTCCTATTATTCCAGAATCTGAGTGATTACAAAGATGGATACAAAATACCATGTATTGAAGAAAAAGCAGACTTCTAAAATACAATATATATTAATATTTTGTGTAAATGTTTTAATTTGGTTTTATTGGAATAGGAAAAAAAAATATAGCTGAACACTTTTCCAAATGTGTGTACTATTACTAATACAATATTCTGAGTTGTAATTTAATTAATCTTTTTAAATTATTTTTATTTTTATTAATTACAGTTTAATGACTTGTATTCCCCCTGTACCTTCCTCCTTTCTCCCCTCTCAATCCCACCCTCCCTCTTCCCCACTCCTGTCCCTCTCCCAGTCCACTGAAAAGGGAGATCCTCCTCCCCTTCCCTCTGATTCTACTCTATCAGGTCTCATCAGGAGTGTTTGCATTGTTTTCTTTTGTGTCCTGGTAAGGCTGTTCCATTCTCAGAGGGAGGAGATCAAAGAACAGGCCAATCAGTACATGTCAGAGATAGTCTCTGTCCCCAATACTATAGAAACCATTTGGACAAGGAACTGCAATAGGCTACCTCTGTGCAGGGTTCCAGGCCATCTCCATGAGTGGTCCTTGGCTAGAGTATCAGTTTGAGAAACGACCCCTGTGCCCAGACTTTTTGGATCTGTTGCTTTCTTTGTGGAGCTCCTGTTCTCTCCAGGCCTTACTATCTCCCACTTCTTTCACAAGATTCCCTGTACTCTGCCTAAAGTTTGGCTATGAGTCTCAGCATCTGACTTGTTACCCTGCAGGATAGAGTCTTTCAGAGGTCCTCTGTGGTAGGCTCCTGTCCTGTTCCCAGTTTTCTCCCTCCTCCAATGTCCCTCATCTTCGCCTTTCTGAATGGTGATTGAGCATGTTAGCCAGAGTCCTCCTTCTTGATTAGCTTCCTTAGGTGTACAGATTTTAGTATGTTTATCTTATATTAAAAGTCTAATATCCACTTATGATTGAGTATATACCCCGTGTGTCTTTCTGCTTCAGTGATACCTCACTCAGGATTCAATATTAAAAAGCAAGAAAGTCTGAAAACATTTAACTATGTTTAATTTTTAATTTTTTTTTCCTTTAATATATTTTTTCATTTATAAAATGTATTCACTTTGTATCCCAGCTGTGACCATCTCCCTCAACCCCTCCTAAACCCAGGCCCCACCCTCCCATCCTCCTTATCCCCTTTCCCCAGTACACTGATAGGGGAGTTCCACCTCTCCTTCCATAGAATCCTAGCCTATCAGATCTCATCAAGAATGTCTGCATGGTCTTCCTCTGTGGCCTTGTAAGGCTGGCCCTTCGTCAAGGGAAGGTGATCAAAAAGCCAGCCACTGAGTTCATGTCCAATTCATCCCCTGTTCCCCTTACTAGGGGACCCACTTGCAGACTGGGCTGCCATGGGCTACATCTGTGCAGGGGTTCTAGGTTATCTCCTTGGTTGGAGTATCAGTCTTAGAAAAGACACCTGGAGCAACAATCAATAAATGGGACCACATGAACCTGAAAAGCTTCTGTAAAGCAAAGGACATAGTCATCAAAACAAAACAACAGCCTACAGACTGGGAAAGGATCTTAACCAACCCTATATCTGACAGAGCCCTGGTATCCAGAATATATAAAGAGCTAAAGAAGTTAAAAAGTAGCAAATCAAGAAATCTGATTAAAAAAATGAGGTACAGAGCTAAACAGAGAATTCTCAGTAGAGGAATACAGAATGGCAGAAAAACACTTAAAGAAATGCTCAACGTCCTTAGCCATCAGAGAGATGCAAATCAAAACGACCCTGAGATTTCTCCTGACACGTACCAGAATGGCTAAGATCAAAAACTCAAGTCACAACACACGCTGGAGAGGTTGTGGAGGAAGGGGAACCCTCCTTCATTGCTGGTGGGAATGCAAACTTGTACAACCCCTTTGGAAATCAATCTTGTGCTTTCTCAGACAATTAGGAATAGTGCTTCTTCAAGATCCAGCTATACCACTCCTAGGCATATATCCAAAAGATGCTCAGGTACACAACAAGGACATTTCCTCAACCATGTTTGTAGCAGCTTTATTCGTAATAGCCAGAACCTGGAAACTACCCAGATGTCCCTCAGTTGAGGAATGGATACAGAAGAGGAGAACCTCCCCTATCAGTGGACTTGGGGAGTGGCATGCATGCAGAAAGGGGAGGGAGGGTAGGATCGGCAAGGGAGGAGGGAGGGGCTTATGGGGGGATACAAAATAAATAAAGTGTAATTAATAAAAAATTTAAAAAAATTGTGGTACTTTTACCCAATGGAATACTACTCAGCAATTAAAAGCAAGGAAATCATGAAATTTGCAGGCAAATGGTGGGACCTAGAAACAATCATCCTGAATGATCCCAGAAGGAGAACAACACACATGGTATATACTCACTTATATAGACCTACAATATAGGATAAACATTCTGTAATCTGTACACTGAAAGAAGATAAACAAGATACAAGGAAGATAAACAAGATAAACAGGGTACAATGATCAATCATTACTTAGAAAGACAAATGGGATGGACAATGGATGGAGGAGCAAACAAGTAACAGGACAAGGGCCTATCTCAGAGGGCCTCTGAAAGACTCTCCCTAGCACTGTATCAAAGCAGATATTAAGACTCATAACCAAACTTTTGGCAAAGTGCAGGGATTCAAAAAAAAAGGGAGGGGGAGTTAATATGACCTGGGGAAGACAGAAGTTCTACAAGGACCAAATATATCTGGCACAGGGGTCTTTTATGAGACTGTTTCTCCAAACAAGGACCATGTATGGATGCAACCTAGAGCCTCTGCTTAGATGTAGCTCTTGGTAGCTCAGTATCCAAGTGGGTACTCTAATAAGGGGAACAGGGACTGTTTCTAACATGAACTCGATTTTGGGCTCTTTGACACCCCCCCCCCCCCAAGGAGGAGCAGCCCAACTAGGCCACAGAGGAGGATTTTGCAGCCATTCCTGAAGACACCTGATAAACCAGTATCGGATGGAAGGGGAGAAGGTTCTCCCCTATCAGTGGACTTGGAAAGGGGCAGGAAGGAGATGAGGGTGGGAGGGTGGGGTTGGGAGGGAAAAAGGGAGTGGGATTCAGCAGGGATACAAAGTTAAGAAACTGTAACTAATATTAAAAAAAAAGAAAGAAAGAAAAGACACCTGGGATTTTCAGAGGTCTCAGAAAAGACATCTGTTCTCCTTCTGGAGCTCCAGACCCCTCCAGGTCTTCCAAACTCCCTCTTACATAAGATTCCCTGCACTCTGCACAAAGTTTGGCTGTGAGTCTCAGCATCTGCTTTGCTACCCTGCTTTGTAGAGTGTTTCAGATGCCCTCCGTGGTAGGCTCCTTTCCTGTTCACTGTTTTCTCACTCTTCCAATCTCTATCCTGGTTGCCTTTCTGAATGAGCATTTTCATCTTACCCAGGGTACTCTTTCTTGCTTAACTTCTTTAGGTGTACAGATTTTAGTATGTTTATCCTGTATTATATGTGTAATATTGAGTTATAAGTGAGTATATATCATGTGTACTTTCTGTTGCTGGGATACCTCACTCAGGATGAACATTTCTAATTCACAACGTTTGCCTGCAAATTTCATTATTTCCTAGTTTTTAATAACTGAGTAGGTTTCCATTGTGTGAATGAACCACAATTTCTGCATCCTTTCCTCTATTTAGGGAAATCTGGGTTTTTTCTAGACTCTGGCTATTACCAATACAGCTTCCATAAACATATGCTTGTTGTATACTTGATGCAAATATTCTTGTTGTATACTTGAGAATATTTCAAGTATTTGCCTAGGAATATTATAGTTGGATCTTGAGGTAGACTATACATTTCTAATTTTCTGAGAAAGCGCCAGAATGATATCCAAAGTGGTTGTACAAGTTTACATTCTTCATTCACATAAGCAATGGAGGAGGGTTCTGATTTCTCCACATTCTCTCCAGCAAGTATTGTCACTTGAGTTTTGATCTAAGCCATTCTGACAGGTGTAAGATGGAATCTCAGGGTCATTTTGATTTGCATTTCCCTGATGACTAAGGAGGCTGAACATTTATTTAAGCTTTTCTCTGTCAATTGATATTCTTCTATTGAGAATTATCTGTTTAACTCTACCTCATTTTTAATTGGATTACTTGATTTGATGCTGTTTAATTTCTTGAGTTTTTTATATATTCTGATATTAGCCCTCTGTAAGATATAGAGTTGTTGAAGATCATTTCCCACTCTGTATGCTCTCATTTTGTTCTGTTGACAATAACCTTTGCTTTACAGAGGATTTTAAGTTTCATGAGGTCTCATTTATTGATTACTGATATTAGAGCCTGTGCTTTTGTTATTCTGCTCATAAAGTCTTCTCTTGAGTCTATGAGTTCCAGGCTCTTCCCAACTTTTTCTTCTAACAGGTTTAGTGTGTCTTTTGAGGTCTTTTAACAACTTTGACTTTAGTTTTGTTCAGCATGATAAGTATGGGTCTATTTGCATTTTTTCTAAATGTAGATACCCAATTAGACCAGCACCATTTGTTGAAGATGCTATCATTTTTATGGTTTGACATCTTTGTCAGAAATCAGGTGTTCACAGGTGTGTGGGATTATTTCTGAGTCATCTGTTCAATTCAATTGATCCAACAGTCTGGTTCTATGCCAGTACCATGCAGTTTTTATTACTGTTGCTCTATCATACAGCTTTAGAACAGGAATGGAAATACTTCCAGAAGATCTGTTATTGTAGAGGAATGTTTTAGTTACTCTGGGTTTCTTGTTATTCCATATGAAGTTGAGAATTTTTCTTACAAGGTCTGTAAAGAATTGTTTTGGTAATTTGATGGGAATTGCATTGAATCTCTAGATTGATATTGTTAAGATGGCCTTTTTTACCTTGTTAATCTAATCAAGCCATGAGCATGGGAAAATTTTCCATCTTCTGATATCTTCTATTACTTTCTTCAGACACTTGAATTTTTTTTTTTCACACAGTCCTTTGACTTGCTTGGTTATAGTTACTCCAGGGTACTTTTTGTCTTTTTTTGGCTAATGTGAAGGACGTTTTTTCCCTAGTTTCTTCCTCAGCCCATTTTTCTTTTGTATATATGAAGGCTACTGATTTTTTTTTTTTTTTTTTTTTTTTTTTTTTTTTTTTTTTTTTTTTTTTAGTTAATTGTGTATCCAGCCACTTTGCTGAAGGAGTTTATCAGCTAGCTCTAGGAGTTTCCTGGTACAATTTTAGTGGTAACTTATGTGTAATATCCTATTATCTGCAAACAGTGATACTGAAATATCATTTCCAATTTGAATCTGCTCAATATCCTTTAATTGTCTTACTGCTATCCCTAGGATTTCAAGAATCATGTTGTCCCTGATTTCAATCAGATTCATTTAGTTTCTCTGTTTAGTTTGATGTTGGCTATAATCTTGCTGTATATTGCCTTTACTATGTTTAGCTAATTACCTTGTATCCCTGATCACTCCAGGAGTATAAACATAAATGAGTGTTGGATTTTATCAAATGCTTTTTCAGCATCTAAGGAGATGATCATGTGAGTTTTTTTTTCTTTTAATTTATTTATATAGTGAATTGCATTGATGGATTTCTGTATATTGAAACACCCCTGCATATCTGGGATGATGTCTTTGATGTGCTCTTAGATTTGTTTGCGAGTATTTTGTTGAGGATTTTTGCATCAGTGTTCATAAGGGAGATTGGCCTGAAATTCTCTTTCTTGATGGGTCTTTGTGTGGTTTGGGTATCAAGGTGACTGTAGTTTCATAAAGAGTTTGATAATGTTCCTTCTGTTTCTACTTTGTAGAATATTTTGAAGAGTATTAGTGTTCAACTTTCAAATTTTGTGGCGTATATGCTTTTGAAGTGAGACCTAATGATTGTTTGGATTTCCTCAGTGTCTGTTGTTATATCCCCCTTTTATTTCCTTTTTTTTTTTTTAAACTTTTGGTATTTTTGGTTTTTTTTTTGTGAGGTTTTCTTTATTTTATTTTATTTTTTATTATTATTAGTTACATTTTATTAACTCTGTATCCCAGCTGTATCCTGCTCCCTTATTCCCTCCCAACCCCACCCTCCCTCCCTCAGCTCCTCCCTGCTCCTTTCCAAGTCCACAGGAGGAGGTCCCCTTTTATTTCTAATTTTGTTGGTTTAGATAGTGTCCCTCTGCCTTTTAGTTGGTTTGCCTAAGGGTTAGTCTATCTTTTATTTATTACCAGTTTGTTTATTCCCTGCTGTCTACTCTTCCTGGGTGTGTCTGCTTGTTTTATTTTCCCCCTAGGGCTTTCAGGTGAACAGTTAAGTTGTTTGTATGAAATGTTTTGAATTTCACTATGAAGGGACTTAGTGCAATGAACTTAACTCTTAGCACTACTTTGATTGTTTCCCATAAGTTTGGGTATGTTGTGCCTATATTTTGAATGAATTCTAGGAAGTCTTTAATTTCTTCCATTTCTTCCCTGACCCATCTTTCGTTGAGTAGCGAGTTGTTCAGTTTCCATGTATGTGTAGGCTTTTTGCTATTTCTGTTGTTGTTTAGGTTCAGTATTAAAGCATGGTGGTCTTATAGGTTACAAGGTATTAATTCTATCATCTTGTGTCTGTTGATGCTTGCTTTGTGACCAAATATATGGTCCATTTTGGAGAAGTTTCCTTGATGTGCTGAGAAAAATTGAAATTCTTTTTTGTTTGGGTGAAAAGTTCTGAGATGTCCGTTAGGTCCATTTGATTCATCACATTTGTTATTATCCTTGTTTCTTTGTTTTTTTTTATATTTTGCTGACCTGTCTTTTATTGAGAGTGGGGTGTTGAAGTCTCCCTCTATTAATGTACTGTTTAAGTGTTACTAATGTTTCTTTTACAGATGTGGGTGCCATGTATTTGCTGATAGATAGTCAGAATTATGATATCTTCTTGGTGGATTTTCCTTTGATGAGAACGAAGTGTACCTCTTCATCTCTTTTGATTAATTTTCGTTGAAAGTCTATTTTATTGCATATTAGAATGGCTACTCATGCTTGTTTCTTGGGTCCATTTGCTTGCAAAACACTCTCCCAGCCCTTTACTCTCAGGTAAAGTCTACCTTTGCATCTTACGTGTGTTTCTTGTATTCAACAGATTGTTGGCTATTGTTTACATATCCATTCTGTTAGTCTTTGTCTTCTTATTGGAGAGATGAGTCTGCTGGTGTTGAGAGCTATTAATCACAAGTGACTGTTAGATGTTTTATTTTGATGTTGCTTGTGATAATGTGTTTCTGTTGGCTACTTATAGTTTTGCTGTAGTGAGGATATTTATTTCTTGTGTTTTCCTGAATATGTCTAGCTTTCGTGGGCTGCATTTTTCCTTCTAGTATATTCTGTAACACTGGATTTGTGGGTAGGTATTGTTTTAATTTGCTTTTGTCATTGAATATCTTGTTTTTTCCATCTAGGATGACTGAGAGTTTTGCGGGGAATAGTAGCTTGGGCTGACATCTGTGTTCTCTTAGGGTCTGCTTGAGATCCACCCAGGCCATTGTTTTCATAGTCTCTGTTGAGAAATCAGGTATGTTTCTGATGGGTTTGCCATTGTATGTTACTTGGCCTTTTTCTCGCCCTTGCAGCTTTTAGTATTTTTTGTTTGTTTTGTATAATTACTGTTTTGATTATTATGTGGCAGGAGGATTGTCTTTTCTGGTCTAAATTATTAGATGTTCTGTAGGCCTCTTATATGGTTATAGGCAGGCCTCTCCTTTAAATTGGGAAATTTTTATTCTCTGATTTTTTTGGAAAATATTTTCTGGGCCTTGGAGACTGGAATGTTCTTTTTCTTCTATTCCTATTATTCTTAGGTTTTGTCTTTTCATGCTGCCTTGGATTCCTTGGATGGCTTGTTTCAGCAAATTTTTAAATGTAACATTTTTTGATGGATACATTGAATTCTTCCATTGTATCTTCCACACCTGAGATTCTTTCTTTCCTCTCTTGTAGTCTGTTGGTTATGCTTACGTCTGTAGTTCCTGTTTTCTTCCCTAAGGTCTTCCTCTCCGTGTTTTCTGTTTGTGTTTTCTTATATTTTTCCAATTCTATCTTCAGATCTTTTTTCTATTTTTTTATTTAATTTTTTCACTTTTATTAGTTACAATTTTTTCACTTTGTATTCTCCCATAAGCCCCTCCCACCTCCCTTCCTAATCTCACCTACATTCCTCCATCTTCACACATGCCCCTCCCCAAGTCCAATGATAGAGGAGGTCCCTCTCTCCTTCCTTCTGATGCTAGTCTATCAGATCTCATCAGGAGTGGCTGCATTTTCTTCCTCTGTGGACTGGTAAAGCTGCTCCCCCCTCAGGGGGAGGTGATCAAAGAGCAGGCCAATCAGTTTATGTCAGAGACAGTCCCTGTTCCATTACTATGGAACCCACTTGGACACTGAACTGCCATGTGCTACATCTGTGCAGGGGTTCTAGTTTATCTCCATGCATGGTACGTGGTTGGAGTATGAGTCACTGGAAAGACCCCTGTGTTCAAATTTTCTGGTTCTGTTGCTCTCTTTGTGGAGTTCCTGTCCTCTCCAGATCTTATATATAATGAACTAAAGAAGCTGAAAAGCAACAAACCAAGTAATCCAATTAAAAATGGGGAACAGAGCTAAACAGAGAATTCTCAATAGAGGAATATTGAATGGCAGAGAAACACTTAAAAAAAATATTCAACCTCATTAGCCATCAGGGAAATCCAAATCAAAAGGACCCTGAGATTTCCCCTTACACCCATCAGAATGGCCAAGATCAAAAACTCAAGTGACAACACATGCTGGGGAGAATATGGAGAAAGGGGAACCCTTTTTCACTGTTGGTGGGAATGTAAACTATCTTCAGATCTTGAACTATTTTATTGATTTACTTTGTCTGACTGTATTTTCATGCTTTTCCTTCAATTCCTTTACCTGTTTCTTTTTATTTTTCCCTGTTTCTTTTTTTTTTCTTTCAGTGATTTAATTACTTCCTCCCTGTAGGCCACAAACTGCTTGGCTGCTTTTTCCTTTTTCTTTTCCATAGGTAGGCCATAATCTGTTTGACTTTATCTTCTTCTACTTCTTTACACATTTTATTTTCTTTCTTCATTATCTTCTTTATAAGTATAGATGTAAGGTCATCTTTTTGAATTTCACTTATGTTAGGGTGTCCAAGGCTACTTGGATACCTGGGTTGTGGAGATGCAATATTGCTTTTTCTTTTGTTGGTTGTGCAATGGCCTCTACCCATCTGTCTCTCTCTGGTGTTTGTTGTTAGTTTCTGGTGTCTGCTAGAATCCTAGGATGGGGAGAATCCCCTTGGCAAAAATATGCTTGTTCCTGAAGGAGGCATACTGTGCATTTTGGTTGTGATTGCTGAATGGCTGGTGCATCTCAGGAAATTGCTGCAACTCACCTCAGGTTATGGTTCTCTTGAGTAACTGGGGTCAATGGTAGTTGTGGGGGGGTTCTCCTCTCACCAGGAGAAATCCTGGAGCCAGGTGCCCTTCCCCTGGGTTTCTTGCTCTGAATTTAGTGACATGCTGCTTGTGCTCTTATACTGTTTGCTGGGAACAATCCTCTTAAAGAACCAGGGAACACTGAGGTTTGGTCAGTTTATCTAGGAAGGTTGAGCTTTGGAGTATGGTTTGGGGACTATGCCATAGTTCCCAGGTGTCTGTAGGTCTGAGGTTGGATCTCTGTGTCCCAGTACCCAAACTGTAATCTCTGGCAGATAAACTCAGCACTCAGGCATGTGGCAGGAGTATAGAGCCTGGACCCTTTGGGAAACCAGGAACTTTTCCAGAGATTAGTTGGTTGTACTGAGGTCAGACCTGATATTTCCCTTACCATGGGTTTCCTCTCAACAGGGAGACCCAGTCTGTGCTGTTTTGGGGTCCACAGTTCAGTGTGGGATGGTGAGTGGAACATGTAGGGATAGGCAAGTATCTGCTTGTTGGTGACTGATAAGCTGCAGGAACATAGGAATCTTTCCAGGGAACTTTTGGGGGACGGGGGTGAGGTTTATTTGAGTTTGTGAGGTCAGACCAGATATTTTCTTCATCATAGGGTTTCTTCCTTTCAGGGAAACCCAGTCTCTGGTGTTTGGGGGCCCACAGTTCTGTCTGGGATGGTGATCAGAGCACGTGTCTCTGGGTTGGAGACTGAGTGTGGGCTTGGAACTGAAAACTCTTCTGGGTTTGGCTGGATGACCTGAGAATGGACATGATTGTTTCCCACACCATGGGTTTTCCTCTCACCTGGGAAACACAATTGCTGGTGCTTTAAGGTCCACAGTTCAGTCTGTTGTTCACAGTGCAGTCCCTGCTATCCTGCTCATCAAACACAGCATCCTCTAAGCATCACCATCCTGGATCCCAACCCTCCATTATGTTGACTTCTTTGATCCACTTGGACTTTAGTTTTGTGCAGGGTGATAAATATAGATATATTTGCATTTTTCTACTTGTAGACATCTGGTTAGACCAGCATCATTTGTTGAAGATGGTATCATTTTTCATTACATGGTTTTAGAGGAACCTCAAAATTTTATTAAAACACCGTATTAACAGTCCAGGTTTAAAATTTTTCTTCCATCACTTGGCAACAAGCCAAGAAAATTATAAGAAAATGTATTAATTGTTTTCTGTATAACCAAACTCCATTACCTAGTATAAGTATTCCCAAGGGAACCAAAAGAAATAAAACAGGGCAATGTGGAGTGCTGCTTGTTTGTCAAGTTGCTTAACAAAGCAGAGAAAAAGATATTTTCACCCTGGCCTTCACCTTGAGACAGAGAAAAATGGAAGTTTCTCCAAGTTCCTTAAAACTGGTTTTTGTGAGCTTGGAAAATATCTGCTATGGGGAAGTAGTTTTAGAAAAAAAAAAGTTTGGCAGTTCCATGAACTTTGTTCTTCTATTGATGTGACATGTTTTTGATTTACCTATAAAAAGGAATTGTGCAAAAAACTCATACTGCAGCCTTACCAACAGCATTCTCTAACTGATCCTGTGTGTTGTGTGACTTTACTTTAATTATTTCAATTCTTACTCCCCAGTCAGGAACTGTTCAAATATCCTGGTAGGCTCTGACAAGGTAGATGGATGTGTTTTGTTTTACAGAATTCAGAAAACTGAAGTTTATACACCATGCCATTGATACATATTTGGAGTTTCAACAGGCAATTGCTTTGGAAAAAGCTGTGAGAGACCGAAGACTTAAAAATCAGTGGGTATTGTTTTAAAGGCTAGCTAGGTGGAAACATGTCCAGTAATGCCCTGAGGGGGAGAACTAACCTTACTGCATTTTTCTTTGCCCACTAATTATACAGTTGCTAGGAAAGGAGCCCATATGACCAGGCTAGAATTGTTTGTAGTCTTGGCTCCTAAAGTAGACCAATCATTTCAAAAGTCAGTTTCCCTTACCCATTCATGTAATGCCAAAGCATGTAAGTCACTGCTTGCATTTTGTTTTCCCTTAAAAATTATGTACCCCTAGAACTTGGGGATGCATTCCTCTCCTGTTTCCACAGGAAGTTTTCATCCCTTGTTTTTTTTTATTATATATATATATATATTACAGTTTATTCATTTGTATCTCCCCATAAGTCCCTCCCTTCTCCCCTCCCAATCCCATCCTCCCTCCCCCTTCTTCAGACATGCCCCTCCCCAAGTCCACTGATAGGGGAGGTCTTCCTCTCCTTCCTTATGATCTTAATCTATCAGACCATATCAATAATGGCTGCATTGTCATCTTCTGTTGCCTGGTAAGGTTGCTCTCCCTTCAGGGGGAGGTGATCAAAGAACAGGCCTATCAGATTGTGTCGGAAGCAGTCCCTTTTCCCATTACTATGTAACCCACTTGGACACTAAGCTGCCATGGACTAGATCTGTGCAGGGGTTCTAGGTTATCTCCATACCTGGTACTTGGTTGGAGTATGAGTCTCTGGGAAGACCTCTGTGTTCAAATTTTCTGGTTCTGTTGCTCTCCTTGTGGGGTTCCTGTCCCTTGTTTAAAAGCATAAACAATAAAAAAACCTCATGTATTTACAGTGGAGTCTATTTATTCCTGGTGTTTTGGAGTTTGTGACATGAGCATAACAGCTGTTTCTGTGATTATGCATTTATTGGAAATAATGGAGATGATGGGTATAACCTACACAAATTAAGACTGAAAATGCTGCCACGTATGTATCCAGTAAGAGGAAACAATTCTCTGCCTACCGTAATATAAATACATTATAAATATACCATATAATCCTATAAGACAAGCATTTGTAGAAGGATGTTATTACACTTAAAAAGAGATGTACTTTAAAATAAATGAAGACAGTTAAAACATCAGAGACAGAATGTTAACAGGCTGTGTTAACATTAATTTTTCTTCTTTTTTTATTTTCATGTTTTGAGACAGAGTCTCTCCGTGTAGCCTTGGGTGTTCTGGGCATACTTTGTAGACCAGACTGGCCCCAAATTTACAGAGATCTACCTGCTTCTGCCTTCTTGAGTGCTGGGATTACAGGCATGGGAAAAATGAACAATAGCAGAGAAGCACTAAATGAATTGCTTAATGCCCTTAGTCATCAGGGAAATGCAAATCAAACTGACCTAGAGATTCTCTCTTATACCTATCAGAATGGCTAAGATCAAAATCTCAAGTTATTATACATGCTAGAGAGGTTGTAAGAAAGGGGAATCATCTTCTATTGCTCGTAGGAATGTAAACTTGTATACCCACTTTGGACATCAGTCTCCAGCTTTCTCTGACAATTAGAAATAGTGCTACCTCAAGAACCAAAAAATCTGAGCACAGTGGTCTTTCCTGAGACTGCTATTCCAACCAAGGACTATGCATGGAGATAACCTAAGACCCCTGCACAGATGTAGCCCATGGCATTTCAGTATCCAAGTGGGTTCCACTGTAATTGGAACAGGGACTGTCTCTGACATGAACTGATTGGTCTGCTCTTTAATTACCTTCCCCTGAGAGGGAAGCAGCATTACCAGGCCACAGAAGAAGACAATGCAGCCACTCCTGATGAGATCTAATTGTCTCAGATCAGAAGGAAGGAAAAGAAGTCCTCCCCTATCAGTGGACTTGGGGAGGGCCATGCATGCAGAGGGTGGAGGAAGGGAGGAATTGGGACAGGAGGAGGGAGGGAAGCATGGGGGGATTCAAAGTGAATAAAGTGTAATTAGTAAAGAAAGAATGTCCCTCAAGATTTTATACTTTAGATGTCAATTGGTAGAGTTTTTTCTTTTATAGATCATAGTGTGATTCTAGGCAGTCAGAGTTGTCACTCTGCATTATATAGGACATTGCAGTAAATATTCAAAGGTTGAAATAAAGAGATTCCTTGTTTGTAATTGACTAAAAAAAAGATCCAGCTATACCACTTCTGGGTATATACCTAAAAGAAGCTAAACTATACAACAAGGACATTTGTTCAGCTACGTTCATAACAGTTTCATTCATAATAGCCAGAATCTAGAAACAACTTAGATGTCCCTCAAATGAATACTACTCAGCAGTTAAAGACAAAGAAATCAAGAAATTTGCAGGCAAATGGATGAAACTATAAGAAATCATCCTGAGTGAGGTAACCAGAAGCAGAAAGACAAGGTATATACTCAGAAATGGATATTAGCCATATGATTTAGGATAAATATGCTAAAATCTATAGTACTAAAGAAGCTAAACAACAAGGAAAACCCTAGGCAAGAGGCTGAAACCTCACTTAAAAGGGTAAACAAGATAGACATAAGAAGTAGAAGAAGACAAGGAACAGGACGGTAACCTTCCACAGGGGGACTCTGAAAGACTCTACTCATGAGGGTATCTAAGGAGATACTGAGAATCATAGCCAAATTTTTGGCAGAGTTCAGGGAATCGTATGGAAGAAGGAAGAATGAGAAAGACATGGAGGGGACGGGAGCTCCACAGGATACCAACAGAGCCAAAAACCTGGAATGAATGGGGCCTGCAGAGACCGATACTCCAAACAAGGACCATGCATGGAGAAGACCTAGACCACCTCCTCATAGGAAGCCCATAGGCTGCTCATTCCCATGTGGGTAACCTATTAAGTGGAGTAGGGGTTGTCCCTTACATGGACTCAGTGGCCCACACTTTGATCATCTCCCCATTGGGAGTGCAGACTTGCCAGGCCACAGAGGAAGATGATACAACCAGCTCTGATGACCTGATAGGCTAAGATCAGATAGAAGGGGAGGAGTTCCTTCCCTATCAATGGGCTAAGGAAGGGGCATAGTGTGAGAAGGGTCAAGGTGGTTGGGACTGTGAGGAGATGAGGGAAGGGGTTATAGTCAGGATGCAAAGTCAATAAATTGTAGTAAAGAAAGAAAGAAGACAATGAAATGAAAGAAAATAATTTTTATTAAAGTGAAAAATGATTTATTATAATCTTACAAATAAGCATTTAAAATTACTGAACATCTGGCAATCTTCCAGTTTTACAAAAACTTAACTAAATTAACCAAGACTCTTAGTTAGAATTTTGACTAGATCACTGCTCAGTGCTGTCCAGATGTATGGAAACTCCTTAAAATTTTGATATGAAAATGCCGGGAGGCAAAGCTATCTACTGAAGCCTAAGTCAATTAGTGAGTCAAAGCTATCTAGTGGAGACAAAAGGTGTTTGCTAGGCCAAAACCAAATAGTGAGCAAAGGTCATTTAGTAGAGACCTAAAGCTATTTAGTGAAAGTTATCTAGGACCCTAATTCATGGGTGAGAGACTGTGAGGACATCCGTTTGTTAGAGCATCCATGAGAAAACATCCCTAAGTTATCTTGCAGGCACCCTATTTAACACATGAAAGCACTCTTCCTGTCTCCTGCAGCAGCTAATTACCTTCCCCCTTTCCTGCCTTCTCCCTATATAAGTTGGGTAAAAAATTCTAATAAACGGAAGCCTTGATCAGACAAACAGACTTGGCTCCCTTCTATGCGCTTCTTGTTCTCCCCCCCCCCCAATTCCTTCTACTCTCCTCCCTTAGGAACTCCGTTGAAGCCCTGCTGGTCCAGCGCATGAAAATACTGATTAAAAGCATAAAAAGGAAAAAAAAAAAAAAAAAAAAAACAGAAATGCAAGCTAGCGGTTAGTTGCCTAAAAATAATCAAAATAGTGGTCATGATAAGTACTAGTTTAGTTACTTACAGAAATAAGTTTTATTTATTCTGTTGTATATGTAATCAATGTTAGACAGATAATAAATAACTAAAATCAAGCAACATTTATATTCAGTTATGCTATAGATAGAGCTTCAAATACTTCAGAGACAAGTAATGGCAGTCCTTCAAAATTCCTGATTCTCAGATAAGTTTTCAAATATTCTGGGCTGAATGCCAAATATTGGATGCCCTAATTTTACAAAGGAATCTGCGGTGATTGTCCAAGCAGCTGGCAGTCTCTGTAAAGTCTATAGATTTGGAATTTTCTTGCTCTGAATTACTGGTTTTCTGATTACTCATGTAATATTTATCCTTCTCACATCTCTTATGGGGTTGAAAACTATATAGTTATAGTACTACAGTTTTCCTTATTAACATTAAGGACATAAATGATTAAGTTGTTTAGAACCTTAAGAAAAGTTTTAAGGTCTAAAAAGATATTTTGTGGGAGATAAATGCAAGTTACAACAAGAAAGTAATTTAGGTACAGAACGTTGAACTCAACAAAAGAGACTAGATAGTGGAATACATTCTCCAAGGTTGCCAAATACAAATGGACTGAACACTGAGAATATAATTCTTACCTGATGAGGTTCCCATAATTTTTCTTACTGTATGTAGTTTATTTTACTATTTTTAAATTTTTTATTTATTACAATTTATTCACTTTGTATCCCAGGTGTAGCTCCCTCTTTTCCCCCCTCCCAATCCCGTCTTCTCACCATCTTCTCCTTCCAAAACCTTTCCCCAGTCAACTGATAGAGGAGGACCTCCTCCCCTTCTATCTGACCCTAGACTATCAGGTTTCATCAGGACCATCTGCATTATCTTCCTCTGTGGCTGGTAAGGCTGGCCATCTTCAGGGGAAGGTGATCAAAGAGCCAGCCACTGAGTTCTTGTCAGAGACAGTCCCTGTTACAAGGGAACCCATTTGGAGACTGCAATGGTGTGGGTTACATCTGTGTAAGGGTTTAAGGTTATCTCCATGAATGGTCCTTGGTTGGAGTATCAGTCTCAAAAAAAAAAAAAAAAAAAAAAAAAAAAAAAAAAACCTGGGCCCAGATTTTTGGTTCTGTTGCTATCCTTGTAGTGTTCCAGCCCCCTCCAGGTCTTTCTATTTCCACTTCATTCATAAGATTTCCTGTACTCTGCCCAAAGTTTGAGTATGAGTCTCAGCATCTGCTTTAATTCCCTGCTGGGTAGAGTCTTTCAGAGGCCCTCTGTGGTAGGCTCCTGTCTTGTTCCTTGTTTTCACACTCTTCCTATAACTATCCTATATTTGCCTTTCTGTAGGTAGATTGAGAATCTTACTCAGTGCCTTCCATCTTGCTTATCTTTTTTAGTTGTACAGATTTTAGTATGATAATCCTATATTATGTGTCTAATATCCACTTATGAGGAATATATACCATGTTTGTCTTTCTGCTTCTGAGTTAACTTACTCAGGGTGATCTTTTCTAGTTCCCACCATTTGCCCCATAATTTCATGATTTCCTTCTTTTTTAATTACTTAGTAGGATTCCATTGTGTAAATGTATCGCAATTACTGCATCAATTCCTCAACTGAGGGATATCTGGTTTGTTTCCTGATTCCGTGCAGACAGGGAAACTTATGAAAGAAGTGGGAGATAGAAAAACATGGAAGGGACTGGAGTGCCACAAGGAGAGCAACAGAACCAAAGAATCTGGGCCTAGGGATCTTTTCTGAGATTAATACTCCAAACAAGGACCACTCATGGAGATAACCTAGAACCATTGCACAGACATAGCCCATGGCAGCTCAATCTCCAAATGGGTTCTTGAGTAAGGGGAACAGGACATGAACTCAGTGACTGGATCTTTGACCACCTCTCCCCTAAGGAAGGGAGCAGCCTTACCAGGCAACAGAGGAAGATAATTCAAACAGTCCTGATGAGACCTGATAGCCTAAGGTCGGATGGAAGGAGAGGAGGACCTCCCCTATCAGTGAACTGTGGAAAAGGGCATGGGAAGAGAAGAGGAAGAGACGGATTGGGAGAGAATGAGGAAGGGGGCTATATTTGGGATACAAAGTGAATAAATTGTAAAAATTAAAAAAATTAGAAAAGTTTACTTGGATATGCTAATATATCAGTGTAACAAATATACAGAATTAGCAACATGCTGAGGTTTTTCAATAGGTGATTACAACTCCAAATGCAAATATAAGTTGAAAGCAGTATTTTCCAGATCCCCTTCCATTATCATAAATATATGAATGTTTATTTTCTGGGGTATATAAATAGCATTACTATGTATGAAATTTCAGAGTTAAATAAGCTTGAACTTAAATGTGGCTTTAAAACAACATGGTAATTTTTTTAAACTATAGGGCTTGAATAAAAGTGCACACATATTATTTTCCTGGATAAAATAAAGTAAATGTTTCTACTTATCTTAACAAAAAAATATTTCAAATTATTTGTGTTTCATATTGAGAATTTTTGGGGAAACACCTCACGTACCCAACATTATAACTAAAACAGTTAGTATATTACATGCCTGGAGAATGTCCAGAAATATTTAATCAACTCAGTTACTTCCCCTAATACACTAATACATTAATACACATTTGTTTATTGTCATACATAAACTAGAGTATTTTTTTTGTTTTGTTATGTTTTTGTTGTGTTACAAGTACCTGAATTTTAATCAAGTAATATTTGTTCCTTCAAGGAAGTCAGACTCTAAAATATATATAACTATGTAATAATCAAAATACTATTGCAGACATTGTTACAAAAAGATTGTAAGTGCAAGAGGATCAGGGAGATTTTTGTGTCTCATAGGAATGTCAGAAATTCTCTCAAACTTGACAGCCTAAACATGTACTGAATAAGAACAACACTAATAAGCATTCTAAAGTGGACAAGAAAAGCCAGAAGGCCTCAACCTCATGCAAATAATTCAGGTGATTAGAGAGTGCTGAGAATGATAGAAATAGTCTTCCCCAGGGAAGAGCACAACAATTGGTTATCCAATACCAAATGGTCAGCCTTAAAAACATATCTACAAATAACATTATATAGACTGAGCAGGTTGTATTTATGTTTAAAAATATATGCATATACATATATATACTAGCAATACAAAGGAGGCCAGGGAAATGAAAGAAAGTTAGAAAGGATAGATGAGAGAGTTGGGACAGAGGGAAGAGAAGAAGAAACTGATGTAATAATATCATAATCTCAAAAGAACAGAAGAGGTAATACTGAATAGCCATGTTTTATTTGATGCTTAAAATTAATCTCTTATTTCTCCTGTTATTTATGATTTTCTTATTTTCAAAGATGAGCAAGGGCTATTACCAGGTTTTTTTCTTTTTTTCTTTTTAAATTTTTTTATTTAACTTTAATTAATTACATTTTATTCATTTTGTATCCCCCATAAGCCTCTCCCTCTTCCCCTTCTGGTCCCACCCCCCCCCTTCTGCATGCATGCCCCTCCCCAAGTCCACTGATAGGGGAGGTCCTCCTCTCTTTCTTTCTGATCTTAGTCTATCAGTTCTCATTAGAAGTGGCTGCACTGATAACTGAAAATATCAGTGTTACAACTGAAACACTGATGCTTTTTTATTTATTTTTATTTTTTTTTACCAATTCTTGCTTCAGTAATGTATTATGACAAGAAAAACAAAACTATTTTCTGAAACTTAAAGTTCTGCATGCAGACAACCAGGGATAGTAAGGCTTGGAGAGGACAGAAGCTCCACAAGGACCAAATATATCTGGGCACAGGGGTCTTTTCTGATACTCATTCTCCAACCAAGGACCATGCATGGATATAACCTAGAACCCCTGCTCAGATGTAGCCCATGGCAGCTCATTGTCCAAGTTGGCTTCCCTAGTAAGTGGAAGAGGGACTGTCTCTGACATGAACTCAGTGGCTGTCTCTTTGACTTCCCCACCCTCCATGGGAGGAACAGCCTAGCTAGGATACAGAGGAGGACAATGTAACCAGTCCTGATGAAACTTGATAAGCTAGGGTCAGATGGAAGGGGAGGAGGACCTCCCTTATCAGTGGACTTAGAGAGGGAATGGGAAGAGATGAGGGAAGGAGGGTGGGGTTGGGAGGGAACGATGGAGGGGGCTACAGCTGGGTTATAAAGTAAATAAACTGTAATTAATTTAAAAAATAAAAATTTAGAGGGCAAGATGGCGGCACCGGGAGAGCACTGTGTCTGAGAAGCGGGACAGCACTCTTCGTGCAGCAACCAGGAGACTGAACTCTGGGCCCTAAAACTACAGCAATCCTGTTTCCCAGGGGAGGGGAGGCTCCCATGGTGTGGGAATTAGTCGGTCAACTCTCTGGCCGCCAAACCAGAACCCAGAAGAGATCCCAGTTAACACAGGCATTGGGTCTCAGGGCTGGAGCTGCACACCTGCATGTCCATATCACTTTCCCAAGCTGATCGGTGGGCACAAGAGTGCCAGAGACTGGGTGTCCCAGTCGCAAGAAAACCCCACGGGGAAGGAAAGTTGCTAGTCTGATCACAGGTCACCCAGTCTTTCCCTGAAAGGTCTCGCTGACCAGAGTACCAGCTGCCATCACAACTGAGCTCCTGCTCCGCTGAAAGCAGCTGCACGCCCAGATCACTGGTACAGACTAGCTGCGTGCCCCAGTCCAACATAGTCTGGGAATCCCTGTCTGGTGAGGGCCCCACAGGGAAGGAAGAAACCGTGCTGCTTGGGTCACCCAGGCTTTGCCTGGGGAAAGTCTCGAGGACCACATACCGCGGACAGGCAAGCACTCCCAGCTATCACAGATCTGGGCCCAAGCAGGGAACACAGAGTTGTTGGGAACCCAGCTCAATCAGACTAGCAGGCAGGCATGCGCAGCGCCAACCCAGAGATCTGCTTTGTACCAACTACTCCTTACAGACATAACTGTGTGCTCCAAGACACCAGAGTCTTGGAGTCACTGTCTGGAGAAACCCTCACAAGGAACAAGGAACAAAGCAAAGGGGACAGACTTAGGCAACCCAGTATATACCTGGAAAAGGTCCCACAGACTGGCCCAACCCAGGGACCTGCTGTGACCCAGATAGCCTGCTGTTACCAGGAGAGCAGTACTCACCCGCCACAGATTACCCCTTGGGTTCTGGGGCTCAGAGCCACAACATCAGAATTCCAAAAGACCGGGAACCCCGAGATCAACCCCCAGATACTGCACCAAGGGACAAACAGTTATCCCTAACAAAACTGACCAAATCACGGGAAACACAGGTTACAGCAGCTGATCACTAAATTTAGATCAAGAAACCCAGAAGGAGGGCAGCTGTCTCCAGGACTTCTCCCGGTGAAAAGGAGAGCCCTCTTGAATAATAAAGACCACAGTTACCACCCAGGTCTCTATGACTGAGGTGAACTATAGCAACTCCTGAAAAACACCAGCCATCCAGTGACTACACCCAAAAAGCTGAGAAGGCTTTCTTCAGGAAAAACCATCTTCTTGCCAAAGGGATTCTCTCCACCCCAGGATTCCAGGAAACACCAGAAACTAACTTCAAACACCAAAGATAGCCCAATGGATAGAGGACAGCGTAAAAGTTCAACCAACAAAAGCCAGAGTACTATGGCATCTACAGAACCCAGTTATCCAGGGGCAAATAAACTTAGAAATCCCAGCATAATTGAAATTCAAGAAGATGACCTAACATATATGCTCATGAACAAGATAACAGAGGAAACAAATAAAATATGAAAAGAAATAGAGGAAGCTGCAGCCAAACAGTTTGTGAACTTTAGAGAGGAAATGCTTAAATCACTGAATGAAATAAAAGAAACAGACGATTGTTCAAACAAACAGATGAAGGAATTGATGGAAAAACAGGAAAATACAGCCAGACAGATGAAGAAAATCAACAAAACGGCTCATGATCAGAAGATAGAATTGGAAAAATTAAAAAAAAAAACACAAATATAAGAAATTGTGGAGAGAAAGAACTTAGGGAAGAAAGCAGGAACTACAGAGGTTAGCATAACCAATAGGCTACAAGAAATAGAAGAAAGAATCTCAGGAGTGGAAGATACAATATAACAACTAGATGTATCTGTCAAAGAAAATGTTAAATCTAAAAAATTCCTGACACAGATCGTCCAAGAAATTCAAGAAAACTTAAAAAGAAAAACCCTAAGAATATTAGGAATAGAGGAAAAAGAAGATTCCCTGCACCAAGGCCCAGAAAATATTTTCAGCAAAATCATTGAAGAAAATTTCCCCAACATAAATGAGAGGCCAGTAAGAATACAAGAGACCTACAGAACACCCAATAAATTAGACCAGAAAAGAAAATCCTCTAGCCACATAATAATCAAACAGTAAGTATACAGAACAAAGAAAAAATACTAAAAGCTGCAAGGGAAAAAGGCCAAGTAACATATAATGGCAAACCCATTAGAATCACACCTGACTTTTCAACAGAGACTATGAAAGTCAGAAAGGCCTGGACAGATATCATGCAGACCCTATACCAGATGTCAGCCACTATACCCAGCAAAACTCTCAGTCCTCATAGGTGGGGAAAACATGATATTCAATGACAAAAACAAATTTCAAAAATACCTACAAACAAATCCAGCATTACAGAAGACACTAGAAGGGAAAGTACAACCCAAGAAAACTAGCTACATTCAAGAAAACACAGGAAATAAATAACCTCAGTACAGTAAAACAAAAAGCAACCAAGCACACAACCATATGACCACAGCCAACATCAAATTCAAAGGATCTAACAGCCACTGGTCATTAATCTCTCTCAACATAAATGGACTTAATTCTCCAATAAACAGACACAGACTAACAGAATGGATGCATAAACAAAACCCACCAATCTGTTGTATACAAGAAACACACCTAAGTCACAAAGATAGACATTACCTAAGGGTAAAGGGATGGAAGACGGCTTTCCAAGCAAATGGATGCAAGAAGCAAGCAGGAGTAGCCATTCTAATATCTGATAAAATAGACTTTCAACCAAAATTAATAAAAAGAGATGGGAAAGGACACTTCATACTCCTCAAGGGAAAATTCCACCAAGAAGACATCACAATCCTGAACACCTATGCCCCAAATACAAGGGCACCCACATTTGTGAAAGAAACATTGATAAAACTTAAACCACACATAGATCCCCACATACTAATAGTGGGAGACTTCAACACCCCACTCTCAAGAAAGGACAGGTCAACTAAACACAAATTAAACAAAAAACAATATCTCTAACAGAGGTCATGAATCAAAAGGACCTAACAGACATTTACAGAACCTTACACCCAAACACAAAAGAATTTGCCTTCTTCTCAGCACCTCATGGAACCTTCTCCAAAATAGACCATATAATACGTCACAAAGTGAACCCCAACAGATACAAGAAGATTGAAATAATCCCTTGTATTCTCTCTGATCACCATGGAATAAATCTTGACCTCAACAACAAAAGAAATATCAAAAAACCTACACACACATGGAAACTGAACAATTTGCTACTAAATGACAGCTGAGTCAGGGAAGAAATAAAGAAAGAAATTAAAGTCTTCCTAGAACACAATGAAAACGAAGACACAACATACCCAAACTTGTGGGACACAATGAAAGCAGTGCTAAGAGGAAAGTTCATAGCACTAAGTGCCTTCAAGAAGAAAATCGAGACAGCTCATTCAAGCAACTTAATGGCCCACCTAAAAACCCTAGAAAAAGAAGAAGCAGACACACCAAAAAGGAGTAGACAGCTAGAAATAATCAAACCCAGGGCTGAAATCAATCAATTAGAAACAAATAAAACAATTCAAAGAATCAATGAAACCAAGAGCTGGTTCTTTGAGAAGAACAACAAGATAGACAAACCCTTAGCCAAGCTAACTAAAAGGCAGAGAGACACCATCCAAATAAACAAAATCAGAAATGAAATGGGGGACATAACTACAGACACTGAGGAAATCCATACAATAATTAGGACTTACTTCAAAAGTCTATATGCAACAAAATTTGAAAATCTAAATGAAATGGACAATTTTCTTGATCGATTCCACTTACCAAAGCTAAATCAGGACCAGGTAAATCAATTAAATAGTCCTATGTCTCCCAAAGAAATAGAAGCAGTCATCAAAAGTCTCCCATCCAAAAAAAAGCCCAGGACCTGATGGTTTAGGTGCAGAATTCTACCAGACATTCAAAAAAGAGCTAACTCCAGTTCTCTTCAAACTATTCCACAAAATAGAAACAGAAGGAACCTTCCCAAACTCATTCTATGAAGCCACAGTCACCTTGGTACCTAAACCTCACAAAGACACAACAAAAAGAGAACTTCAGGCCAATATCCATTATGAACATTGACACAAAAATACTCAACAAAATACTCGCAAACCGAATACAAGAACACATCAAAGATATAATCCACCATGAGCAAGTAGGCTTCATCCCAGGTATGCAGGGGTGGTTCAATATACAGAAATCCATAAATGTGATGCACCATATTAATAAACTGAAAGATAAAAACCCACATGATAATCTCCCTAGATGCTGAAAAAGCATTTGACAAAATCCAACATCCATTCATGTTTAAAATACTGGAGAGATCAGGGATACACGGCACATATCTAAACATAGTAAAGGCGATATACAGCAAGCCTACAGCCAACATCAAACTGAACAGAGAGAAACTAAAAGCATTCCCACTAAAATCAGGGACAAGAAAAGGCTGCCCACTCCCTCCATATCTCTTCAACATAGTTCTGGAAGTCCTTGCTAGAGCAATAAGACAGTTGAAGGATATCAAGGTGATACAAATTGGAAAGTAAGAAGTCAAATTATCACTATTTGCAGACGATATGATAGTATACATGAGTGACCCCAAAAACTCTACCAGGGAACTCCTGCAGCTTATAAACACCTTCAGCAAACTGCTGGATACAAAATTAACTCAAAAAAATGAGTATCCCTCCTGTATACAAAACATACAAGGGCTGAGAAGAAATTAGGGAAACAACACCCTTCACAATAGCCACAAATGACATAAGGTACCTTGGAGTAACCCTAAGCAACGATGTCCAAGACTTGTATGAAAAAAAATTCAAGTCTCTGAAGAAAGAATTAGAAGAAGATATGAGAAGATGGAAAGATCTCCCATGCTCATGGCTTGACAGGATTAACATAGTAAAAATGGCCATCTTACCAAAATCAATCTACAGATTCAATGCAATTCCCATCAATTTACCAACACAATTCTTTCCAGACCTGGAAAGAAAAATTCTCAACTTTATATGGAATAACAAGAAATGGAGAATTGCTAAAACAATCCTCTACAATAAAAGATCTTCTGGCGGTATCTCCATCCCTGATCTTAAGATTTACTATAGATAAATAGTTTTAAAAACTGCATGGTACTGACATAGAGACAGAATGGTGGATCAATGGAACTGAACAGAGGATCCAGAAATAAACCCACACACTTATGGACACCTGAACTTTGATAAAGACATCAAAACCATACAATGGAAAAAAGATAGCATCTTCAACAAATGGTGCTGGACCAACTGGATAGGTACATGTAGAAAAATGAAAATAGATCCATACTTATCACCCTGCACAAAACTGAAGTCCAAGTGGATCAAAGACCTCAACATAAAACCAGACATATTAAATCGGCTAGAAAAAACAGTGGGGAATACCCTAGAACTCATTGTTACAGGAGAAAACTTCCTGAACAGAACACCAACAGCACAGGCTCTAAGAGCAACAATCAATAAATGGGACCTCATGAAATTGAAAAGCTTCTGTATGGCAAAGGACACCGTCATCAAAACAAAGCGACTGCCTACAGACTGGGAAATAATCATCACCAACCCTTTATCTGACAGAGGACTCATATCCAATATATATAAAGAACTAAACAAGCTGAAAAGCAACAAACCAAGTAATCCACTTAAAAAATGGGGAAAAGAGCTAAACAGAGAATTCTCAATAGAGGAATATTGAATGGCAGAGAAGCACTCATAGAAATGCTCAACCTCATTAGCCATTAGGGAAATGCAAATCAAAACAACCCTGAGATTTCACCTTACACCCATCAAAATGGCCAAAATGAAAAACTCAAGTGACAACACACGCTGGAGAGGTTGTGGAGAAAGGGGAACCCTCCTCCATTGCTGGAGGGAATGTACCACCACTCTGGAAATCAATCTGGTGCTTTCTCAGACAACTAGGAATAGTGCTTCCTCAAGATCCAGCCATACCACTCCTAGGCATATATTCAAATGAGGCTCAAGTACACAAAAAGGGCATTTGCTCAACCATGTTTGTAGCAGCTTTATTTGTAATAGCCAGAAGGTGGAAACAACCCAGATGCCCTTCAAATGAATAATGGATGCAGAAATTGTGGTACATTTTTACAATGGAGTATTACTCAGCAATGACAAATAAGGAAATAATGAAATTTGTAGGTATATGGTGGGACCTCGGATCATCCTGAGTGAGTTGTCCCAGAAGCAAAAAGACACACATGGTATATACTCACTCATATAGACATACAACATAGGACAAACCAACTAAAATCTGTGCATCTAAAGAAACTAAGGAAGAGAAAAACCGTAACTAAAATGCTCAATCCCCATCCTGAAAGGCAAAGAGGTGGACATCAGAAGAAGAAGAAAGCAGGAAACAACCTAGGAACCTCTTACAGAGGACCTCTGAAAGCCAGAAGAAGAAAACAGGAAACAACCTAGAAACCTGCCACAGAGGGCCTCTGAAAGCCTCTGCCCTGTAGACTATCAAAGCAGATGCTGAGCCTGATGGCCAACTGTTGTGCAGAGTGAATGGAATTTTATGTAAGAAGTTGGAAATAGTAAGAGCTGGAGAGGACAGGAACTCCACAAGGAGAGCAACAGAACAAGAAAATTTGAACACAGGGAACTTCCCAGAGACTCATACTCCAACCAAGTACTATTCATGGAGATAACCTAGAACCCCTGCACAGATGTAGCCCATGGCAGTTTAGTGTCCAAGTGGGTTACATAATAATGGGAAGAGGGACTGCCTCTAACATAATCTGATTGGCCTGCTCTTTGATCACCTCCACCTGAGGGGGGAGCAGCCTTACCAGACCACAGAAGAGGACAATGCAGCCACTTTTGATGAAAACTGATAGACTAAGATCAGAAAGAAGGAGAGGAGGACCTCCCCTATCAGTGGACTTGGGGAGGGGCATGCATGCAGAAAGAGGATGGAGGGTTTATCGGGAGGGGAGGAGTGAGGGGCTTATGGGGGGATACAAAATGAATAAAGTGTAATTAATAAAAAATAAAATAAAATTTTAACTTAAAACACAGCACATCTTCCATTTATCCACAGCCTTTCTTGAACAATGCAGATTCCTAAGCCTAAAAACTAAAATTCACTTTTCTTCTTCTTCAAAATATAAATACATAAAAATTAAAAAAAAATAAAGTTTTCACTTGCCTCCTCTTATTCAAAGGTAACCCCAGTACCTGAGATCCAGACACAGGGCCTTACAAATTTGAGACTAATTTGGTGGTCTACTTTGCATGACTCCTTTTTAAAAAGCAAACAAATATATTAACTCTAAAGGAGACTATGTGCTGCAGTATCAGTACTATTCAGTGATGATGGTGATGTTGATGATGATAATGATGATGAAATTTTTCAACCAGTGATTCCAATTCCTGTCATGCTTTTGGCTGTCATAACTCATAAGACTATCATGAGACATTGATTCTCCATAAGCTATCTTAATTCTTATTTTCCAGAGCATATTAACACTCCTAACTATATTTCTATTTCTCGATCTGGATTCCTATTGTCCTGCTTCCAGTTTTTCCCTTTCATGATCCTGACTAGCCATTGTTTTATTTTTTTTTTCATTCTACCAAATAAAACTTAAAATCATTGGGTATTCTTGTCAGATATACCTTCTTTCACTAGAAGGAATCCTCTCATATGTCCCTATTTCTTTGTCAATTGCACTTAATTTGACTGCCTTACATATTTATTAAATTACAAGTTCTAGTAGTGAAGAAAATAAAGCAAGTACACAGAAGAAAGCAAACACAGTAAGCAAACATGAGAAAAAAAGAGGGGGTAGGAAGAGAGGCAAGGAAGGGAGAGAAAGAGAGAGAAGAGACAGACACACAGAGAGGTTGATTTCAGTCAACCTTCAACTGGAATTCTCTGTGTTATATGTACTAAATACAAGCTTAGTATCATTGATAACAGTTGCACAGAAACAATAAATTGCACCATGTTTTTGAACATTTTTCAGTTCCTTAGGAACAATTCACATTAATGGTCTCTTTTATTTTTGTACATTTCTAATAACGAAAATAACAAGATGAATGAAATGCCCGTGTTTTCCAGAAGTTAAGATAGACACATAAACTTCACAGGCATAACTAAATATTTTTTTCTTTTTATATTTAGCTGTGTGATCTAAATATGAAGTTTCTCTTTTATAACCACAGAACATAAGCTATATAATGAGCAGTTTTTATTATGTAACTCATAGAAATTCAATATATCAGAGACGGAAGTTTGAACTTAAATTTCTGAGCAAGCCTGCTCCCAGTACATGGAGAGGCTGTCAAAGTGTTAACCACTGAGTTCATGTCAGAGGCAGTCCCTGTTCCCCTTACTAAGGAACCCACTTGTATACTGAGCTGACAAAGGAGGACAATGCAGGCAGTTCCAGTGAGACTTGATAAGCTAGGATCAGATAGAAGGGGAGGAGGACCTTACCTATCTGTGGACTTGGAGAGTGTCATTAAAAGAGATGAGGGAGGGTGGGATTGGGAGGGGATGGGGAGCAGGCTACGGCTGGGAAACAAGTGAATAAACTGTAATTAATATAAAAAAATAAAAATTTAAATGAAAAATTCTGAGCTAATTAATAAGGAATCTTATCATTAATGTGGTTGAATTTACCAAGGGCCTATTGATATTTTACAATTATATTTAAATTATAGATGGAATTGCACTGCATGTTTTCTGTAAAAGAATTGGTACATTCTATAATATATTCCACCTATTTAAACTCTGGATAAAAAATAAAAAGTAAAATAAGTGAATATCATTGAATTTTGTGTTTTTATATAGGGATTTAAGTGTATATCAATGTCTGTTTTCTGTCTCTATACATAATTAATTTATACGTACATAAGTATATGTACATATTTTATGTGCATAATTATATATTTATGTAACAAGTAATGATTTTTATTGCTCAAGTTCTCAGAAAAGAGTTACATAATGAAAATATGTGCAGTCATGGAAATTTAGGCAATATTTTTGGAGCTGTCATCGTTAAAAGGTAACGAGATGATAGATGCTATTGTAGCCAGTTTCAAAGGAAACCAAACAAGTCCAGAACGGGACAGGAGCTGGAATGGGGTGAACTTTGTAGACTCAATGAATCTTAAGGTGATTGTTGAGCATGTATAAGAATCAATCAGAAACAGAAAAGGAAAAAGAATGTTCAAGGCAGAAAGAAAGATTATAAATTTTGATAAGGAATTCTGCAAGTGCAAGGAACAATCTTAAAACATAAAATGATTGGGTAATACCTGAATGTCTTTTTAGAAAAGAGACATGGCTGTTGATGAAACAGGAAACAGAAGAAGAAAGATACAATGAAACTCTTTGTGTATCTTGCTAAGAAGTTGGATTTTTAAGCGTGAAGACAATTTTGAGAAAATACTGTCATAAATGAAGAGGATAGAGAAGCATTCCATTTTGAATACAATAGCACATAGCTATAAGGAGTCAACACAAAACTCAGGACCAACTAGAAGTTGCCAACAATATATCTGTTTATGTGTTTTGAAAATTAACATAGGTTGCTCCAAAAACCAAAAATAAAGGAACAGAAGGAAAACAAAATGATAAAATGTTTAACCATATCTTAAATAAAATTCACTGAAAGAAATAAATATAATGTAAAACGACCCCACTAGTTATACAAAGTAATGAGGAAGAACAGAAGATATAGTATGTAGCCTGAAACTAATTTCTTAAATAGTGACATTACACCAAGGAATATGATACTCTAAAAATGATTATCTATGATGGTGAGCTTTTGCATAGAATAAAAGAAAACTTGTGTATAAATGGATATTAGACATGTAACATAGGATAAACATACTAAAATATGTACACTTAAAGAAGCTAAGCAAGAAGGAGGACCCTGGTTAAGATGATCAATCCTCATGCAGAAAGGCAAAGGGTATGAATATCAGAAGAGGGAGAAAATAGGCAACAGGACAGGAGCCTTCCACAAAAGGCCATTGAAAGACTTTACCCAGCAAGGTATCACAGGAGATGCTGAGACTCATAGCCAAACTTCGGTTAGAGTTCAGGGAATCTTATGTAAGAAGAGGGAGATAGGAAGACCTGGAGGAGACAGGAGATCCACAAGGAGAGCGACAGAACAAAAAAAATTGGGCCCAGGGGTCTTTTCTGAGACTGATACTCCAAGTAACATGCATGCTGATAACCTAGAACCCCTGCATACATGTAGCTCATGTCAGCCTAGTCTCGAAGTGGGTTCCCTATTAAGGGCAACAGGGACTGTCTCTGACATGAACTCAGTGGCTGGCGCTTTGAACTCTTCCCCCTGAGGGGGAGCATCCTCACCATACCACAGAGGAAGAGACAGGCTAGTGTCAGGGGGAAGGGGAGGAGGGCCTCCCTTATCAGTGGACTTGGGGAGGGGCATGGGGGGAGATGAGCGAGGGAGGAGTAGGAAGGGAATGGGGGAGGGGCTACAGCAGAGATACAAAGTGAGTAAACTGTAATTTATTAAAATATAAATGAATTTTTTAAAAGAGAATAAAAGGAAAGAAAATAAAAACAGGTGGCTCCAAAATGGTGGCTACCAAAGCACAATGTATCTGAGGGGCAGAGGAACCAAAACTGAGAAACTGTTGAGTGGATAGGCAGCTAGAGGGGACATCTTGTGAGCTGGGACAGATTGGGTTCAGGCCCACTGTAGACATCTCTGGGATTTGGGAGTGGTTAACTGGGGACCCCTGTACTTTCATATTCCCCAGATAGTACTTAGCCACAGGTACTAGGAATCTCTGATCTAGCTGTCAGTCAGTAGAACACCACCAACACCACCACCTGCAGTCCCACATCTGGGACTAGAGAACCTTGGGTCCCTTGCACTTTCCGCTTATGCCTTGGAGTGAGTGTGTACAGAGCCCCAGGCCTGAGGACCCTATGCACTAGAAGATAGACACTGGATGCCTCCCAACCATACCCTTAGTGTGGACAATATCTGCATCCCTGGGACAACGTTCTCAACATTTAGGCCCCTGTTGTGTGGATCTCCCAGTGGATTCCAGGCAAACAATTCATAGAACCAAGATAATACAGCTCAAACACATCTGAGTTTCTGGAGCACAGAATCCAACTGGTCTATGTGCCACTGAGCCATTCGGGGCACCTGCTTATGCAAAATGCTCCCACAAACTGTGCCAGTATACCCACGTGTGCTTATGCCCCACCTTTCCAAATAACTACATGCACTTGACCTTGTCCTTCAAGGCATTCTTCCACTCACACTCCAGTACTTGTTCATATGCACCTGAGACGTTCCTTCTTAGGTTCCATATGAAACACCAGCATCCAATCTCAAACCAGTGGGCCTCTCTCATCTTGCAGAAAAATACTCCAGACTCAAGAAAAAGGTGAACCCAATCTGCAGTACAACATCCAGGAACACACAGTAAAGGGAACAGACAATCAGATAGCTAAAGGATGCAGTAAGAACACATCCAAAAAAAATCAGGACATCATGGTTTCACCAGCAGCTCCCAAAATCAATGAAAATTTTAATTCATCAGAAACATAGGAAAATGATCTTAAATCTATGCTTATCCAATTATAAGAGGCAAATAAAGAGAAAAGGCAAAGCTCTCAAAGAAATATAGGCAAATACAGCCAAACACACACACACACACACACACACACACACACACACACACACACACACACACACACACACATATATATATATATATATATATATATATATATATATATATATATATA